>NC_136805.1:4218478-4278478 GCF_951216825.1 Electrona antarctica | reverse complement strand
TTGAATTTGAATACTTGAGTATTCAAATTCATCATGTAGCCCCTCCTACAAGAGTCTTTATTATTTATTTATTTTTATCTCTGCCGATTTTCAAATGATTGCTTTTAACAATACAGTGAGATACAGTTAAAAACATTCAGGTACATTCTGAAAATGTTTATTGAATACAGACAAAACATGAACAGAATGTCTCACAGACAAAGCAATTTTGTGGGACAACATTGACCTTTTAATAAAAGGATGCGGGACAATGCTTTCAGTTTGTTTGTGTGTTGAAGTGGCTCTCTCTGTCCGGAGGTCTCCTCCTGGTATTCGTCCTAATCCTTTTAGCAGGAGCAGCGCTGGCATGTATTTCTAACGGTTGCGTGTAATGTGTGCCGTCCTGGGAGCATTTAGTCCTACGGAGTGGTTTGGAAGTCAGCCAATTAATGTCTCAAAGTGATTCAAGTCACACGCCCTGCAAGTACAGTACGTAGCCTTGGGAAGTTAACCCAGGGTTCCCGAGCCATGGGGCCCAGAGGGGCAGGAGCCTATCCCCTGTTTCCTTAGCGTGTGGCGGATTGATGTACAAGTACACCCCCTGGACCTGACGCCAGCGTGTCGCAGGGACTTACCCCCCAACCCTTGATGCCGAGTGCCAAGCAGGGGAGGTCAGGTACCATTGGGTAACATTTGTTATTGTCTTTTGGTACGAGTCGAGTAGGGCTCAGCACAGACACTGACCACGAGGCCACTGCCTCGAGTAGGGCTCAGCACAGACACTGACCACGAGGCCACTGCCTCGAGTAGGGCTCAGCACAGACACTGACCACGAGGCCACTGCCTCGAGTAGGGCTCAGCACAGACACTGACCACGAGGCCACTGCCTCGAGTAGGGCTCAGCACAGACACTGACCACGAGGCCACTGCCTCGAGTAGGGCTCAGCACAGACACTGACCACGAGGCCACTGCCTCGAGTAGGGCTCAGCACAGACACTGACCACGAGGCCACTGCCTCGAGTAGGGCTCAGCACAGACACTGACCACGAGGCCACTGCCTCGAGTAGGGCTCAGCACAGACACTGACCACGAGGCCACTGCCTCGAGTAGGGCTCAGCACAGACACTGACCACGAGGCCACTGCCTCGAGTAGGGCTCAGCACAGACACTGACCACGAGGCCACTGCCTCGAGTAGGGCTCAGCACAGACACTGACCACGAGGCCACTGCCTCGAGTAGGGCTCAGCACAGACACTGACCACGAGGCCACTGCCTCGAGTAGGGCTCAGCACAGACACTGACCACGAGGCCACTGCCCGGCTAGCCTGGAACTCACCTATGCTTTCTATGGCATAGGCAGCTCCCGGCAGGATCCGCCGGCAGAAACTGTGCGCAGCTGCTGGACATGAGACTAATTAATTAGAGCGACAGAGAGAGAGAGGAGTGTGTGTGTGTGTACGGGTGTGCGTGCGTCAATTTAACAACGGTGCAGACGATCAGAAATCAGCAGAGAGTGATCGACGTTTGCGCTACTCTATGCCAAATTGAACTGGACCCAGACTTTTTTTTCTGTCTGGGTTGGTTTCCGAGGCTACTGCCCGGCTAACTAATATGAAAATAGCCATTTAAAGATGGAGGGCTCAGTGTGCAGACTTGATTCTATTTCACTGTTTTATCTGCCATCAATCTTTTGAATTCCTATATTTTGTGAGTTAAAAAAGTATATATGTCAGGTAAGGAATCATTATAACGATGACACAATCAACAAAGACTACGTCTATTCTCCATATGCAGACCGCGGCCATCTTACCATATAAGTTAGTGGCAAGGTGCTACCTAGGTGCAACTTCCCATTGGCAGCCCATTCATCCAAACAGAAAAGTCCTATCTAATTGTATTACACAACGTCAAACGCACCAACATTGCAGCTGTACGGAAAGCTTGAATTATTCTCTTTCTATCCTCAAAGAGTTTGTTTCATAAAAATCCATGGAGACATGTTACTACTTTGTGTCCTTGTAGGTGATTCTTTTTCTAAGTGCTGGAGTTTGGAAGTGCTCGTTAGATATCACTCAACGGCCCTGTGTACCACCTGTTTATGATTAGCACATAATGCAGGAGGCAGCAGGACGATGCTTTACTGAAAACGAGTGCTTCCAAACTCTGATGGCAAGATGGCCGCGGTCTGCAAAAGGTCAATAGGCTACTATAACAGCTCTCTATTCTCTCTCTGGACGTTCCAGATAGCCGCCGTGCCCACATTGACCGGGGAGTGGGGCCATCGACACCTCATGACATCGCCGCCACCAGCATGGCCCACCTCTTCCTCGCCAGCAAGATGGCCGCTCCCGACGACGTCCACAGCAAGATCACCATCCCCAGGATGCCCATGAAGAGCGCCATGAAACCGCCGTCATCGTTGCTCCGGCCCCCCGCCTCCGACAAAAAGACGGGGACGGCCCCCGCCGGTAAGGACGCAGTCCTGATGGTCCTCAACGAGGCCGGGCTGGCGGCGGCCACCGGCGGCACCGAGGCGTCGTGCTACCGCTGCATCGTGCCGTTCGGCGTGGTGGTGCTGATCGCCGGCGTGGTGGTGACGGCCGTGGCCTACGCCTTCAACGCGCACGGCTCCACCATCTCCGTGCTGGGCCTGGCCATGCTGTCCGCGGGCCTCGGCCTGCTCGCCTCCAGCGCCCTCTGCTGGCGGCTGCGGAGCTGCCGCAGGAGACGGCGGCAGCAGCAGCGGGACACGCGGCGGGAGAGCCAGACGGCGCTCATCGCGGACGCGTGACAGAGCGGGGAGAGCGAATGAATGGGACACGGATACAGAGCGCTGTCTGTACGGTGGAGAGACCCCCTTTCTCCCCCCGGATACAGAGCGCTGTCTGTACGGTGGAGAGACCCCCTTTCTCCCCCCGGATACAGAGCGCTGTCTGTACGGTGGAGAGACCCCCTTTCTCCCCCCGGATACAGAGCGCTGTCTGTACGGTGGAGAGACCCCCTTTCTCCCCCCGGATACAGAGCGCTGTCTGTACGGTGGAGAGACCCCCTTTCTCCCCCCGGATACAGAGCGCTGTCTGTACGGTGGAGAGACCCCCTTTCTCCCCCCGGATACAGAGCGCTGTCTGTACGGTGGAGAGACCCCCTTTCTCCCCCGGCTGGACGGTGGAGAGACCCCCTTTCTCCCCCCGGCTGGACGGTGGAGAGACCCCCTTTCTCCCCCCGGCTGGACGGTGGAGAGACCCCCTTTCTCCCCCCGGCTGGACGGTGGAGAGACCCCCTTTCTCCCCCCGGCTGGACGGTGGAGAGACCCCCTTTCTCCCCCCGGCTGGACGGTGGAGAGACCCCCTTTCTCCCCCCGGCTGGACGGTGGAGAGACCCCCTTTCTCCCCCCGGCTGGACGGTGGAGAGACCCCCTTTCTCCCCCCGGCTGGACGGTGGAGAGACCCCCTTTCTCCCCCCGGCTGGACGGTGGAGAGACCCCCTTTCTCCCCCCGGCTGGACGGTGGAGAGACCCCCTTTCTCCCCCCGGCTGGACGGTGGAGAGACCCCCTTTCTCCCCCCGGCTGGACCTGAAGGTGTCCCACACCAGTATCGCGCCGGGATGCTTTTGGGATGTTAACGATTTTTGGTTCCTTAAACGACTCCCTCTTGTGACAGGTTCAGTTGTAAGACGGACGACAGCCGAGGTTTCAAACGTCACAAATCACAATTTCCAAGCGGCTACATGCTGCTCGTCGTACACAGAGCCACAACAAGAAGACGAAACAGCTTTTTCAGGTGGTTCTCTCCTGGCCGGACAGTGGGCTCTTCCCGGAATGTTTTGAGGAGATGAGTGATTTGTCCTGTTTGCGCCTCCATTTCCTCGACGTGCAACAGGTGCGCAGCCACACCCCCAGCTATAGTTTGACTCCAGGCCAGGTGTGGCTGCTTAAATCAGCCATCCTCCATCCCACAGGTCACATTCATTGACGGTTCCCTTTAAAGAGGGCTCCAAATGGAACCTTACAGGTCTGTAACTCTTTGAGTGTACAGACTCTCTGAGTTATGGTGGTCCTTGAAATCATGCAATAGAAATAACGGTGATGGGTCGCACACACCAAGAACTGCTTTAGTTTTCATTCTTGCATAGTTAATAATAGACAAACGTTTCGGCTATCCAGCCTTCATCAGTGTCTGTTTGTCTATTATTCACTATGCAAGAATAAAAACTGAAGCAGTTCTTGGTGTGTGCGACCCATCACCGTTACTTGCATGATTTGAACGGGTGGTGGGGAGCGCGGTGGTCACAAAGAAAAGTGGTCCTTGAAATTAAAAATGTCTGAGAACCAATTGTAATTGCACAGCAGACATGGGCCTATACCATTATTGTCTCCACCAGGCCGAAGGCATGGGGAGAGAGTATGTTTTGCACTCCGTCCGTCCGTCCGTGTGTCCGTCTGTCCGTGTGTCCGTCCGTGTGTCCGTCCGTGTGTCCGTCTGTGAACAGCTAATCTCCGCCACTGTTAACCCGGTCGATGCCACATTTTGCACACACACTCCCTGGATGCCAACGATGAACCTCTGCCCCAAAATTTCCAGAACGGCCTGTTATAGCGCCACCAGGAGGCCGCTTTGTGCAAAACAAGTTTTTGGACAGTAGACCTACAGATTTTGTCCAAACATCACGCAAATTGGTACACAGTCTCTCTAGAGCCATTCAACCAAACGGGTCTTTCAGATTTCCCAGACTCCATCCTGATTGGCTAAGATTGGCTTCCAAAGTTCGCAGGAGTGTTCAGTTTCAAACAAAATGCTGCAAATCATGAACACATCGTGTGATTTCCGTGAAATTGCGCACACACATTACCACTCGGCCGAGGAAGAAATGCCACGTGAACATTTTCAACTCAGCCTCATGGTGGCGCTATAACTGGCCGAAAAGTGTTTTTACCTCTAACTGCACGGATCTGTGGATAACTTTGTATGCCAACTCCCTAGAGGCCAAGGAAAAACCTTTGCCTGGAATTTTTCACATCTGCTCTTTATAGCGCCACCACGAGGCCGACATATGTAAAACACATTTTCTAATATTACTCCTTCAGATGTTATCCAAATTGCACGCAAATCGGTACACATGCTCTCCATAGTCATGTAATCCACCTTCATTGCCTACGATTGGCTTCTAAACTTTTCAGGAGTAGCCCGCTTGGTACCCGTTTTGTACAAATCGCCACAACTACTCAACGCAGCATCCGATTTCGGTGAAACTGTGCATGCATATTCCCACTAGGCTGAGGAAAAAATGCCACTTGACAGTTTTTAAATCAGCCTCATGGTGGCGCTACAACAGGCTAAGCTGTGTCTCACACACACACACACACACACACACACACACACACACACACACACACAAAACATGATTATATTACTCCTAAACATTTTGCCAAACATCACACACACTCCTATCCTCCTGGTGGAGACCTGTGCCCAGAAGGGCACTTTTTCTAGTTGTGATTGTGATACCCGGTTTTGGAAACTGTTCCAAAATGTGATGGAACCGCTTCTGGTTCCTCGATGTTGTGGGATCCCAACCGTGACACCTGACACGCATCCTGTTCCACAACGTGCTCTTGAGCAGGGCACTGAAGCTCTCTTGTTGTATGGTCAACACTAGAAGGACAACAACGCAGGACGAGACACAAAACTCATACACTACTTTAGAAATGTGTTTTCAAATGCAGGAAAGCAATGGTTCTCATCCAGGACTTGCAGCCTATACACCCACAGGGTTTCCACACATTTTGTAACAAAGACATTCCCAAAACATGGTATTTTATTTTACCCCATTTCCAGGCCTTTAACAATCATTATGATGAATTCCTGTCTATTTATGATGAATTCCTGTCTATAGAAGTGTCTATTTGTACGTCTCTAAATGTTTTGATGATTTGAACATGGTGGACCCTATTGGAAACAAGTGTAATGCTTAATTGGGTCGTCCACTCACAGTTAACAGCCTTTGTATTGAGTTTGTGCTTGAAATGTACTGTAATTCTGCAAACTGTTAATAAATTCTTCAATCAATCAATCAATCAATCAATACGGTGCAATATTGAGGCTCTTAATACTCCAGTTTTAGAAAATGATGTGAAATACTGAAACACCAAAACCGTTTCGGTGTTTTAGTATTTCACATCATGTTATACATGTTTTGGGACATTTATTTTTTTGTATGAACAAAATCAATAGCCTAAAACAATCCAAAACATTTGATTCATTCCAAACCTTTGTCCGGGCCTGGAAAACACGTTTTTTTTTCCTCATTTCAAAATGCATGACCGTGTGGGAACCCTGCTAGCACAGTATAGGAGGAACAGAGTTCTCTAGAAAATCAGACCGTCACGATTCTGTGATGGATGCAGACGTATTGACGAGTGGATTCTGTGATGGATGCAGACGTATTGACGAGTGGATTCTGTGATGGATGCAGACGTATTGACGAGTGGATTCTGTGATGGATGCAGACGTATTGACGAGTGGATTCTGTGATGGATGCAGACGTATTGACGAGTGGATTCTGTGATGGATGCAGACGTATTGACGAGTGGATTCTGTGATGGATGCAGACGTATTGACGAGTGGATTCTGTGATGGATGCAGACGTATTGACGAGTGGAATAGTTTGTTTCAACTTCCAGTCCATACAGAGGGGAACCGGCTGACACATACTGTAGATCTCAAAGTGGGGTCCAGGGAGTCCTCAAGTGTCCTTGATGGGGTTCTAAGTGGACCCTGGCCAGTCTGTAACCCTCTGACAGGGT
The DNA here is from genome assembly GCF_951216825.1 of Electrona antarctica. Classification (NCBI taxonomy): domain Eukaryota; kingdom Metazoa; phylum Chordata; class Actinopteri; order Myctophiformes; family Myctophidae; genus Electrona; species Electrona antarctica. Next base: position 4,271,695 of record NC_136805.1, on the reverse strand, counting down.
ACAGATTAAACCAAATGGACCCTAATAGGAGCTTCATGCACACTGTTTCTTCCGATTAGGTCCTTGCATGCAGACTGGTGTGTTTTTCGGGGGGAAACAACAGGGAAAAAGTGTCGCACTCGAAATTCTCTGCAGCAGTGTGCAGTGACCTTAATGGGTCCATTTTGGTTCCATCTGTACACTGTTATTAAGGGGAAGGGGTTGGATCTTAAAATGTAAAAGCTTGAGAAAAATATGTGTGGAGTCTCTGGACTTAATTGGTCCAAACTGAACAATGGACTTTGGATGAATTCTGCTTTTGTCACGACATGATGTTATCTGTGACCGATGCTGCTAATACGATTGGTGATGTATCCCAAATGGATGTTTATTTCGTATTTAGGTACAGGTACTATAGAGAGTATAGAGTACAGTATATGTACTCTATTGCTGTTTAGATGTTAAAGGTAGGGAAGGTGATTTGTTAAAATCTTGTTAAACCTTGTTAAAATAAGGGTCAAATATATATATTCTGACAGTCATCATTGCTATAGAGTGCTTGTTCAGTAACAGGGTTTCTCTCCCTGTCTCTCAAGCTCTTTAATAAACAGAAGATTTCAGTGTGGGATTCCAATTGTAGCCAATCAGAGTAGAGATAACTCATACAGGATAAGCAAGTGAAACTGGAAGTGATGACACAAACTGGTGACTGATAATGTCCTTTAATATGTGGGCTGTTTTTTTTTTTTCATTTACTGTTTATTTATTCTTAACATATTTGGGGTAAATCAACGCTCTCAACGCTCCAGAAAAACACCCAAAATAATTATAGAAAATAAATGAAAACAGTAAATGAAAAAGAACACTGCCCCTCAACGTATTAGAGGGACAATATCAGTCAGCAGAAAAAAGGTGGAGGGGACTTATGTTACTGAACAAACACCATGTTGTGATAATAATCAGCAGGGGTTCTCAACCTTTTTGGCCGGGGACCCCCGGAAATGCTTTGGCAATGTCTCGGGACCCCCTCCCGACCCCCAATATAAATTGACTGCTACAATAACCTTAATAATAGAGACAATACACCATAAATAAATACTGAAACCAGATATAATCATTAGGTAAGGTGTATGCATGTACTACATGTGTACTATATGTAAACTCTTAATTTCCATTCAGTTGCAAAAAAAAATATTTTTCTCTTTTTTTTTAATTTGGGGACCCCCCAGAAAAAATTGGCGACCCTCCGAGGGGTCGCGACCCACGGGTTGAGAACCCCTGGTCTATAGCAATGATTACTATCATCACGATATAGTGCTCTAAGCTTTCAACAAAATAAAAATTGACCGAAAAAGATATCACTTCCACTACTTTTAATCTCGGAGACAAAAGACTTGTCAGTCTCTCTCAAATCCGATATGCATGTATGCCACTTTGTTTTAAAACTAGTGCACTAAATGTTTAAAAAGTACTGTGTATTTCACTCTGTATTCAACCTCCTGTATAAATGTGTATGACTGTGTGTGAACATTAAGCTGTAGCTGTATCGGCACATTCTGATTCAACTGTATATAAACTGAGTGATAATCTGAAACACTTCCGCTTGCCATTTCCCTTCTCTGACTCAGCACCATTTATTTCAAGACCATGGAAAGCATAATTGTCCTATTAAAATGTATGTGTAAAGGTGAGGGCGCTAACACCTTTTGGTGTTTTAACTAAGCATTATGTTATGCTTTAGATCTACAAGCTTGTAGCGCGCCACCGAGTGGCGCGCTACAAGCTTGTAGATCTGCTATTTTTGAAAAATCGTGAAAATATGGCACAAATCTTTGAATATATATTCTTTCAGGGCCAACGTTTTTAACTCAAATCTTTGCTTCTGAGGGGTTCCTGGAACAACATATTATCAGATGGGGGTTGGTGGCCAATTACACATCATTTTTGATGATCAAACAAACAACAAACGGCATAAATGGCACGGTTGAAAACTGCATGTGTGGCTTCTCCCATTGCACACCTGAGTGACACAGGTAGACTATGGTAGGTTACCATAGTAACCTCTAACCACCCACCCACCCTGATTGACACATGACTGACATGACGTCATTAATTAGCAACTGCATACCATTCATTTAAATAAACAAAACAAAATGAAACGGGAAGGCAATTTGGCTCCAACAATAATAGATGTGTTCTCTTGTACCGAGCAGCAGATCTACAGCGTGCGGGCGTGTTTTTTTTCCATTTTATTCAAAAAGAAATCTAGACAAAATGTGAAGAAACGTGAACATTATTTGAAACATTCTAACCAGTTAAAGGAGCACTTTCACCCAAAAAAACATCAGATTTTTTTTTGTCGCATTCAAGGCAATAATTCAATCACTCCTAGTCGGCTGCGGTAGGAGAGGAGACCCAATCGTGTCTCCATCCTGGCACCCCTCACAGACAAAAATACATGTTCATTTTGACGGTCCTTGACATGAAAAGGTTTGGGAACCAGAAAGCAGAGGTGCCCAAAAGCAGGGGTTCTCAACGTTTTTGGCCGGGGACCCCCGGAAATGCTTTGGCAACGTCTCGGGACCCCCGCCCCGCCCCCTCCCGACCCCCAATATAAATTGACTGCTACAATAACCTTAAACAATTTTGGGCGGGAACCCCTTTTGGTGTTTTAAGCATTGTTATAATTTAGCTATTTAAAAATAGCAGATCTACAAGCTCATAGCGCGCCACCGAGTGGCGCGCTATGAGCTTGTAGGTCTGCTATTTTTGAAAAATCGTGAAAAAAAATTAAAAAACAAAATCTTTTTTTTTTTTTTTTGAAAATAATTTGGGGACCCCCTAAAATAATTTGGCGACCCCCCGAGGGGTCGCGACCCACGGGTTGAGAACCCCTGCCCAAAAGGTAGATCGCGATCTACCAGTAGATGACAAAGGAAGCAGTGCAGGTAGATCACATGACAACATGCCCCTAAAAAGCCTAGAATATATATAATTTAAAATAAAAAAAGGAATAGTTTGGCAACTGACACTTGAATTAAGATGACTTGATTGACATAAAAAATAATCTTTTTTTGGTGGGTGTATCTTGTTGAGCAGGTGATTTTTAAAAGTATAACTCCCAAGTAAAGAACGTCTGGGCACCCCGGCACTAACCAGCGTTATGGGCACCCCGGCACTAACCAGCGTTATGGGCACCCCGGCACTAACCAGCGTTATGGGCACCCCGGCACTAACCAGCGTTATGGGCACCCCGGCACTAACCAGCGTTATGGGCACCCCGGCACTAACCAGCGTTATGGGCACCCCGGCACTAACCAGAGTTATTCGTCTGGGCACCCCGGCACTAACCAGCGTTATTCGGCAACTCAGAGGGGTGTCCCGATCATGTTTTTTTCATGTTTTTCATGATCATTTGATTTTGAGCATCTGCCAATACCGATTTTTCCCGATCCGATATTTATATTTTATAGAACACGTTTATGCCATATTACAATAGTACAATATCCCAAATCACAGACAATATCCAGTCTAATATCATGCTATGGATACAATTAGGGTTACCATATTGGGAATTACCAAAAAGAGGACACATGCGCACGTGTTCCGTTTGAATTAAAATCAAATGTCAAAATAATCTAACAAAAAAGTTATGCTCCTAAATTTCATATGCTCTATATTAGTTATGCATTTATTTAAAGCAGTGGCTCTCAAAGGTGTGATCCAGGGACCCTCATGGTTCCTTGAGGGGGTTCCAAATGGACCCATTATAGGTCTGTAACTCAACAAATCATACAATATTGATACTAGGGATGTCCTGATCACGTTTTAAGTGGTGCAAACCACTTCCTTAAGTGATTATGTGTGTGGGTGCAGGGTAGCTGGCTGGCTGGATAGATGGCTGGGTATGAGCACGAAAACAGCATGGTTGTTTTTCACCACCTGTGCGCAACCTAACACACACACAAACACACACGCACATATTAACTGTATATATATGGTGATTTCAGGTGTGCCAGTACAGTACAGTACAGTAGAGGGTACAGTAAGGGACCCCCACACGGTAACTCTGTCATTTCTCAACCGTTTCGGACGCGGGGCGGCTCGCCGGAATCGAGCCGGCACCCTGGGTGTGTTCCTGTGGGTCTGGACCCCCCCCCCCTGCACGGAGTTGCACCACATACTTCACATGGGTGTGATTTTTTGGCTTTCCGATCACCAGATCCGATCGGGACAACCCTATACTATAGCTTTTCTCCGCATTCCCAACAACACCACCACCCTGTTGAGAGACCTATAGGAGAGACAGAGCCATTGTCTTTAGGGTTTGTTTTTGTATGAAGGCATGCCACAGCCATGAAGCCGTGAGAATGACAGGGGGGGGCAGGGGATATCCCTGTTTCACACAGGCCCTCCCTTCCTGACTGACACGCACGCGCACGCACGCACGCACACAAACACACACACCTCTGCACATGTGTCAGATCTGCATCTGTTGGAAAGTAAACTACGGTGACGGTGAGTACATTTACTCCAGTACTGAACAATTTGGAGGTACTGTAGGCTATTTGGTATTTGTCGATTTCTTCAAAACTTAAAGGCAAATTGTCCTCTGGAGAAGGAGGAAAAAAAGTGTAGAAAAAAGTATGATATTTCTATCATACTTTTGACTCCACTATTTTTTGTTGTTGAAAAAGTGACTTTGTAGATTTAGATTATTAATAACATATACACTAACCAATTAAGCTCTATTTTAAGTTACCTTTCTCTATTCAAAAATATCCTGTTCTGCTATTTTCGAAAGGTTTGACACAAACTTTAAACTTGTTAAATGGGACATAAGTAATAAGTAAAATTTGATACCAATACATGCATGCTTTTAGCAAAGTAAGATATCGAATACAAGATTTAAGGTTAGGGTTACTTGTAAACCTAATCTTAAGTATTCCTTTATTAGTATCATTATCATTTATACATACTTTATTTAGATTTACAAAACAACAATGCAAGACACAAAAATGACAAATAGGATCAAAAGTACAAACAGAAACAAAAATATCAAGTATTTCTACACATATATATATATAGAGTAGAAATGACTATAATGACCCTTCTCTCTTTCTCATCACACCCTCCCTTCCCCTTGCCTCGCCTCGCCTCGCCGTGCCGTTGGGAAAAGGGCCGTGCTGGCACGCAACGAGATGGGAAATGGAAACACTAAATGGGAACTATTATTAAAGGGATCGGGGATCGGTGGGACAGAGGACAGGAAGAGTTTCTGATTTTTTTTTTTTTCTTTACTTCGTCTGTTACGCCCTCTACCCAAACTTTGAACAATTCCCCTGCCCCGTGGCCCCCGTGCTCCCCTCTCTGTGCCCGTCCTTCACCCCTTAACAGATGCCCTGCTTGGTCAGCACTCGTCCAGGCTCGCCTGCATGCATGGCGGCCACTGCTGCTGCTGCTGTATGTGTTTGAATGTGATGTGTAATGACTTTACTTTGCAGGTGTGTGATTTATTTTTAACAGATCCTATATTGCAGTGTAAGTGATGATTATATAATGACCCACATGACAGGTATACAGACTTTTTGTGCTTTTGCAGCGTTTTCCCCAAACTGTTTTTTTTTCTTTCTACCTTTCCTATAGGTTTTTTTTAAGTTTAAAGAGTCAAGCGATTTTCAGAAAAAAAATAATAAACCTAAACAGACTATGTGCATTCTGTGCTTCCGCAGGGTTCCCCCAAATCGACACAATCTTTTCAGAAAATAAAAAATAAAAAATATATATATAAAATAAAATCAAAATTCATGACAGATTTAGTTTCAGAATTCCAGAATTAATTTTTATTTTATATATGGTTGTGAAGTGTGTGTTTTGTCAGTGTTTTGTGTGGCCGTACAGGTTTGGTTCCACTTATTAACCAGCTTGATACCAGTTTCCATCTCCTCATTCTCATCAGTTAATACATCCGCCTGCCACCACCTCAACAGTACTTAACCGTTAAATACTGTGAGGTGGTGGCAGGCGGATTCTTACCCATTAAAAACCAGGAAAGCGTTGTGTCATCTTCTATTTTAACCACTTGAACCATTATTGCGACCGTCGTGGGTCGTGGGTCACTCCTCCATATGGTCAAGGAGAGCACTATAGACTGTTGGGTCAGCTATAGCTTAAGTTGCCCAACACTGCAGATAACAATGAATCATAGCTACTATAGGCCTATTAATTAACTTTAATAGACCTATTGCTTTTATGTGCAGGTATTCGAGCCTAAATTCTTACTGGGGGAAAACACATCAAATAAAGAATTAAATAACTAAAAGGAATAATTAAAACCAGTGTTGGGCAAGTAAGGCTACTTTAATGACCTTATGCTGCTAGTCATGCAGTTCCTCAATGCATAGTTTGGAGTTAATTGTCTTTTGCAGCGTGACGAGTTTTGCAGACGAGTTTTCAAATAACTGTAGTGGAGGAAAAGTAGGCTACAAAATGTGCCTCTGAGGTGTAAAAAGTATACTGAAAACTGTAAGATTGTATTAAGTACAGTACTTAAGTAGATGTGTTTAGTTGCTTTCCACCATTAATGTATGTCAGATTTCCAAACTCTCATCATCATCTCCAGCACAAGGCATTCCAGTCCGAGTGCCCTCCCAACTTTCAGATCCTGTTCCGTCAAGGAGCTCCCTGGAGGCACCAGGAGTTATTTGCAGTCTCAAAGACTGCAAATAACCTGCCTCGAGCTCCGTCCGTCTGTCCGGCCGTCCGTCCGTCCGGCGTTATAATCAGTGGAGGGGGGGGGGGGCTTATGTGGGGGGCCAATAAGGGCTTATGTGGGGGGCCAATAAGGGCTTGTGTGGGGGCCAATAAGTGCCATTGGCCCTTCAAGACGAACATTTGACAAGTAATGATAATTCCACTATCATAATTACTATATTTATAATTATACTTTTAATGTGCTGGCTGCCATCAGTACATTTGAGTTTCAGACTAATGAGAACATACTGTCCAATGACATGAAATGGCACAAGAGACTGACCTCACAAAAAGACCACCCCCAAAAATTGGAGCGCTACGCGCACCCACACATGTGCCCGGGGGCGGCAGTGGCTCAGGGGTGGAGTAGCTAGTTCAAACCTGGGCTCCAACAGAGTTAGTGTCGAAGTGTCCTTGAGCAAGACACTGAACCCCTAATTGCTCCTGATGTGCTGGTTGGTACCTTGCATGGTTTCTGCCGCCATCAGTGTATGAATGTGTGCATGAATGGGTGAATGTAATGCACAATCTATGTAAAGCGCCTTGGATAAAGGCGCTATATAAATGCACCATTTACAATTTCTGGGGTTTGAGCCCCTGCCCCCTCAGTGCTCTCTGCACGGCCCTGGTTATAATGCTTACATTATCCTCCCATGTTAACTCATTAAGACCTAGAAACCAGATTCTACAAAATGTCTTCCAGATCCTGACAGTGTTTAGAAGAACGTATCAGTGGTGCACCGTCCGGTGCTCAAACCTTAATGTCAAGGACCCACAGAATTATCTGTATTTGTCCGCCACACTCCCATCTGAAAATAAAAGCAAACATTTGAGTTAAAAACGCTCACTGTGAAAGATTATATTCAAAGATTTGCACCACATTTCCGTGAGTTTTGAAGAATCTTGCCGAGTGCTGCGCTACGAGCATGTAGATCTGCTATTTTTTTAACAGCTAAAGTTTAACAGAATGGTTAAAGTGTTTAAATGCTATATAAGGTGACACAGATATGCGTCCTCAGGTCTAAACAGGTTAAATGGAGTGCTGGCAGATCAGCCAAAGCTCAATGCCAAGGAAACCCCTATACGACGACGGGGGGGGATTTAAAGGTAATGTATCTGTTAACACCATTGATCTCCGGCGCTGTCGCTTCCCTGCCCCCGCCGGATGCACGGGATCTTTCATTTTGAACCCCCCAAATTCACCCCAAATGAACCGGAAGCGAAAAGTGCCGGTCGTGTAACTTTAAAAGTCATCAGTAAAGCGTTTAAATTGAAACCGCGAGGTATAGCAACGTTTTTTTTAATGAGCCACTAAGGGACTGGTCGTTATTTGGCAAAGATTGGCATGGTGCATGGCTTTAGGTGGGGGGGGGGGGGTAAACAACTTTAATCTGTTGAATTCAGTATTTTAAAAATGTATTGATTTTTCATAGGTGTTTCAGTCCCCTGTCTATTATCAAGTTTACCCTGTATGGCAACTCAAGTTGGTATCTCCCATTGTGCACATGCAAAAAAAACAGAACTACAAGCTAACAACACATCGCTTGGCGACGCATTGTTAGCTTGTAGATCTGTTGAGTTGTGACAGCAAAAGGTCCCTCCCCGATTTAATTTAACTCCGACAGTGTACAAATGGAACCAAATGGACCCGTTACCATTTGTACACTCAGAGTTACAGACCCATAAGGGTCCATTTGGTTCCAAACTATCATTTAGCAGGGGACCCCCTGGAACTCCCTCTTAAGGACCCCTGAGGGTCCCCGGACCCCACTTTGGGAACCACTGGACCAGAGTAAGAGCTCTGTATAGCAGCTCATGGAGCTTATTCTGAGCCTCATGAATCCACCTCCATTTTATTCTGAGCCTCATGAATCCACCTCCATTTTATTCTGAGCCCCATGAATCCACCTCCATTTTATTCTGAGCCCCATGAATCCACCTCCATCTTATTCTGAGCCCCATGAATCCACCTCCATTTTATTCTGAGCCTCATGAATCCACCTCCATTTTATTCTGAGCCTCATGAATCCACCTCCATTTTATTCTGAGCCTCATGAATCCACCTCCATCTTATTCTGAGCCTCATGAATCCACCTCCATCTTATTCTGAGCCCCATGAATCCAACTCCATCTTATTCTGAGCCCCATGAATCCACCTCCATCTTATTCTGAGCTCCATGAATCCACCTCCATCTTATTCTGAGCCCCATGAATCCACCTCCATCTTATTCTGAACCCCATGAATCCACCTCCATCTTATTCTGAGCCCCATGAATCCACCTCCATCTTATTCTGAGCCCCATGAATCCACCTCCATCTTATTCTGAGCCCCATGAATCCACCTCCATCTTATTCTGAACCCCATGAATCCACCTCCATCTTATTCTGAGCCCCATGAATCCACCTCCATCGTATTCTGAGCCCCATGAATCCACCTCCATCTTATTCTGAGCCCCATGAATCCACCTCCATCTTATTCTGAGCCCCATGAATCCACCTCCATCTTATTCTGAGCCCCATGAATCCACCTCCATCTTATTCTGAGCCCCATGAATCCACCTCCATCTTATTCTGAGCCCCATGAATCCACCTCCATCTTATTCTGAGCCCCATGAATCCACCTCCATCTTATTCTGAGCCCCATGAATCCACCTCCATCTTATTCTGAGCCCCATGAATCCAACTCCATCTTATTCTGAGCCCCATGAATCCAACTCCATCTTATTCTGAGCCCCATGAATCCACCTCCATCTTATTCTGAGCCCCATGAATCCACCTCCATCTTATTCTGAGCCCCATGAATCCACCTCCATCTTATTCTGAGCCCCATGAATCCAACTCCATCTTATTCTGAGCCCCATGAATCCACCTCCATCTTATTCTGAGCCCCATGAATCCACCTCCATCTTATTCTGAGCCCCATGAATCCACCTCCATCTTATTCTGAGCCCCATGAATCCACCTCCATCTTATTCTGAGCCCCATGAATCCACCTCCATCTTATTCTGAGCCCCATGAATCCAACTCCATCTTATTCTGAGCCCCATGAATCCACCTCCATCTTATTCTGAACCCCATGAATCCACCTCCATCTTATTCTGAGCTCCATGAATCCAACTCCATCTTATTCTGAGCCCCATGAATCCACCTCCATCTTATTCTGAGCCCCATGAATCCAACTCCATCTTATTCTGAGCCCCATGAATCCAACTCCATCCACAAGCAGAACCAGTCCGGGTAACGCTGCCTGCAGGGCGATATCCTGCAGGGTCAAAGGTCATTCCCATTCACGTCCGTTCCATTCAGAGGCCTGTGGTAATAATGATAACACAGTTCACTATGATAGAGGGTATAGTGTGACATCATCATCATCATACCCGGAAGTTATGCGGGAATGTCTGCTGAGTGGCAGAAAAAGATATATTTCTGGCCTTGACAGAATGACAGTCCATACATCCAAACAGAAAAGTCCTATATCTGATTGCATTAAACGACCTTACACACGACGTTAAACTCACTCTGCCCACCCTGCAGACAGAAGTCTCTAGATGGGCGCTGCACCAGAATGCCCACCCTGCAGACAGAAGTCTCTAGATGGGCGCTGCACCAGAATGCCCACCCTGCAGACAGAAGTCTCTAGATGGGCGCTGCACCAGAATGCCCACCCTGCAGACAGAAGTCTCTAGATGGGCGCTGCACCAGAATGCCCACCCTGCAGACAGAAGTCTCTAGATGGGCGCTGCACCAGAATGCCCACCCTGCAGACAGAAGTCTCTAGATGGGCGCTGCACCAGAATGCCCACCCTGCAGACAGAAGTCTCTAGATGGGCGCTGCACCAGAATGCCCACCCTGCAGACAGAAGTCTCTAGATGGGCGCTGCACCAGAATGCCCACCCTGCAGACAGAAGTCTCTAGATGGGCGCTGCACCAGAATGCCCACCCTGCAGACAGAAGTCTCTAGATGGGCGCTGCACCAGAACTCACTCTGCCCACCCTGCAGACAGAAGTCTCTAGATGGGCTGCACCAGAATTCTGCGTGCACAGTACTTATATTAGAGGGATGACTTCCGCACACCCGGTTTCATTTTCAGCAGGTGCGTTTAGGTCCTAGCAGAGCAGCAAACGTATGGAGAAGGAGGAGAGACCCGCACACCGCCACTTTTTAGTTTGATTTAAATAAGAGTCATAGCAACGTTTCGGCCTTCTTCAGGCACCATGCGTGCAGTACTTATCAGCAAGAGTGCACATGTTACCAACAAGATTCTGTATGAGGGAATGCCAAGGGTGAGCCAGACAATAGCAGCCATGGCAGAATGAGTCTAGCAGCTATAGGACACTGCCAACAGGGACGTGCACACATAGACATCAAAGCGGCTTCAGCCCCTGCCCTTTTACCTGTCTGTGAAACAACTGTCCTCTCCAGACCACGAATGCAGCATTTACTAAGTAATGTGCCCTTTTACCCGTCTGTAAAACAACTGTCCTCTCCAGACCACGAATGCAGCATTTACTAAGTAATGTGCCCTTTTACCCGTCTGTAAAACAACTGTCCTCTCCAGACCACGAATGCAGCATTTACTAAGTAATGTGCCCTTTTACCCGTCTGTAAAACAACTGTCCTCTCCAGACCACGAATGCAGCATTTACTAAGTAATGTGCCCTTTTACCCGTCTGTAAAACAACTGTCCTCTCCAGACCACGAATGCAGCATTTACTAAGTAATGTGCCCTTTTACCCGTCTGTAAAACAACTGTCCTCTCCAGACCACGAATGCAGCATTTACTAAGTAATGTGCCCTTTTACCCGTCTGTGAAACAACTGTCCTCTCCAGACCACGAATGCAGCATTTACTAAGTAATGGTGAAAGAAATGCAAATAACACTCCTCTCCTTTCCATGCCATGCCGGAATTAAGGCAGCATTCAGGAGAATTACTTTTTTTCCCCGAAGTCTCCTGAACTTCAACACAGCATTTTCCGGTGAACAAATTTGTTTAGAAATCCATGTCGTTACACCGCATCTCCACTAGCTAATGAGTGCTGGGTTGCGCCCCGAAAATAGCTGATCTACAAGCTCTCAACGCGTCGCAGCGTGGCGCGTTGTGAGCTTGTAGATCTGCTATTTTTGTCCAAAAAGTGCCCTCTTACGGGATTTCAGCCCCTGTCTCTCTAACACTCTCTGCACGTCCCTGACTGCCAAAGACACCAAGAGCTGCCAGCCAGCAAAATGTGGGAACCAACACTTAACATAATATGTGGATGTACTCAAGAAAGACACAGAAGCGCAAAGCACCAACGAGCTGGCAGATGTATGGAGACCCAGGATGACTGGAAGCAACGATGGAGGGCTCGTCTGAGGACCAGTGAGAGTTGCCACTCACTTTATGCATGCACATAGCCTGTACTTTCCTGTGCTGAATCATCAAATAGATGACGTTAGTTGAACAGTATATATCAGCTGCAGCCAAATCCTAATTCTGGGGCCTGTTATTAAAAAAGTTTAATGGCCCATGACGTAAATCACCGTCAAGTTCAAGTGCACGGTCATGTGCCTGAGACGGAGATTGATTAACCCATTCAGGCCTGACGTCGAAATTTAAAAAAAAAAGTTTTCTAAATCATGACAATTTTCGGAAAGATTTGAGGCACATTTTAACGATTTTTCAAAAATAGCAGACCTACAAGTTCATAGCGCGCCACTCGGTGGCGCGCTATGAGCTTGTAGATCTGCTATTTTTCAATAGCTAAATTATAACATAATGTTTAAAACACCAAAAGGGGTTCCCGCCCAAAATGGGTTAATGGTTAATGTGGTTAAACACTAACGTGACATGGATGCGTTCCAGGTCTCAATGGATTAATCTGTCAAATTAGTGATATGAAAACGGATCGCATCGCTCCACAGCCTAGATGCGCTTGTTGCCCAATCCTCTGTGTTGCACAACAGTGACACGTCATCGAAAATGTTCCCTGCCTGTTTAGCGGGCGACAACGAAAATCTTAAAACCTTAATAACTCGCGATCTAAATCACCCCGCCTAATTATAAAAAAAGATCCTGTGTTTGACGGCCCTCCGCTGTCCAGTCACTAGTCGCGATAGATTTATTCTTACCTCCCGTTGTTGTCGATCGACTCTAGAGTGGCTATTGTTTTTTTTTTGTGTCTTTCACCTTTATTTTATATATTTTATGGAGGGACAGACAGTAGGCTGACAGGAAATGGGGAGAGAGATGGGGGGGAAGACATGCAGTTAAGGCCGTCGGGATCGGGAGTCGAACCCGCGGCACACTGCCAGACTGGATTACCAGCCAAGGTGCCTGGACCGCTGAGCCACGGCCCAGGCCGGAGTGGCTATTGTTAGCTGCTACACACACATTCACAACAACATCCGGTCCGTTGGTAAAAGTTATTAATGGATGAAATAGGCCTGGGCCCTTGAGGTGTTAAAGATGACTCAAATCAAAGCCAATTTCCCCTCAGATATGTATTAATAAACCTCATAGTCAGTTTTTTTTTAATAGAAATTCCTTTAGTTTTAGACATAGTTTCAGTCATCTGGATTGTTTTACATTTATTCTAGTTTTAGTTCGTCAGTTGATTTTGTCGTAAAAAAAATATTTTGGTGGGCCTTTGACGTACGTAAATGTACTTAAGTTTCCACCAGTGAAATGAAGTTGTGAACTGCGGCTTTAAGAAGTGTGTGTGTGTGTGTGTGTGTGTGTGTGTGTGTGTGTGTGTGTGGGCCGGTGGCCTGAGGCACCAAGGGGGTTCTGGGAAGTGAACTCGGAGCTGCCAAGGTTCAATCCTCATATCCTTTTATTTGATTGAACAGTAAACGAGAACACTTCCTAGTAATCACGCTCTGGTGCGGCCAGAGCCGCGTTGCCAAGTCTGATCGGTACAAGCGACTTTGGGCTTATATTGGTATAGCTGTGGGTTGAATTTCTTCTTTGGACTTGTTTCTAAAGTTCATAGTCCATAGTTCATAGTCCGGCAGCCGGGGGTGTGGAGTGGGAAATTTGGTGTATATATATTTTGTATAGGCCTAAAATATTGTCTATATACATACATTCATGAATCCACTTGCTGACCGTCTGTCAGCATTGAGCAATTCGTTTTATAGAGGTTTATAGATGACCTTGCCAATAACATTAAACAATTGCTCAATGCTTGGCTATTTTCAACATGCGACCAAATGTAAAATGACTTGTCTTTTACTTATACTGGATCTCTTGTCCACTAGTCCCTTCGTTCCTAACATTTTACTCTAGTTTTAATTTGTTGACGAAATTGTCAATATATTTAATAATAATAATAATAAAACTTTATTTGTATAGCACCTTTCATGACATGAAATGCAGCTCAAAGTGCTTTACACAAAAAAGAAAAGAAAAGCAGGGCATAAACAATACAGTGAGGACATGAATAACATTTTTTTTAAAAAGACAGATAAATCAATTAAAAGCAAGGGTGTAAAAGTGGGTCTTGAGCTGAGCTTTAAAAATGTCTACAGAGGCTGCCTGTCGAAGGTACAGTGGGAGTTTGTTCCACGCCGTCGGCCCGTAGAAGCAAAAAGCTGCTTCCCCGTATTTTTTAGTTGCCATTTTTTTAGGCAAAGCGAGCAGGCCAGCAGTGGAAGACCTTAGGGGGCGGTTTGGGACATATTTCGGCAGGCAGTCATGTAGGTAGGAAGGTGCGAGACCATTGAGAGCTTTATAAACAAGTAAAAGAATTTTAAAATCAATCCTAAAAACAACCGGAAGCCAGTGCAATGAGGCCAAGACTGGAGTAATATGTTCTCTCATCTTAGTTCTAGTTAAGACTCTGGCTGCTGCATTTTGGACAAGTTGTAATCTGTCAGTTGATTTCTTAGGCAATCCAGAAAAAAGTGCATTGCAGTAATCAAGCCGAGAAAAAACAAAGGCGTGGATTAGCGTTTTTGCATCGTCCAGTGACAAATAGGCTCTGATTCGTGCAATATTTCTAAGATGAAAAAAGGCAATCTTGGTAACATGATTAATGTGTGAATTAAAATTCAGTTCAGAATCAATAGTGATCCCCAAGTTCTTTACTGTACTGTTACTTTCTACAGTCAGGTTGCCAAGTCTGCTTTTTATCGATTCTTTCTGCTCACTAGAACCGATTATGAGAACTTCTGTCTTATCCTCATTTAGCTTGAGAAAGTTCTCACTCATCCAGCATTTAATGCTAGACAGACAGGTCAACAGCGGGTCTAAGGCACAGAGATCATCTGGATCTACAGAAAGATATAGTTGGGTATCATCAGCATAGAAATGAAAATTGACTCCGTGATTGGTAATGAGTTCTCCCAATGGCAGTATGTACAGGGAGAATAACAGAGGACCAAGAATTGAGCCCTGTGGAATACCAGAACTGATGTTGTGTTTGTCTGAGTCAAACTCAGCTAGATTGACAAAATAGCTTCTGTTTGTTAGGTAGGAGGAAAACCAGGACAGGGCCGTGCCAGACAGGCCTACCCAGTGCTCCAGACGCTGTATTAAAATTGAATGGTCAATCGTGTCAAATGCAGCCGTTAGATCTAGAAGTAAAAGAACGGAAACATGTTTCTTGTCAGCAGACACCCTAAGATCATTCATTACTTTTACAAGTGCTGTTTCTGTGCTGTGGCCTTTCCTAAAGCCAGATTGGAATTTGTTATGCACATTGTTGTTCTGTAGAAACACATTCAATTGATGAAAGATGCATTTTTCTAAAACCTTGCCCAGAAAGGGCAGATTAGAAATGGGTCGGTAGTTACCCATCACAGAGGGATCAAGATTGTGTTTCTTGAGTAAGGGCCTAACTACAGCCGTCTTCAGTGAGTCTGGAAAGACGCCTGATTGTAGAGAGCTGTTTACAATTTTTAGGATATCTCCAATCACACTGTCTAACACCTCTTTGAGAAAGGTGGTGGGAATTGTGTCCAATGAACAGGAGGATGATGTCATCTGAGATATGGTTTTTCGGAGTTCGTCTTCATTATTGTACAGAAAGACAATAGGCTCCCCCTGGAGAGATCAACCCTGGCACCATTAGCTGCTGTTAGAGGGCTTGAGCTAGCAGCAGCACCATTCATAATATCAGCTCTAATGTTACAAATTTTGTTATCAAAAAAGCATGCAAAACTCATTACACTTAGCTTTAGAGGCCGGGAACGACTGCTTGTAGGACTGGGGGGGTTTAAAAGTCGTTCAATGGTAGAGAATAAGACTCTGGCATTTTTCTTGTTCTCATTAATAATGCCAGAGAAATAAGCCTGCCTTGCCAGACGCAGGGCTTTGTTATATGTGACTGTTGACTTTTTAAGAATCTCTAGGTGGATGGTGAGTTTGTTTTTTCTCCAAGCTCGCTCAGCTCTACGACAATCTTGCTTCAGTGAACGTGTATGCTCATTTATCCAGGGTGTTACTCTGGTGTTCTGTTTCTTTTTAGTTTTCATAGGAGCCACTATGTCAAGAGCTGACTCTAGTTTAAGATTAAACATTTGGACCATATCATTCACTGGGGGAGTATCGGATAGGGGGGGGCCCAGATGACGAGAGAACTCGTTGGCTGCAGATGAGCTAAAAAAACGCTTTTTTATAGTATATTCAGTGATGTTTTTCTCTAGATCAGAGACAGTCATATTAAAACACAGCAAATAGTGGTCTGATAGCTCAGGCATTTCAATAGTCCTTTCAACAGTGATGTTCAGACCTCTAGAAATCACCAGGTCCAGAGTGTGCCCCTGTTTATGTGTAGGCCCAACAACATGTTGGATGAACTCAAAGGAGTGCAATAACTCTAAGAAACCCAGAGCCACCGCATTTGAAGCATCGTCCAGGTGTAGATTAAGATCGCCCGAGATAAGAGTTCTGTCATAGTTAGTGGAACAGATAGATAAAAGTTCTGATATTTCTGTTAGAAATACAGCTTTGCTGCACTTTGGAGGACGATAAATGCTGATCATTGGGATAGAGGACTGACCCTGCAGTATTGTGGCCTGGTATTCAAAGGATGAAAAGCTGCCGAGCGTCAGAGCCTTGAATTTTAAAGTGTCTGAAAAAATGATTGCCAGTCCACCTCCTTTCTTAGCCTCGCGAACAGAGTGGATGAAACTGTAGTTTGCGGGACAGGCTGGCGCTAGGAGAACAGCTCCATCCGAGCCAAGCCATGTCTCTGTTAGAAAGATAATATCTAGCTTCTCTTTACATATTATATCATTTACAGAAGAGGACTTATTTGTTAATGACCTGATGTTAAACAAGGCAAGGTTTAGCTTGTTATCAGATTTTTGGGGGCTGTGATGCCTGTGAGGTACATTAACCAAGCAGCATTCTCAATTCAGGCTACTCCTTGTCTTGGACAATCTATTTGAAATAACAGTGGAAATGTTGTGAACCTCAACCTGTACGGTGATTGAAACACCAGGCTTTCTAGAAGCAAGGGGTCCATACATGTTTGTTGCTACGCATAATGGACCCTGTTCATATCAGTTATCAAATGTATTTTCTAGGCTATATGGGCGTGGCATATAGCGTGGGATTAACTCTGGCCATGGTATCTCTCGCATTTTGGGCTGTTGGGCTGGCCGTATGGTAAGGGGGGTCAGCCTTACTCCAGCGTTTATCAGGTCCATCATGCCCGGAGTGAATTTGAGGTGATGTATTGGTGAAGGAGTTTGAAATTCCTCCATTCGACTGTCATTGATGGGCCTCTCGGCGGCCTCAGTATCCTCTCCACCAGTGGCCCCTGTGACTTCACGCTCTGTGAGTTTATCTCCACCAGGGGGCGCTGTGACTCCACGCCCTGTGAGGTTTCCTCCACCAGGGGGCGCTGTGACTTCACGCTCTGTGAGTTTTTCTCCACCAGGGGGCGCTGTGACTCCACGCTCTGTGCGTTTTTCTCCACCAGGGGGCGCTGTGACTTCACGCCCTGTGAGTTTTTCTCCACCAGGGGGCGCTGTGACTTCACGCCCTGTGAGTTTTTCTCCACCAGGGGGCGCTGTGACTTCACACCCCGTGCGTTTTTCTCCACCAGGGGGCGCTGTGACTTCACGCCCTGTGAGTTTTTCTCCACCAGGGGGCGCAGTGACTTTACGCTCTGTGCGTTTTTCTCCACCAGGGGGCGCTGTGACTTTACGCTCTGTGCGTTTTTCTCCACCAGGGGGCGCTGTGACCTCACGCTCTGTGCGTTTTTCTCCGCAATAGTCACCCCCTATGAACACGGGGGTGAGTTCATAGGGGGTGAGTTTTTCAGGGGGCCATGCATCACCAGGGGACCATGCATCACGCTCTATGTAGTCACAGCAGATGCAGATATACCAGGGGGGATGCACTTCCTCTTCTCCATCAGAGGAGGACCACTCTTCTGCATCAGTCCAGAGCACATCAGGAGGAGTTGTGTGTTCACTTGATTTGACTTCTCCACCAGGAGGAGTCTTTGTTTTTGTCTTTTAGTTTTTGTCATCATAGCTTAGTTTTTCATTTAGTTTCCATCTGGTTTTCGTCAGTGATAAAAGGTAGTCGACATTTTTGGTTGCAGAGCAGCGCCCGGCCCACATGCAGCTCTGCGAGGTCGGGGCCGGAGCCCTGCACTGCACCCTCGCCTCTTCTGACTTCCTCCTCCAGAGCTGTTGATGGGGAGCGGGGCACGTGAAAATAAGAACATGGCACTTCATGTCAAAAAGGTTGCCCGACCTCTTACACTGTAGCAAACCTAAATAAACTACACTGTAGTTGCTTATTTAGGCTTGTTGCAGTTTAAATCCTGAATACATTGCGTCGGCGACACATTGTGAGCTTGTAGATCTGCTACTTTCAAAACAATCTTGATCTGGAATGCGTTGTGTTGTAACAATACACATCTTGTATGGGGATGCCTAGCACAAGATGGGGGTCAGTGGCAAAATACATATTCATGTGGGCGGTCCTCGACTCCTCGACATACAGTAAGAATGCTTGAGAACCAGCGCTCTAAAACAAACACTATTAGACAATATACAGTTTGACTGGCTTGTCCTATAGTCGCTTATTATTTTGGGCTTGCGTTTTCATAGACCTGGTTGCTTGTTTCACCCGCAGAATCTGGCAACACCGGTGCTGAGGCCGGACAGATTTTCACAGGCACGGCATTACGACTCCAAGTACAGTAAACCTTGCTTAATAGAAAACGTCTCGATTAGAATCAGATGTTTAAAAGCTAAGCGCAGTTCTTTCAACCGCAGTTGTTTTTACGTTCCCACATTCCAATATACTGGCCTAATGATCTCGCCGGACAGATTATCCTGGGTCAATAAATTAGCGTACAATTAACCTCGCTTTATATGAAACTCAAGTGGATTCAGATGGGCTTTTAATGACCATAATGGAGTCTAACGAGCATTTGTTTGACTTATTTGCGTGCTGTAGAAAGTATGCTTGACCTAAATACCTTGTTGGAAGGGTCTAGTGTAATTAACATTAGGAATATGATTAATCCCTGTGGGGAAATTCTTTTCTCACTTTTCTTTTCGCACGCAGACACACACACACACACACACACACACACACACACACACACACACACAGACACAGACACAGACACACACACACACACACACACACACACACACAGACACACACACACACACACTTTTCTACGCACAAGTCAGTGCTGTAGAGTGTAGAGCCTCACAGTCCTGCCCCCGTTCAGAATGATGAGGGCACCAGGAAATAATTCCCCATTCATTTTTCCGTTTTCCGTTTACATTTTTATTTGAAGACCTTTAAAGCCTCGGACAAAGCCAACAGCCAAGTTGACAAATCATGACAATAAAAAAAATGTTTGGGGGGGGGGCGAACAGAAAACTTGAAAGAAGAAAAACAACAAAAAAGTGTTTTACCCTATGCCTCTTTTTTCGTCTTTCTGATTACATGTTCGGCCCCCCAAAAAAAGTGTTTATTGTCATGATTTGTCAGCTCAGCTGTTGGCTTTGTCCGAGGCTTACAGGTCTTTAAACAGGTCTTTGTCCGAGGCTTACAGGTCTTTAAACAAATACGCTTTGAAACGTCTATGGGGAAATTAATGGTGAATTCTCTTCCAGTGCCCTCGCAGGGGGCGGGACTGCGACGCTCTATTGAACACCCTTCACGTCTGTGTGTGGGTTTTGGACTGCAAAGCTCTATTGAACACCCTTCACGTCTGTGTGTGGGTTTTGGACTGCAACGCTCTATTGAACCCCCTTCACGTCTGTGTGTGGGTTTTGGACTGCAACGCTCTATTGAACACCCTTTACGTCTGTGTGTGGGTTTTGGACTGCAACGCTCTATTGAACACCCTTTACGTCTGTGTGTGGGTTTTGGACTGCAACTCTCTATTGAACACCCTTTACGTCTGTGTGTGGGTTTTGGACTGCAACGCTCTATTGAACACCCTTTACGTCTGTGTGTGGGTTTTGGACTGCAACGCTCTATTGAACACCCTTCACGTCTGTGTGTGGGTTTTGGACTGCAACGCTCTATTGAACACCCTTCACGTCTGTGTGTGGGTTTTGGACTGCAACGCTCTATTGAACACCCTTTACGTCTGTGTGTGGGTTTTGGACTGCAACGCTCTATTGAACACCCTTTACGTCTGTGTGTGGGTTTTGGACTGCAACGCTCTATTGAACACCCTTTACGTCTGTGTGTGGGTTTTGGACTGCAACGCTCTATTGAACACCCTTTACGTCTGTGTGTGGGTTTTGGACTGCAACGCTCTATTGAACACCATTCACGTCTGTGTGGGTTTTGGACTGCAACGCTCTATTGAACACCCTTCACGTCTGTGTGTGGGTTTTGGACTGCAACGCTCTATTGAACACCCTTCACGTCTGTGTGTGGGTTTTGGACTGCAACGCTCTATTGAACACCCTTTACGTCTGTGTGTGGGTTTTGGACTGCAATGCTCTATTGAACACCCTTCACGTCTGTGTGTGGGTTTTGGACTGCAACGCTCTATTGAACACCCTTTACGTCTGTGTGTGGGTTTTGGACTGCAACGCTCTATTGAACACCCTTTACGTCTGTGTGTGGGTTTTGGACTGCAACGCTCTATTGAACACCCTTTACGTCTGTGTGTGGGTTTTGGACTGCAACGCTCTATTGAACACCCTTTACGTCTGTGTGTGGGTTTTGGACTGCAACGCTCTATTGAACACCCTTCACATCTGTGTGTGGGTTTTGGACTGCAACGCTCTATTGAACACCCTTCACGTCTGTGTGTGGGTTTTGGACTTGTGGGTTTTGGACTGCAACGCTCTATTGAACACCCTTTACGTCTGTGTGTGGGTTTTGGACTGCGACGCTCTATTGAACACCCTTTACGTCTGTGTGTGGGTTTTGGAATGTGACGCTCTATTGAACACCCTTTACGTCTGTGTGTGGGTTTTGGACTGTGACGCTCTATTGAACACCCTTTACGTCTGTGTGTGGGTTTTGGACTGTGACGCTCTATTGAACACCCTTTACGTCTGTGTGTGTGTTTTGCAAGTATTGAACCAATGAAAGGTATTTAAAAAGCGCTTCAGACTAAACCTCCTAACTCCATTGGATCCTCAAACTGTCGCTCAAAGTCAAACCAGTTAACTCCAACTTGTCAAACTCCATCAACTCAATCAACTCCATTGATTAGAATGACAAAGTCCCACAGAGAAAAATCTCCACAGGTAATGGTCAAAAACCTCCTAACTTCAGTTGAGCTGTATTTGAGGGAGTATATTGTAATTTTTGTTTTGGAAAATTGGCGCACGAGGCCCAATGATTAAACTAAAATCAAAATTTGCTGCCAAAATCAACACTGCTGTGTTGACCCCCTCCAGTGCTCCATCAGGACCCTCTGGGACCCTCCCTGTGGCTCTGGGACCCTCCCTGGGACCCTGGAAACCTCCCTGTGACCCTGGGACCCTCCCTGGGACCCTGGAAACCTCCCTGTGACCCTGGGACCCTCCCTGGGACCCTGGAAACCTCCCTGTGACCCTGGGACCCTCCCTGTGGCTCCAGCGAGTCTACAACGGGACAGATCGTCCCGATAGAGAAAGAGGGCCCCCACACTTCATAATCCGATAGCAGGGTATATACGAGGCCATGACAATGGCCCCCTCAGCGCTATAACAACTCCCATTCACCAGGGCGAGGCCTTTCCTTACATACTTCTAAAATACGGATTTCTTCTCTTTTCTCTCTCTCTCTCTCTTTGTTGTTTTTCAGTTTTTTCTCTCTCTCCGCGTCCGTTCCTTTCTTTCGCAGCTCACGATGTGTCGACGGATTTACAGACTTTACCGAAATGACGGATGGAGGAGGTGTATTGTTTTGGCGGCGCGTTCCCCTGCTGGGTGCCGCCGGGCATGCTGGGTATTAAGGAAAGGCGAGGGCTTCTTTGAACAAGTAACACGTGGTGCCGCCTTATTTCAGGAAATGGGAACGATTGTGTTGGAAAAGAATGGCAGAGCCATAAAAAAAAGAGGGTGACCATTCTTGCGGTTCTCATGTCCGTCTTGTCTGTCTGTCTGTCTGTCTGTCTGTCTGTCTGTCTGTCTGTCTGTCTGTCTGTCTGTCTGTCTGTCGGTCGGTCGGTCATTCATGGCTTCATGCATGACTTCATGTACTGTAGTGTACACATCCCATAACCAAATACAGTATAACGTGGAAGAAGTATCAGATATTTTACTTAAATCATCTATAACTTAGTAAAACAGACCTGAACTGCAACTGTACTGGCTATTTGTAATACACCCCATGGAGACTTCAATTCATGGATTTTTGTTTGTTTTTGTCACATTCCTAAGCCAATAATTTGATGACCAACAGTGGTTCCCTAAGGACACACAAAGGAGAGTAATGGATAGAAATTAAAATACATTTTGGGGGTGAAGTATCCCTTTAACTGCCAGTGTGTTTTGAGATTAAGATCCGGGCACTCAATTGTTCAAAGGAGGAAAAGCCTTAATATAATTACAAGGCACACTGCAAAATGTTTCGACCTACAGATATAGGTCTTCATCAGGCAACACTATTTCTAGTTGTTTTGGGTCAGCGTTTCAGTTCAGTCCAGTTCAGTGAGTGACGACGCAACACAGTCTGGATATCCAGCAAAGCAATAATGGACCAGCTGGTGATAATTTGGAATGGCATTAACGCAACCTTTTTTGTGAACTGCACACATTGAAAAGTATAATAATAATAATAATAATAATAATAATAATAAATAACTCTCTCTACTTCCTTCACAGGTGTTACCGATGATAATATGCATTAAGGTTCTGTTCCATTTAGTGTTAATGTGGTTTTGAAACGTTTTAATTTCAAGGACCCCCATAACTCTGAGAGTGTACAAATGGAACCAAATGGACCCTTGTGGTAGCCTGGCTAATAAGAACCAAATGGACCCTTGTGGTAGCCTGGCTAATAAGAACCAAATTGACCCTTGTGGTAGCCTGGCTAATAAGAACCAAATGGACCTGCAAGGGGAGCCTGGCTAATAAGAACCAAATGGACCCTTGCGGTAGCCTGGCTAATAAGAACCAAATGGACCCTTGTGGTAGCCTGGCTAATAAGAACCAAATGGACCCTTGCAGTAGCCTGGCTAATAAGAACCAAATGGACCCTTGCAGTAGCCTGGCTAATAAGAACCAAATGGACCCTTGCAGTAGCCTGGCTAATAAGAACCAAATGGACCCTTGCGGTAGCCTGGCTAATAAGAACCAAATGGACCCTTGCGGTAGCCTGGCTAATAAGAACCAAATGGACCCTTGTGGTAGCCTGGCTAATAAGAACCAAATGGACCCTTGTGGTAGCCTGGCTAATAAGAACCAAATGGACCCTTGTGGTAGCCTGGCTAATAAGAACCAAATGGACCCTTGTGGTAGCCTGGCTAATAAGAACCAAATGGACCCTTGTGGTAGCCTGGCTAATAAGAACCAAATGGACCCTTGCGGTAGCCTGGCTAATAAGAACCAAATGGACCCTTGTGGTAGCCTGGCTAATAAGAACCAAATGGACCCTTGCGGTAGCCTGGCTAATAAGAACCAAATGGACCCTTGCGGTAGCCTGGCTAATAAGCCAGACTCAAATCACACTGTCATGTGCCGGCAGGCAATTTGTTTTTTGCCAACGGCTGATTCGTGTCTGGCTTAGGGCTGATTCATACTCCTATTTTAGAGCCGAATAAAAGTCGGTTCGGCTCTGTAGAGCCTACAATGTGACGTCATTTGAGGTTCGGGGGGGGGCGGGTACCGTCCTAAAGTCGGCTCTTCGGTGCTATTGAAGATTTCTGACGAGCCAAAATAATTTCGGCACTACAACGCCAAAACAGCGGTAAAATAGGAGTATGAATCGGCCGTTATTAGCCAGGCTCCCCTTGCAGGTCCATTTGGTTCCATTTGTACACTCTCAGAGTCACAGACCCATACCGGGTCATTTGGAACCCACTCAAGGACACTTTGAGACCCACTGACTGGGGTAGCAGAGTGTTTCCAGTGAGCCAGCATGCACAACACCAGGCCACCGACCTCAAACCGCCTCTCATCAGACACCATGTCCCTGGGTAACCCGGGATGCTCTCTCCTCCTCTGTTTCATTCAGTCACGTCTGTCTGTCTGTCTCATTCATTCATTCATAAACAGGAAAACCTCCACAGATGGACATGTTGTCCGACTGTGCACTTTCATCTGCCTGCCCAGCTGTGTGCTTGTGCGCACGAATGCACGCACGCACGCTCCACAGGCACACACAAAACCCCAAATACATGTCGTGCAAAAAGTACACATGAAACCCAAAATACAGAGTCAGCAACTGTACCGCACGCACGCACGCACACAATTGTGCATATACAGGATCATCTGCGCAGTAAATGACTCCTGTTAAACCATGATTTGTTGTGTAGATGAAATTCATTCCTTGCCTTTGACCCACCTTAACTATTATGAGCAGTGTGCTGCCACCTGGTGGCACTCAGGGAGCAGTTCAGTCTTGATTTTGACAGCAACGTTTGATTTTAGTTTTAGTCATATAGTCTTTTTGAATAGTTTTAATTTAGTTTTAGTCACATTTTAGTCACCTGGAATGTTTGTGTCTAGTTTTACTATTGTCTCTGTATATTAGGCAACTTCGACATTATATTTCTCGACAATTCTACAATAATCTGGTACCAAAATCTTATCAAAGGTACATCTAGATATTGATCATTGATTTAAAAAGGACTGGTGGAGAGATTTACAGAATGTGTGTGGTTGAAGGTCAAAAAATTGTATCAATCGAACGGCTGCGTTTTACAATTCTATCAGTTGAACGGCCGCATTTTACAATTCTATCAGTCGAACGGCCGCATTTTACAATTCTATCAGTCGAACGGCCGCATTTTACAATTCTATCAGTCGAACGGCCGCGTTTTACAATTCTATCAGTCGAACAGCCGCATTTTACAATTCTATCAGTCGAACGGCCGCATTTTACAATTCTATCAGTCGAACGGCCGCGTTTTACAATTCTATCAGTGGAACGGCCTAGTTTTACCTGCCTCCTAGGGGGCTGTAGGGGTGTCATGGTGGATGCATCCCATGGCCTAGGGGGCCGTAGGGGTGTCATGGTGGATGCTTGGGGCAGTCAGGGATCTCCATCGCTCTCGGTCCTCAGCTGTGCGCAGCAGCAGGGTCTGGAATCAGTTTAATTAAGTCCCATACAAATGACATCCTGCACAAAATTCTACATTCATTGAAACTAACTGCCTGGGGAGTTTGAGAGATCTGTGTAATGATCATACATCCTGGTGTGAAAGAAAACATTTCAAACGTAATGTTGATATGGCACACTATCAAGAAAATGAAAACACACTGTACTGTACTGTACTGTACTGTACTGTACTGTACTGTACTGTACTGTACTGTACTGTACTGTACTGTACTGTACTGTACTGCACCGTGCTGTCCTGGACTGTAGTGTATTGTACTGGTGTCTGTGTGTGTGTGTGTGTGTGGTCATTGTGATGTAATTTGCATCAGCACCAAAATGTTGCGCAAAAACAGAATGTCATACAAAAGCAACATTTGTACAGTAAATATAACAGTTGCATGGATGCAATGTAGAGCAGATGAATTTCCCCCTTTTCAATTAGGGTAGGAGGATAAAAATAGGGTTCGCCGTTGATGCACCCAAAGTATAGAGGGCATGCGCGTGACATCCTCATCATACCCCGAAGTTACGCGGGAACGCCTGCTTAGTGGCAAAACACTACTTTCTGGCCTTCACAGCCCATACATCCACACAGAAATCTGATTGTTAAACGACGTTAAAATTAAGTTAGAATCACTTTGCCACTCGATTTGCCATTCACATTCAGGCCTGCCTGCCTGCCTGCCTGCCCACCCGCCTGCCTGCCTGCCTGCCCGCCCGCCTGCCCGCCTGCCTGCCTGACCGCCTGCCTGCCTGACCGCCTGCCCGCCTGCCTGCCCGCCTGCCTGCCTGACCGCCTGCCTGCCTGACCGCCTGCCTGCCTGCCTGCCTGACCGCCTGCCTGACCGCCTGCCTGCCTGACCGCCTGCCTGCCTGACCGCCTGCCTGCCTGCCCGCCTGCCTGACCGCCTGCCTGCCTGCCCGCCTGCCTGACCGCCTGCCTGCCTGCCTGACCGCCTGCCTGCCTGCCTGCCCGCCTGCCTGACCGCCTGCCTGCCTGCCCGCCCGCCTGCCTGCCCGCCCGCCTGCCTGCCTGCCTGCCTGCCTGCCTGCCCGCCCGCCCGCCTGCCTGCCTGCCTGCCTGCCCGCCTGCCTGCCTGCCTGCCTGACCGCCTGCCTGCCTGCCCGCCCGCCTGCCTGCCCGCCCGCCTGCCCGCCTGCCTGCCTGCCTGCCCGCCTGCCTGCCTGCCTGCCCGCCTGCCTGCCTGCCTGCCTGCCCGCCCGCCTGCCCGCCCGCCCGCTTAGTAGGTCAGTCCGTACAGCAGCATTCATTAGCGGGTCATTCAGTCTGTCCTGCTAGACGCTATGAACATCCTGCTCAGCTGTATTCTTCCTCCTCGTGTTATTTTTACCTCCCTCTGCCGCCTCACTCAGCGCTGCCTGCAGCTATGGGGCCGTGTTGTTGGTAACTTGGTGGTAGTGGTGGAAAAAGTATACTCAAATGTTGTACTTAAAGTAAAAGTATCAATAGTGCAATGACGTAGATGTACTCCGTTACAAGAAGAAGTCACATATTCAGTTTGTGTACTCAAGTGAAAGTACAAAAGTGTCGCCATCAAAATGTACTTAAAGTACTAAAAGTAAAAGTAATCATGCTGCAGAATGTCCCATTTCACAAGTTCAAAATGTGTACAAAATCTTTTGGAAAATAGCCGATCCACAAGCGAAGCGACGCATTGTGAGACTGTAGATCGGCTATTTTCAAATGGCCGAAATGTATATATAGGGTTGAAGTGGTTTAAGAATGTTTTCTAATGAAATGTTAAATTTCCAAAGTAACTAGTAAAGTAAAGTTTTCAAATAATTGTAGTGGAGTGAAAGAACAAATCTTGGCTCTGAGATGTGGTGGAGTAGAAGTAAAAGTATTGGTATATAGTATTGTATATTACTCAAGTAAAGTACAAATATATCTCAAAATTGTACTTAAGTACAGTCACTTTCCAACCCTGGTCGTTGGACTGTGACCCGTATGCCGGTTGGAGGTGGAGTGGGACCCAGACTTTTCGTTCTTCCAGGAAATAAAACGTCTGGGTTTCGGAGGCTAACTGGCTCCTAACTTCGGTGTCACGCGGGTTTTCGAAGTTTCCTCGTTCTGTTGTTTTTACAACAAGTTCACTTTCCGAAAGCGGCGACTGGACATCCTCCCCTTTCAATTTGGCTGGTTTTATTTAGACAGGAGGAGGAAAGGTTACGAGGGTTTGAAGACACAGGGGGGGAGGGGGGGGGGGGGGGGGGGCGGGTCAGACGCCGCACGCTTTGCAGAGTGCCCTTTTCTTGTCGCGGCGGGGGTCGTGGAGGAGGGGGGCTCTAGTCTGGGCCCCGTGCCAAGTACGACGAAGGTTGAGGCATGGAGCGGATCTTTTCCATATAGATTTATATATGCAATTATTACATGGCTTGGTTGAATGCTTGATTCTGATTTGTTCAATGGCTGAATTCAGCGGTGTGTTATTTCTGGATAACAGACCGCTGCGCTCTATAACAGACCAATGCCTAATCAAACGCTCGGAGCACCTGCTGCGCCCCCCCCCCCCGGTCACCAACCTGCTGACCGGGAGCATTTAGGGCTTAGGGGTTCAGTCAGTAGCCAAAGTCCAATACCCCAACTCTCGGCCACTCGCTCACTATCACGCTCGCTCACTCCATCATGGTGGTGTCATGGTGAGATTGGTGACCTGCTGAAATGTGTGACAATAGTGTAGAGTCACAGTCACATGATGTTCAGTGTCCGAATGTAAATCGTTGCAGTTTGTTTAATTAGCAGAGTTCAACCATGGCAGTATTTAGTTACACTGCAACGTGTTGTGAGCTTGTAGATTTTCACTATATTCGAAATCAATTTGTTCGTAAATGCAGTTTTTTCCATGTCTAAGAAATGTAGAGGAGTACAAAAGTACAAACTATCTTTCTTTGAAAGGTATATTGAAAGTCTAAATATGTATAAAAAAATCACACCCGTGTGAACTGAGTGGTGTAAGGTTTTATATAGCATGATCAGCTGTGGTCTGACGTAATGTCTGACGTAATGAAATAAGGTAAGGTATTATGTAGCCTGATCAGCTCTGATCTGACGTAATGAAATCACACCCGGATGTGATTTCACAACTGGCTTTTTCTGTGCAGAGAAAATGACCATGGTTGCTACGGTCATCCAGTTCACCCGGGTGTGATTTAATTACGTCAGAAATTATTTTGAACATAGCAACCATGCTCATTTTTTTCTGCACACAAAAGCCAGTTGTAGGAGTGGTTTACACCACTCAAAAAAAATACAAATAGGTATAAGAAAAAAGGACTGAATGAGGTCCGAGCGTACACTGGAGATAGAGATGTTAGAGATGATGTTACCGATGTTACCGCCTATACCACTGCATCTACTGTATATCAGGGGTGGGCAACTTTGAAGATGGAGAGGGCCACTATATTTCCACACTCACTCCAGAGGGGCCACGTTGCATATTACTGTCGTATAGCAAAAGTAGCCGATCTACAAGCTCATTGCAATTATTTGAATTGAAATCCAGATTATTATTATTTATTTTTTTACTATTTTTCAATTGGAATCCTGAAAAGTAACATTTTAATTTAGTTTCAAATGCCTTTAATTATAGTTACGATAACTTTATAAACTAAATACAAATACATTGGACATAAAAAACAAAGACAATAACATTTTATTACTACTCATTAGGCTACTAATTTAGACTTAAGTAATTAAAGCGGGTCATGTTTGCAAATCGGCCGGGCCACCAGTTGCCCATGTATGATCTATGCAACGGTATAGAGCACCGAAGTCTGACGTCAATATCGGTAGAGGGCGCAAATCCACAGGTTCATGTACTTTTCATTTGCATTGTAATCCTCATAGGGGGATTTTACCTCATATAGGAACTGTTTGAAAAATAAACATGTTATCCCGGCCGTTGCACTCATATGGATATGAAGAATCAACTGACTGAGAGAAAACGCTATTGTTACTGCTGCTGATTTAGTTACCTTTTCGCTAGAAACAGACTGGACTGACTGTCGCAAACGATACAGAGACACCTCCCTGACAAGTGACAATAACGCAGAGACAGCTTGTTTATTTCTGTACCACAATGCTTATATGAGACAATTTTAAGATGAGCCCATGTTATTCTCCATAGAGACATTACTTCCGTGAACAAGACAGAACCAGGGGATGAGCGAGTGACGTCAGGACTTTAGAACCAGGGGATGAGCGAGTGACGTCAGGACTTTGGCGCTCTACAATGAACAGATCTAGTACATGTGGATCTATGTGTACAGTTGTCCCTATGAACAGTCATGTGACAGCATGTGGTGTCCCTACAGGGACAGATCATTCTGCATCCAGGAAGGATGACTGAGCACATATTAAATATGTGCTTTGACCTGCTCTGCCATCACATGCGTGGATGGATGAACAACAACATTTAGAGTCATGTGTTGCTGCATGGAGGAAGGAGCAGATGCTAGTCCGGGAGACCACAGAAGTGAACCTTTCAAGCCTGTTTTCTCAACTCGCTGTTTTCTGCAAGACATTACTCTATAAGCCATATCTCCAAAAGTGGTGGGTCAAACTGAACAACTTGTCAATTTGAAGCTATGATTCCCTGCTTTCATATGACATGAAAAAAACGAGAATTCAAAACAATCCAATGGCAGTCCCTCAGTCAAATTTAGTCACATATAGTGCACAATTTCCAGCGAGATACTGTGGACTCTTAACTGTTTATTAGACTACTACAGGTTTTAATATATATAGTATACATATACTCTACATACATCTCTGGAACGAACTCCCATGCAGGACCGAGCAGATCAGCTACAACTCCGTCATTTTAAATCACAAAAAAGCTTGTTTGCTGCTGCCTTTCATTGAGATGTTTATTTATTTATTTTTAATCTTTCTGCACTTTAATTGTGACCGTTTTATTGTGACAATTTTGGTCACAATAATGAATCATGACATGAAATGTTCATATCATCCAGTCCCTAATCCTTAATCTACACATGGTGTAGGGCAGGCAGCGGCCCGTCCCCTCCCCTGACCATGCATGTAGTCCCCTGTGGTCTGGCACTGCGTGACGTGACATCACAAATCATTTCCCTTTCATAATCTCTCATACTGTCATCGCAGATCACAACTGTGTTTGTCTGATGGCTGCTCCATTCTAAGTACATAAATCACGTACGCACACACGCACGCACGCTCGTACAGTAGACTACAGTACAATTTACAATTTAGGCATTTAGCAGACGCTCTTAATCCAGAGCGATTTACATTAGGCAAGAACAAAAGCATGGGAATACATCACATATATAAAATGCATTTATCATGAAACATGCGTAAGCTAAGAACGTAACTAGAACATATCTACTGTATATAATGACACTATACATATAAACTATACATACTATACTATGCTATACATATGTACTATGATGTGCTATGACTACATACAATGCAATTATTGTGCTGTCTACATGACATGCTATAAGTCTGTTTCAAATGCTATCCAAGTCTAAAAGTGCTATCTAAGGGGGTAGGGTAAGTGCTGAAAAGGTGGGTCTTCAGACTACGGCGGAAGATTGGGAGTGATGCTGCAGTTCTGATTGCAACAGGGAGTGCATTCCACAGTTTTGGGGCCAGATAGGAGAAGAGTTTGGGACGTGTGGAGCGTTGTCCCGGCGTTTTTAGTGAGGGTACTTCCAGCTTTCCTGTGTTGGCTGATCTGAGTGCGCGGGAGGGTTTGTAGGGTTCAATCATGCTTGCAAGATATGGGGGAGCCATACCTTTGGTTGCTTTGAATGCCAGCATCAGAGTTTTGTATTCTGTGCGGGCAGCGACCGGGAGCCAGTGCAAGGAGCGGAGCAGGGGGGAAACATGTGAGAATTTTGGCTGGTTGAAGACCAGACGAGCTGCGGCATTTTGGATCAGTTGGAGAGGCTTAAGTGCACATGCCGGTAGGCCAGTAAGGAGCGAATTACAATAGTCAAGTTTTGACAAGACTGTTGTCTGGATTAGGAGCTGGGCTGATTCCTGGGTGAGGAACGGTCTAATTCGTCGTATGTTATAGAGTGTGAACCTACAGGATCGAGTGACAGCTGTGATGTGAGTTTTAAACGAGAGCTGACTGTCCAGGACAACACCAAGGTTCCTGGCTGTTGGGACAGACGTTACCAGGGCGTTGTCTACGGAAATAGTTAGCTCACGCATAGGGCAGGACTTAGCTGGGAAGAAGAGAAGCTCAGTCTTATCTGGGTTCAGCTTGAGGTGGTTGGAGGACATCCACTGTGAGATGTCAGCCAGGCATGCAGGCATGCAGTACTACAGTATAGTACAGTACAGCACCACTCAGTTCAGACAGGTCTGAATTTACAGTTTTACAGTCTTTGGTATGCTCTGACTGGGGATGGGACCCCCGACTTCCCAACCTCAGGGCGGACAGACACCTCTCACCCCATCAGACCCGCTCGAGTAAAGTCTTGACCCTCAACTGGTTCCTTTTGCGAACACAAAGTGGGGCAAGGCAGCGTTCTCTGTTCGGTGCTCCATTTGATTGGAATGAGCTCCAGAAATCCTTAAAAATGTAATCTCTGCCCTCCTTGGGTAAATTCAGGGAAATGATTTCCAGCACTTTAGTTCAACATTGTAACTGTTTTAATTAATTCTCTATATTTTATAGTTCTAGTTTTCAGTATGTACTGTGTTCCGATGCATATATTTAATTTTGTTATTTGTTGTATTTTGCTGATTTTGTGTTTCTGTATTCGGCTACATTGAAAATGAGGGCCTGCCCCTCAATTGTACTCCGAATTTAAGAAATTATGATGGTAAGGTTATGATGATGATGACCCCACACCACAAGGCCATGGAGGTGGTATTAAACCTCCATGTCGCAGCCTATTATGATTTGCCACAATCAATCAGTCACACTGGATGATGTGCAGTTGGCAAAATTAAAATGGTGGGTTTATGGTTATTAAAAAACAAGCAGCTTTAGTCATTGTTGGCCCGCCCGCCGGCCGGCCGGCCGGCCGGACGGTCAAGGTTGGAGAAAGACATGGATTAACAGACCACACAAAGCCTGGCTGGCCGGCCTGCTGTCACTTCAACCCCCAACCAACCACCCCCACCCCATCTCTCTCTCTCTGTCCGTCTCTCCACCTCGCTTCATCCCTTTCTCTCTCACCCGTCTTTATCTCCCGTGTCATCCCTCCATCCCTCGCTGGAGCGGTCACAATCCCCTTTGTCTCTCTCTCTCTCCCTCTCTCTCTCTCTCTCTCTCTCATTCATTCATTGATCTCAACCTCGGGCCAAGCTGTCGCCGCACCTTTCTCCGTCGTTGATCTTTTCTCTCGTCTCCAGCTGTCCACTCACTCGGTGGTCTCTCTGTCACTTCACTGTCTGCCTCCCTCCCTCCCTCCTGCCCTCTCTCTCTCTCTGGTCTCCATTCATCTCTAACATCTCTCTCTCTCCAGAGTTCACCTCCGACTTCACTTCACCTTCCCGCCTTTCGCACGGAGCTCGAAACCCTTTCCACCCATCATCATCATCATCATCATCATCTCTGACTCCACTCCGAAATCCTCCCGTCCTTTTATTTTTATTTTTTGGCTGTTTGATATTTGTGGAACTTTTGTTACGCTTCGAAGCCAAAGCAGAGAGATAGCCGGCTCTATATCTCCGTGGTGGAGTGACAAAGGTTCGGCATCGGGGCTCCGGAATCGAACCCGGGACTCGCCGTCTGCCATTGGACCAGTGTGGTACGTGGCCCCTTATACCCTTTAATACCTGGAACACACCTGTGTCGCTTTAGCTATTAAACCACTTTAACCATTGATTTTTAAACTTTAGTTGTTGAAAGATAGCAGATCTACAAGCTCGTAGCGTGGCACTTCGGTGCCGCGCTTGTAGATCTGCTATATATTTTTTTAAAGATCGTGAAAACGTGGCGCAAATCTTTGAATATTATTCATTCACAGCGAACGTTTATGACTCAAATATTTGCTTCTGCAGGAGTCCCTGGAACAACATATTTTGAGATTATATGGGGTCCTTGATGAAAAGTTTGATATAGAAATAATTTCTAGAAAACTATTTTAGAAGACATTTTGTAGAATCTGGTCTCAGGTCTAAAATGGGTTTAAGGGATTGTGACAAAAAAAACGTTTTTATAAAAAAAAATTATCGTTTTTTAGGTTTGCTGAGCCAAAAAATCTGAACTTTTAAAATTCAGTATAGATTTTCTGTGGTCTGAACAGAAAATCCACTGAATGTTCAAAGTTCAGGTTTGTGTGGGTGGTAATAGTTTGACATCATCATCATACCTGGAAGTTATGCGGGAATGTCTACTGAGTGGCAAAAAACTACTTTCTGGCCTTGACAGCCCATACATCCAAACAGAAAAGTAAATGACTTTAAACAACATTAAATTCACTTTGCCACTCGATCTGCCACTCGATTTGCCATTCACTTAATGCATGTGCATACCCTCTATTGAGGTCATAAAACCTATTAACCCATTCTGGGCGGGAACCCCTTTAGGTGATCTAACCCTTCTGGACGGGAACCCCTCTTGGGGTTCTGTACAGTATGTACAGTATTCAAAAATGACAAAATTGATGCTGCTATATAAATATTTGAAGTTTTTCAGAAAACTTAGGTCAGGATTTAGAAGGCTTTTTAGAATCGGCTTCAGTCCAAAATGGGTTAAAAAAAAACAGACTAATCTGAAGTGAGTGGTGCAACAGCGCCCCCTGTTGGTACCCTAAACACAGGGACACCACCAGGGACAGACAAAGCTGGGCATTGGAGTGGCTGCACCCTATGGTTGCACCAGTAAAAAAAGAATGTCATGAAACCCATCATCATCATCATAATTTTTCGACCGCGGTCGAGATCGTGGATTTCACAATAACACGCCAGACTTCCCGGTCCTTCATTGCCATCCCCAGTTCCTGCTTACTGATGCCTGTGTCCCTAGCGATGACATCAGGGAACGACAGTTTTCTACCTCTGGTCTGCTTTGAGGCAGGACTCCAGAGAAGAAGGGAAGATATAACCTCATTGTCAGCTCTGTAGCAGTGGCCCGGCAAACTGTGTTCTTCTGGATCGGACTAGTGAAGAAACACGGGGAAGGTTGCCGTATATTAGATTAGTCGATGGGTGGCTTTTCCAAGACAGATTTTGCGCTCTCATTAGAAGGCGCGTGTAAGTGCCATCCAACCGTTTCTCTAGTTTCTTTGAAAGTGTCCATGTCTCGGAGCCATAGAGTAGAATCGGCTCAACGGTCATCCTAAATATTTGTACTTTTAAAACCTATTGAAACCTATAAATGAAACCTATAATCACCGATCCCTTCCATCCTTTCATCCGTCCAGCCTTCTTCCTCCTCCAGCCCTCCGGTTGTCCAGAACAGGCCCGTTGTGTTGAGTCGTTGCGCGGCGGTGAGCTATGAGCCCGCTGCCTCCATCATCATGCTGGGCTTCATGGAGTTCAACCAGGAGATCGACCCGGTGACGCTCAACCTGTGCATCTTGGTGGCCAGCTACGTCATCCTCCTCCTCGTCTTCCTCATATCCTGCATCCTGTACGACTGCCGCGGCAAGGACCCCACCAAGATCTACGCGCCCGACACCGTCGCCAGCGTCTCCGCGGCCACGGCCGCCGCCTCCAGAGCAGCAGCGCAGCCTCCTCCTCCTCCTCCCGGGCAGCCCGACCACCGCCACCTGCAGTCGCCCATCCGCCTGGTGAGCATGCCCAACTCGCCGCGGGGCGGCGGCGGCTACGGACCCCACGATGGCGCCGCCTCAGAGCACCCCGGCGCGCCCGACCCGAGCCACGACAGAGAGCGAGAGAAAAGAAGCACGCTGGTCTGAGTGAGGATGGATGGATGGACGGACGGGCCATCATGGACGGATGACTCTGCTGCTACTGCTCATTCTTTTAGTTTGTTATAGTTTTATTTTGTTCCACGGAGGGCCCCTAGAGGTTGGAAGACTGGCGATGGATGCAGAAGGTAAGAAGTGTGTGTGCGTGTAAGTGTGTGTGTGTGTGTGTGTGTGTGTATACAGGGTTGGGATCCGGAAGGTAAAAGTTAAAGTCCTACTATTTGTTCACATACATTGCCAGAGACGAGAGTTCTTATAATTGTCACCGGGCCCCCTCCCCCCGCCGCACTCCATAAAAATAGGTTCAAACAGCTAAAAATAAAACCAAACCAAACCCAAACGATTACTTTCCAAAAAGCAAAATTCTACCGTGGTTGCATTTGAATGAAGGAAGGGTCGACTGCAGGAACAATGATTCAATACCTGCGTTGTAATCTTCAGCCGTTCGTATTTTATGATCACATCATTTCAACTGGATGTCATGTAATTAAAAAACAAAAGGCACTCAAAACCAATCTCTTCTTCCTTTCTCCAGGAGCACGGCTCAACCTGGTTGGACTACATACAGCCTGCCAAAAGACTACAAATCCCACAGTTAATTGGATGACAACCACCGGCACATAAACATGAACCCACCTGTTCACAGAGTCACGGATATAGAGCTGAGAGTTCACGGGACTGGACCTGAACCTGGGATGGAGGAGTCCTCCTCGCTCCTCTGGGACCATCAAGGACATGAGAGAACATGCACTCCTCGCTCCTCTGGGACCATCAAGGACATGAGAGAACAGAGAAGTGGGCTTTACGTGGAAAAGCAAATCCAGGGACATCCGACTCAGCAGTGGTTCTCAACCTGTGGGCCTGGACCCCAGATGACAGCAGTGGTTCTCAACCTGTGGGCGGACCCCAGATGACAGCAGTGGTTCTCAACCTGTGGGCGGTCCCCAGATGACAGCAGTGGTTCTCAACCTGTGGGCCTGGACCCCAGATGACAGCAGTGGTTCTCAACCTGTGGGCGGACCCCAGATGACAGCAGTGGTTCTCAACCTGTGGGCGGACCCCAGATGACAGCAGTGGTTCTCAACCTGTGGGCCTGGACCCCAGATGACAGCAGTGGTTCTCAACCTGTGGGCGGACCCCAGATGACAGCAGTGGTTCTCAACCTGTGGGCGGTCCCCAGATGACAGCAGTGGTTCTCAACCTGTGGGCGGACCCCAGATGACAGCAGTGGTTCTCAACCTGTGGGCGGACCCCAGATGACAGCAGTGGTTCTCAACCTGTGGGCCTGGACCCCAGATGACAGCAGTGGTTCTCAACCTGTGGGCCTGGACCCCAGATGACAGCAGTGGTTCTCAACCTGTGGGCGGACCCCAGATGACAGCAGTGGTTCTCAACCTGTGGGCCTGGACCCCAGATGACAGCAGTGGTTCTCAACCTGTGGGCCTGGACCCCAGATGACAGCAGTGGTTCTCAACCTGTGGGCGGACCCCAGATGACAGCAGTGGTTCTCAACCTGTGGGCGGTCCCCAGATGACAGCAGTGGTTCTCAACCTGTGGGCCTGGACCCCAGATGACAGCAGTGGTTCTCAACCTGTGGGCCTGGACCCCAGATGACAGCAGTGGTTCTCAACCTGTGGGCCTGGACCCCAGATGACAGCAGTGGTTCTCAACCTGTGGGCGGTCCCCAGATGACAGCAGTGGTTCTCAACCTGTGGGCTTGGACCCCAGATGACAGCAGTGGTTCTCAACCTGTGGGCCTGGAACCCAGATGACAGCAGTGGTTCTCAACCTGTGGGCGGTCCCCAGAATGCCCTTTTAACAGACAAACATGTGGAATTGTGTATTTATTCCAAAATCTTACAAGATTTGTTTGTGTCACAAACTGGCCAATAAGTACATGAATCTTGCCTCCTCCAAACAGTAAAACATTGACTGCAACTTTGAAACTTGTCCACAAATTGTCTACTCTACTACTAACTAATCAATATCATGATATTGGGAGGACGCTACAATATATACATATATATTGCGGGAGAAAGTATGGCAATATATCGCAATATCGATATATATAGCAAGAATTTGAGCACTGGGGTTCAAGTGGTTAACTATGGCGTCCCTATGCTGGCCAACATTAAAAATAAATCTGAAATAGCCGATCTATTTTGGCTAATTATGAAATTATTAATTATTTTCACAAAGTAAGAAATAGGGCTAAAAGGTTTTGTGTTCATCGTTTGTTCAGTAACAGCACAAACTATGACAGACCTTGTAGACCTTGCAGACCTTGTAGATCGGCCAGTTTCACAATTTGTCGTATGACGAAGTATATAAAGCCAAGGCTTATTTTATTTCAACGTTTTTCAAACAAACTACCCCCCCCCCCCCCCCCCCAGCATGAGAACAATATCATTGTTCTAATGATATTGTTTGTTATAAAATTGTTTTGTTGTTGTGACTTTGAGAGGATTACGTTCCAGGATCTTGAAAAGAGGATTACAGGATATTCCATTTACAGAGAAGAGGTTTTATTATTTCAGAGCAGAGCCGTACGACGTGGCATCTGTCCGTCTCCACTGGACTTTCACACGTTCAGATGCTCATTACAGATACACTTAAATACGGGATAATCTAAAACGAATTAACATATCACGGAAAATAAAACTTTAGCAGGCCTATATTTGAGATTCGTTGCACATAAAGTGAAATATTTCAAAATGTTTGTGTTGTTTTAGCCTAATCTTGATGACAGTATATATACCATACATGTACAGTATATGATGTTTTCCACAATATTCTATTCATTTTTTGGGGGATGATCCTGAACATTCTTATTTGCAGATCCTATTCACACCAAGCCCTAATTATAAACAAAAAAAACACACGTGTGAAGTGAGTGGTGCAACTCCGTGTGGGGGTCCCCAGGGGGTCCCCGGAAGTTCCAGACCCAAAGGAACGCGCCCAGGGTGCCGGTCCGGTTCCGGCGAGCCGCCCCGTGTCCGAAACGATAGAGCTTGTAGATCAGCTATTTTTGCTACGACAGTAATATGCAACGTGGACCCTCTGGAGTTAGTGTGGAAATATAGTGGCCCTCTCCATCGTCAAAGTGCCCACCCCTGAACTATAGGATGCCAGGTAAACAGATGAACCTATAGCGTCAGTCTGAATAGCATGCTATCTAAATTACATTTTAAATTACCTTTTGCATAAAAACTGCACGCATGGTTGTACCACTCAAAAAGGTTATAAGTCAAGTTGATGACAGTGTCCTCACCAACAAAGACAATGGCGAAGTTATACAATTTCGGACAATCTCAAACCACAGTGACTATATTACATATTGGCTACATATTACATTTTGCCATAGTTATAGTGCTTGGTGTAAACAGCCTTATACTGTATGGTCCATTTGGTTCCCAACTATCAATCCAATAAATTAGCTGGCGACCCCATGGAACCCCCGACAAGGACCCCACATTGAGAACCACAACTCTAAGATCAAGGTGATAAAATAGGGATCCTCTACCCAGCCATCAAAGACTCTGTTTCAGTGTGATTCAGTGTTTCAGTGTGATTCAGTGTCCTCCTAAACAATGAAATCCTTCCAACCAAATGGACCCATACAGTATATGTACACACCGGTTCCACTCGCACACCCTCCAGAGTTAAATTAAACACAAAGGATGTGCGTGTGTGTGCATTCAAACAGTGCTTTGACTACAGCAGTTAATACAGGCGAGATATCGGCTGCACATCAAGGAAATAAACCTAAGCGTCCAGGAACACGAGTCGTGCATTGGCAAAAAAAAACACTGGACTCTGCCATCACATTGTCATCCCTCAGCCCATTGGCTGTGGCCAGAGGAGGACAGAGGATCGAGGGAAATGACACAACAGCCCTCTTCATTTTTCTCGTGCAACTGAAGGGACACAGTCAGGTCGTATATGGAGTAAATCCTCTTACATAAAAAAACGGGGGCTTCCAGCCACCCGGCGGAGCCCACCAATAGCTGCCCTCTCATCTGCTATATGGGAAAAGAGAGCATTCGGAAGAATTCCCCTAACCCCCCCCCCCCCCCCCCCCCATCAAATAGTTCATGCTACTGGGATTATGTGGTTGACGCACAACGCTCTCATAGCATTATGTTCATCATATACTGTATATATATTTATTATGATGTATTCTGCTCTGTGCTGTTCTCTCTCTCTTCTCTGACGGTGTTATGCAAGTGTCGCATTAACCACACACGCCGTTGAGTTCTTATGCACCCACCAATAAGGGCGCGGTGAAATAAACAATATGGAAATTGCCGGCAAGTATTTTGCATAATTGAACTGTTAAAAGGCCTATTCATAGTCCAGTTTTCGGTGACCACCGAAAACTACAACATGACGTTCTATCTCTGGGACCCCAATGTATATTGTAAAATCAATGTTAATGATGAACCAAATGGTCCATTTGTACACTCTCTGAGTTACAGACCCATAAGGGTCCATTTGGTTCCTAAATATCATTTAGCTGGGGACCCCCTGAAACTCCCTCAGGTACCCCAGTGGGGTCCCCGGACCCCACTTTGGAACCACTGATCTAAACAATATAATATCACAAAATAATAATCTGTACACTGAAACTATAGAAACTATAGGATGCCAGGTAAACAGATAGCGTCAGTCTGAATAGCATGCTATCTAAATTACATTTTAACCTTTGCATAAAAACTGCACGCATGGTCGTCAAGGCTAGGTCAAGTGCTAATGGAGTCTGAAGAGGAGAATCTTCAGATTAGGGCGGGAAAGTGGGAGTGAATCTGCAGTTCTTCTAACAGCAATGGGGGAGTTCGTGGCTCAAGAGGTAGAGCAGGTCGTCCAATGATCCATGGGTCGGCGGTTCGAATCCCGGCTCCTCCTGGCTACATGTCGAAGTGTCCTTGGGCAAGACACTGAACCCCAAATTGCTCCCGATGTGCTGGTTGGTACCTTGCATGGCTTCCGTCGCAATCGGTGTATGAATGTGTGTGTGAATGGGTGAATGTAATGCACAATCTATGTAAAGCGCCTTGGATAAAGGCGCTATATAAATGCACCATTTACCATTTACCATTTTCGTTCGTTCCTCAGTTTTGAGAGACAGAGGGGGGAGAATGGTCTGGGACGTGTGTTTTAGGGAAGGTTCAGACAGCTTGATCTGAGTGAGAGGGAGGGCTTGTATAGGGTTGAAGGCCAACAGCTTGTATAGGCCAACATGATACCTCATTCATCTGTGCACGCTATTGACTATCTGTGTGAATGGATTTTTCAGGCAAATGAATCGCACAAAAGAATATGGTGGTGTAAGAATCTTTAAGGAATTTGGCTACACTTCTGTATACGTCTGCACCTCAGACGTATACGTATCAATTTCCCATTTTGTTCTAATTTGGGGCAGATTACCACAGGCCTACCGGGCTCAGGGCTCAGGGGGGGGGGGGGGCTATCCAGAGCCTTTGTGTGAATTCACGCTCTGTTATCAATTTAGCATTTCTTTTCAAAAGGGTTTAATAATACATCCAATTTATAGCACTTTTATAGGTACTCGAAGTCGCTTTACAAAATAGAACAAACAAAAACATATATTATAAGTTAAAAAGGGCTAAAAACAAAAATTAAAAGACAAATGGTGGGTTTGAATTATAGGTGGGGGGGGATGCAAGTCTGTAAAGGTGGGTTTTAAGGGTGGCAGCTTTGATATGAGCTGGGAGTGAGTTTCAGTAGGAGGGCTTTGGTCATCCATGTCAATAACAGAGCTGCCAAAAGTCCTACTGAAAACTGAAGGAACAGCCTAAAAAAACAGTGGTTTTCAACCCTTTTCATATCAAGGTCCATTATGTATTCGCCATGTGAGCCATATAGCTGATCTGTAGCTGGTTTCCATGTGATCCATATAGCAGATCTGTAGCTGGTTTCCATGTGATCCATATAGCTGATCTGTAGCTGGTTTCTATGCTGTAACTCTAGTCTGAACGTGTGGGATTAACTGAATATCCCAATCTGCACCATTCAGAACATGACATTATATAATATATAATGCCACTGCCCGACGGGGGTAATTCAAAGGGCAAAATATTATGCATTAATTGCAGCAAAAGGCCACAGTAATAAATGCAAAGACATTCACTTCAATCCTGACTGTACTGAATATTGCATAATAATGAGCAGTACACATTTGGACTGCACTGCACGTTGCCTAAACTGTTTTAACGGTTTTCTGCTTGCATGTACACTCAATAAAGTTGACATTTCAGTTTGATGGTCAAAACTATTCTTATTGTGCAATGATGTCTCAAAAGTATTATTTTTTAATAATTTTGATATACTTTGAAATACAGTAAGCTGTTCAGAATTGATATTGGCATCGATATATTGATATTGGCTATACAAAAGTAAACATACTCATTATGAATGGCCATTTCCACTTTTTATGATGTACAAGCTGCCATTTTCAAATTGACAATGTGTTAAACGGGACTTAATTTGGCTGATGCATGTTTTGTAAGCATAATCTACAGTAAGAAAGTACAGCAAAGCAGACAACCCGCAACACTCCAGGTTAGAATAAAATCCTCACGGTGCAAGGCTCGAATATACAGGTTGAAATGAAGAAAATGCCAGCACTCATTGTTGTATGTCCTTTTCATATGAATT
The DNA here is from genome assembly GCF_951216825.1 of Electrona antarctica. Taxonomy (NCBI): domain Eukaryota; kingdom Metazoa; phylum Chordata; class Actinopteri; order Myctophiformes; family Myctophidae; genus Electrona; species Electrona antarctica. The sequence goes on along the minus strand of NC_136805.1, from coordinate 4,229,700 downwards.
TATTTACCTCTGACGTTGATAATGTCAGAGGTAAATAAATTCATATGAAAAGGACATACAACAATGAGTGCTGGCATTTTCTTCATTTCAATAAGCATAATCTACAACCTACACACGTTTTTACTAGCAGAATACTTGAGTAGCCTTTTAATGTAGGCCTACTTAGTCACTTTCCAGCACTGACGAGATGTGAACCGTTAATGTGATGTGATGTGAATACCTGCAGATGAAGAAGCTATAGGTCTGTTGTTCTGGTCGATGTCATATTGATGTTGGCTGTCCCACACATGGACTTGAGGATAAAAAGTGAGGACAGAAAAGTGAGGAGCCAATTAGTGTTTGGCCGGATTGCCATGTCTGATATGATGCATGATGAAGAGTACCCCTCACTTCACAAGGGTGTGATTTATTTTATTTTATTATCATCACCCACAACTGGCAATGAACGTACAGCATTGAATTTTATAGTAGCCTATCTGGTCCCACCTTAGGGTCCCACCCTCAGGCTCCCACAATTTGCCAAGCAATTACCAAGCTAAGCTAAATATTGTAATATATTAAACAATAGAATGTTTTTAAGATTTGTATTCTTCAAGGTGTGGTTGACTACAGGTCAGACAGCAGCTGTGTGTCTGTGTGACGCTGGAAACTGAATTCACCTGTTGTGTTGTCACGTTCTTCCTCCTGTCATTAGTCGCAGCCATAACTTCACAGACAACACTGCAATGGTTTGTTTGTGTTGCCACAAATTTACGGCATATTTCAGGCACACATATGACATAAATTCTCCTTTCATTATGGCAAAATGTGAGACCCGTAACTACAGGACGAAAAGCTGTAGGCTAAATAGGTATTCTTCAACTCGAGAACAACTGAACTGAACTGATTTGTTTGTAACACTAAACACGTCAATACATTTACAAACTGTAGGGGTTGCCTTTCCTCATGGGGTTTCCTGACTTTGCTCCTCTGACGTATGCGGGGGAGGGGGCGTGTCCCGGAGTTTGCAGTAGGTATGTAGATGGGTTCCCAAAGTGGGGTCCGGGGACCCCTGGGGGTACTTGAGGGAGTTTCAGGGGGTACCTAGCTCAATTAGAGATAGAAACCAAATGGACCCTTATGGGTCTGTAACTCAGAGAGTGTACAAATGGAACCAAATGGACCCTAACTGGTCCATTTGTACACTCTCAGAGTTAAATTAACAGTGGTTTTACAAATTTACAATATAAATTGGGGGTACCAGATAGAAATGCCATTAAATCGGGGGGTCCGTAGCATAATGCGTGTGAAGCTGGGGGTCCATTTAAAAATCCTCCCTTATCGGGGTCACTGGCATAATGTTTTCAAATGGGGGGTCCGTGGCCTAATAAATGTTGATTTGGGGGTCCTTGACACGAAAAGGTTTGGGAACCATGAGGTAGACCACCTTGAGACTAGTTCCTGTGAATGTCCCAACTTATTCTAATGTCGTTTTTCTTGGTTGAGACTCTCAGGGTTCGATAAAAACATATCCCCACTATAGCCATAAAACAATTAATGACCAGAATATATCAGAAATAGCTCTCCAACCACCCTGCCCCTGGGGCACTGTATTTAGCTTCTTAGAATCATGTTGTTTCAGTTTTACATTGTTAATGAAAACATTATGAGTTGGCATAGATGGCCATCTAGTGGCTAATATTGGAACTGCATAACATTATTCACTGTGTAGTGTAGTCAATGGTTCACAATGACTTTGTCATCAATTATTTATTTTAGATAGTAATATCAATAATATAATAAAAATCACACTTGTGTGAAGTGAGTGGCGCCTTTCATCATCATGACATGTGTAGCTGTACAGGTTCAAGTAAGTCCACGCATCATACAGATGTCTGATATTGGTTTTATTTTCCATGCTACTTTCAACTCCTCCAGTGACCAAGACACCGTGAAAACTATAATAAAGAAACAATGACATTTTGTTCAGTTTTGAGTCCATACACATTGTAAACAGTGATTAGAGAGTCCACACATGTGCATTCAAATAATCAAACAAAGTCCATATTTCTACATTACAGCAACATTAGGCAATACACAACAAACACATTACACTCAAAAGAACACAATAAAGAATATGTACCGTGTGCGCCTTTGAACCATGTGCAGATTACTGAATATTTGTCTCTCTCTGACGTTCCCAAAAATACAACTTCTCTCCAGGAACTCAGTTCAACATCTGACCCTTACTGACAGGTGACGTCATGTGAGTGATGTGACTCCCTTTGCATAGGGTGCATTTTTACCTTGTGATATAACCTTTTAACATATTTATTGTCGTTTTTAATTCTATTTTTCATAATGAAATCAACCTTTTTATCCAAGTATGATCATAAATGTTGCACAACTTAAACCATATTTAATATAATTTAAGTTTATACCTGAAACCACTGTCTCTCGTTCTGGGACAGTTACAACATGTATGATTGATGATGAATAAAAAGTTCCATAAAAAGTCCATAGACTGCTGCTAAATGACATCACGGGGGGAGAACAGCGAAAGCCACGCGTTGGAGTGGCTAGCACCGCTGAATAATACCATTGCCTATTTTAAGGCTGCACAACGATTAGTAGCCTATTTCTTTCTTTTTTTGTCCTTCTTTTCCTTCCACCCCTGGGAAGTAAAGGCTGATAATGTCATTCTGACAGTCCAGTTTAACATAAGAGAAGGTTTTCTCAGTGATTTGCATCCATTTTCATTTCAAGGGTGAAGTGAATTAGGCTACGGTCCCCCATGAACCAAATGGACTCGTTAGGGGTCTTTTGGTTCCATGTGTACAGGCCTAAACACAGGCCACCACAATGCTTTTCCAATGGGAGTCACATTTGTTTGATGGTGGGGAGGGGCAGAACACCACCAGCAACCAGCAATCAAACACAAATGTTTGGTCAAACAGTTACAGACCCATAAGGGTCCGTTTGGTTCTTAATTATCATTTAGCTGGGGACCCCCTGGAACTCCCTCAAGGACCCCTAGGGGTCCCCGGACCCCACGATGGGAACCACTGGTCTAATCCAACTGTCCGTAGCATCTTACTGTGAAACGTATTCGTCAAAACTGACCAACAGTGTCTATCCAGTGATCTGTAGTGTATAGCGCGGAAGGATTACACTACGCCATATTAGGAGATCAACAGTCCTCGGCTTCCTTGATTGGCCAATCGTCGCAGGCCGTTTGAGCCACTGAACCAATAAAAGGCGATAACACGCAACCTTATAGGATTCCATTTTGTCTCAGAGCGAGGCTTTACGAATCCGACTGTGATTTACGGTGTGAGAAATGTTTCGCTGGACGGTACTCCTGACTGGAGGACCGAAACAAGGTTCTAATCATGCCGTTGCAGTCGGAGATAATAAGGTGTTCGCCTTTGGAGAGTTCCATGTGCACCTTTTTAACACGGAGTCTCTACGCTGGAGGAAGTTGACCCCGGGTGACACCATGGGAAGAGGGGAACGCAACCCTGAGGATCCGTTCCCATGCTACGACCACACAGCTGTGCTGGTCGAAGATGCCATCTACCTCTGGGGAGGTTGGCAGAGATATGAGTTATTCTGCAACGTCCTTTATGCATTTGATGTGGACACCCACGTATGGCTTAAACACAGAGTTTCCGGATCCGTTCCAGAGAGGAGGGAGAACCACTCAGCCTGTGCTTTGGGTAAGGTCATGTTTATCCATGGAGGATACAATGGCAGGCTGACTAATGACACAGGTAAGTTGGACACCACCACAATGGTCTGGTCTTTAATTAACACCAGAGGAACTCCGCCATCTACTTCAGAAGGTCACTCTGCCACCATCATTGGGACAAAGATGTTTGTATTTGGGGGCTGTACTCTGAGGAGGGGGGGTCAGTGCTACAACACCATCAGAGTGTTTGACACAGAGACCAACCACTGGACGAACACACCTTCTGCACAGCTCCTTCCAGAAGGACGTCACCGCCATTCAGCCTTTGCCTACAATGGAGAGCTGTACATATTTGGTGGTTACGACGACCAGGGCCTGACCTGTGGAAGCCTCGATCTGTGGAGATTCAATCCAGGGACCTTCTCCTGGAAGAAGGTTCGACCCAAGAGGAAAGGACCAGGTCCAATGAGCAGTGTGTGCTGTTGCATGGTGGGAGATCGTATCATCCTCCCTGGAGGACACAGTGACGACCTGTACGTCCTAGACTTGAGTCCTAGTCTGAAGACGTTATGCAAGCTAGCGGTCATTCAGTACGGTCTGGATCAGTCGGAACTCCCACACAACGTCAGGTGGGAACTGGCAGCCATGACTTCCAACAGGAAAAGGAAAACTCACGCGCAGTGAGAAGTGAGCTTTACTTTTTACTTTATTTGTTTATTTGGACAGGACAATGCATGGTAATGGACGTCACATGGACGTAAATACACCGGATATAGCACAGTTGCTAATAGCAGCACCTTGGATCCAAGAAGAGCCATTGAGTTATACAATTGCAAAATTGTGGGATAAAAACAAAATATAAAAAAACAGTTGCACATGCCTAAAATTGCCAGGCTGCATGAACAGTGCTCGAGCACTGTTTTCTGATGGTGCAACTGTTTTTTGAGTGGTGCAAACCACTCCAACAACTGGCTTTGTACCCGTGTACCCGTGTTTGTTCGTACCAAAAAAACGAGCATGGTTGCTATGGTTAGCAACCAAAAAATCACACCCGTGTGAACTGAGTGGTGTAAGGTATTATATAGCCTGATCAGCTGTGGTCTGACGTAATGTCTGACGTAATGAAATCACACCCGTGTGAACTGAGTGACCATAGCAACCATGCTCATTTTTTTGGTACGAACAGACACGTGGACACGTAAACTAACAAAGCCAGTTGTTGGAGTGGTTTACACCACTCAAAATACGAGCATGGTTGCTATGGTTAGTGTGTGACGTCACTGACATCACAGATATAACAATAAATGTGTAGTTGCACGCACGCACGCACGCACGCACACACCACACACACACACACACACACACACACAAACATGCACGCGCACACAGAGAAAGTATAGAACATAACAGGATTATATATAACGACTCATGGGTAGATTTTTTCTTTTAAACATTTTTATTTCAATTTGATCATGAAAAACATAATCAACGACGAGGTAAAATATATCCGAGAACACAGATTCAAACATAAACAGGCCTTCAGAAAGGCCTGGGGAGGGAGAGAGACAACAGGACGCCTGGGGAGGGAGAGAGAGACAACAGGACGCCTGGGAGAGACTTCAAGAGCGAGGCAGAACGTTGTAGAGAGAGGTCACCAAAGAACATAAAAAAAGACAGAACAAAAATATATATATATTTATATAAGTGCTTCAGATTGAATACATTCCTCCAGGACAATTATAATATAGGACTGTTACTGTACATACTGTAAAGGATCTACAAACTAAAGCAACTCCCAAGGTCCTCATTTGCAAAAAAACAAACAAAAAACAAAACATAAAACATAAGCATAGAAATTAACGGACAAGACCGGAACACCTTATCGGTGCAACAGCAAAAGAAACAGCATATACAATCCCATTGTGGGTGGGTGGGTGGGTATACAATCCCATTGTGGGTGGGTATGGGAGGAGATTGGCAGTACATTTAAAAAAATATATTCCAAATTGTCACTTTGTCCAAAAACAAAAAATAGCCGATAGTGGTTAAACTAATTTAGCCTGAAAACCTCCCTCTTTGAGAACCTCTAGCCGTAACCGTAAGGGTCCATTTTGGTATTTGATATCCAGTCTGGATTATAGGATCCATTTGGCCCACTAGTTATACATTAACATGGTCGGGTTTTGACATTGTACATGTGGTTGGGATTGGGGTGGTGGTGGGCTGAGGTATTTCAACTATCCCATTTTGGGGCGGGAACCCCTTTTGGTGTTAGCATTATGTTATGCTTTAGCTATTGAAAAATAGCAGATCTACAAGCTCATAGCGCGCCACCGAGTGGCGCGCTACGAGCTTGTAGGTCTGCTATTTTTGAAAAATCGAAGAACGACTGACATAGAAACATAGCTTTTTCAGAAAACTGTCAGGATGTAGAAGACATTTTTAGAATCTGATCTCAGGTCAAAATGGGCTATACATTGAAGGGGTTGGGGGGGGGGGTGTACTGTATAGCAAAGAAGGAGCGGGTCAACCGTTCATGTCCTAACAGGTCAACCGTTCATGTCCTAACAGGTCAACCTAACAGGTCAACCGTTCATGTCCTAACAGGTCAACCTAACAGGTCAACCGTTCATGTCCTAACAGGTCAACCTAACAGGTCAACCGTTCATGTCCTAACAGGTCAACCTAACAGGTCAACCGTTCATGTCCTAACAGGTCAACCTAACAGGTCAACCGTTCATGTCCTAACAGGTCAACCTAACAGGTCAACCGTTCATGTCCTAACAGGTCAACCTAACAGGTCAACCTAACAGGTCAACCGTTCATGTCCTAACAGGTCAACCTAACAGGTCAACCGTTCATGTCCTAACAGGTCAACCAGTCCGACGAAGCTCGTAGGATCTATCCAGGGACATGCACACATAGACATCAAAAAGGGGGCTTCAGCCCCTGCCCCTTTTTTCCCCCGTCTGTAAATCAACTGCCCTCTCCGGAACCACGAATGCAGCATTTATACTACATGGTGAAAGAAATGCAAATGCTTCAGGAGAATGACTTTTTTTCCCGCCGAAGTCTCCTGAACTTGGAACGCAGCACTTTGCGTTGAAGTAATTTTTTTAGAAATCCATGTCGTTACACCATACATCTCCACTAGCTAAAAGAGTGCTGGGTTGCACCCCGAAAGTAGCTGATCTACAAGCTCTCGTTGTGAGCTTGTAGATCTGATATTTTTGCACGTCCCTAGATCTACCCATAATTCCCCTGCATCGCCCAGACACCAGCTCCTTATTTGGGCACATGTCATTTATGTAAATGTACTTTTTCCTGACCAAAAACACAGGAATTATCTATGTACGAAGAAAAAAAAAACAGTCTGTACAAAAGAAAAGGTAGTATAAGCTCTGTATAAACATTAAAACTTTCAATATAACAATATATCCTTTATATATACTGTAATCTTTTGGTCTTTTGGTCACACCACCACACTGTTTTGTGATGTCTTTCTTTCTTTCTTTCTTAAATACAACCCTTTTGTTTACATTACTGTCTCACTCAGGCCACTGGCGGGAGCTCAGCTATGCACTTCGGAATAGGCAAATTCTAAACAGGAAACCATATATATATATATATATATGTATATATTATATACAAAAATAAAGACAATAAATCCAGACCAAACAGGCTTGGTTATCTTGTGAAGGCGCAAAACACACGCACAAAAGTTTGTGACAACAGGTATACAGCTTAGCTTAGCTAACGCCGTTTGATTGGTCACCTCAGTCACGTCAAAAAAACATTTGTTTTCTTTTTTTTTAAGAGACAAACTACTGACTAAAATACAACATGTAGAAACAGAAGGGAACACGTAGAAACATGGGCTTAATATTATATTCTTGCAAAACAAAACGATCAATAATAATAATAATAATAAGAGTTTAGAAAGAATTGGGTCAGTCCCGTGTTCTTCTGTGACAACAGGTTATATGTAATGGTAAGATTCTAGCACTTTGTATTCACCTTTCACATTGTCATTATTGCTTGTTTAGGTTTTACAGACACTTTGAAGTAAAACGAATAAATTAAAAAAAAAAAAAAAAAAAAAAACAGTGACCAGTTCCTTCTATAGTTAACCTCCATTATGCCATATAAAGTATGTAACACTGTCTGAACACTGCCATCTGGTGACACAATGGATGCATGACATACTGTAATGGTTAACCCTGACGTCACGCTGGAAAATAGCCGATCTACAAGAGCGTTGGCTTTATCTCCGCCACGTGACGCCACCGTACGACAAAGTATACGAATGAAGCTTAAAGGGATTGTGACTAAAATTGTGATTAGGTTTCCTGAGCTCAATACACCCAAGAAACCTGAACTTTTAACATTCAGTACATTTTCTGTGGTCTGGGGTTTTCTGGCTCAAACAAGTGCTCTGATTTTCCTGTGGACTGTGATGTAAGAGCCAGCAAATGCCATATATACGACAATGGGATTTGCCAGCAGATGTCACTGTTTTCACTGTTTTGCCTGTTTTCTTTGTAGCTCAAAAGGCTTCACGGACACAGAGAAAATCACAAAAGGGTGTGGTGTGGGGGGGGGGGGGGGGTGCTAAATGTCTGCTTTTGGAAGCAGTGTAGGCAGCGATTCAATCGCTTTAATACATAAACATTTACTCTGTAAAGAGAAGGAATAATGAGAACTTTCCGACCATTAACACCTAGAGTGATTAAGACAAACAAAACAAAACAAAACAAAAACAAAAAAAAAGTCAAGGATTATTTTTTACCGAACAAACAATACGAAAACACTACGTATACCAAAAAACAATGTCACATTTACAACATATATATATATATCTACAAAGGTCCAAAGGGTGCGACCCAGACAGTTCACATGAAGCATGACCACAAACTAGATCCTTAGAATTTAACCTAGTAAAACAACGTGGCCCTTTTTCTTGCAATCGTAAAAAAAGAAGAATAAAACGAAGAAACGGGTGGCGCAAAATTAAAATTGGAGACCTCAGGTTTGCTCATTTCTCAAGAATTCCTGTTCGAGAGAAAAACAAAACAAACCTGCTTGTCAGCGGACCCGTATGATATGAAGAGAGCGAGAGAGAGATGGTATATCTTCAACAGCTGGTGCATATAAACCTCGTTGTGGTGAATTAAGACTCCTACGAGTATATATGCTTCAAGGAGCACGTCACCCATTTTCAACCTGATATTGTGGTATTTCAAAGTGTCTGTGGTGTCAGGGACACTGGTCTCACTTCTTCCTTCCTGGACTACAAGTTGTCTCAGTAAGACAGCCCTCCCCCTATCCCACAAGGTGGGGTGAGCGCAGCAAAGCATTATGGGAATTGTAGTCATCCAGACCAGTGTCCATGGAGACTTTGAAAGACTAAAATATCTAAGAACCCACTATTACCCACATAAAAAAAACCCAGGAAAGTGTTTCTTGTCTCCCAAACATCATTAAAATAAGATCTGGTTGCAAAAGTGGGTGAAGTGGCCCTTTAAGAAGTGGTCATCATTAATGCTTATAAGAATAATAATCGTTTGAAGCAGTTTAAAGCAGTCATCTAGCCTGGTGTCATTTGGTCACAAACCAAAAAAATAAAATAAAAATAAAAACTAATATACAGACGAAAAAGCTAACACTCACACTAAAACAGAAGGATTCTAGACGGAGCCACAAAGGTTTTGATTAAAAAAATAACATTGTCGTTTACAAAGAACCGTAGAACAAAATGGTTCCACAATAGAGCCTCTTTCGTGGGGGGCCTTTTTGTAGAAGATGGAGGTACTTGAACACCTCACAGCAGAAGAGAGAGAGACACATTCGAGTTACACTGTTGTCTCTTTGTGAAAAGGAAGAATAAAAAGAGTTACGTTTACGATCCATGAACACTGTACAAAGCCGACGACGTACGAAAAGGTGGTCGTACGTTGGTGTCGCGCGGCGGCGCTGGGGGTGGTGGGGAGGGGCCCCGCTCACAGGGGTCCGTGTTGCGCCTCGTACTTGGTCAACATGTTCTTGGTGCGACCGAGCTCCTTCCGCAGGTCGGCCACTTCCTGCCGCAGGGCCCCGTTCTCCTTCTCCAGGAAGCCGGCGCGGATGGCGATCTGGTTCTCCTTGAGCCGCCGCGCGTCCCGCGACCGCTTGGCCGCCACGTTGTTCTTCCTGCGCCGCACCCAGTACCTGTCGTCCTGAAAGAGGAAGAGGAGAGAGGAAGGTTAGTCGCTGACGTTTAGCCATTTTTTAGACCTGAGAACAGATTCTACAAATGTCTTCTAAATCCTGACAGTTTTCTGAAAAATCCATGTTTCTATGTCAGACAGACAGACAGACAGACAGACAGACAGACAGACAGACAGACAGACAGGCAGGCAGGCAGGCAGGCAGGCAGGCAGGCAGACAGACAGACAGACAGACAGACAGACAGACAGACAGACAGACAGACAGACAGACAGACAGACAGACAGACAGACAGACAGACAGACAGACAGACAGACAGACAGACAGACAGACAGACAGACAGACAGACAGACAGACAGACAGACAGACAGACAGGGCTTTGAGAAGGTGATGTGTCCATTAGTGAATTAGCGAGGGCTTGAGTCCCTGCACACTACAGTACTCTGCTGCTGTGAGCCAACCAATATGTCCCGCAATCAGCTTATACGGCAAATCCATCTCTGGGTGGGAGGGCAGCCAGCCACGGCACGCACCAATCCACTTTGATTTGAATGACAATAAAATTAAAAAGCCAAATCCCCCTAAGCCCCCCCTGGAGAGAGACAGAGGGAGAGAGAGAGAGAGAGAGAGAGAGAGAGAGAGAGAGAGAGAGAGACAGTCCTTCCTTCACTACCTGTTCCCAGAACACCCATCACCCACCATGGTAACCCGATTGCATTACACCTAAAAGCACAGCAGTTTCCCAAATAGTGGGTCGGGACCCATTTGTGGGAGGTAGATCTATTCTACGTCCATGGCAGTCAGTGTGTTACGTCAGCCCCTTTTAGACTCTTTTAACGAATAGCGAACATGGACTAAAAGGCAAAGCCCTAAATGCCAAACACAGGGACGGCCAGGTAGAAAGTTCAAAAGAGCGTGGACAACAGTCGAAGGAACGACCGCGTAAATAACAAAGGAAACGTAACCATCATGCTGCCACAGACGAAAAACAGTTTAAGTCCACACTATTGATCCATAATGTATAAATGATAGATAAGGGTTCAGGACAACGAGGCCTTTTCGTGTAGGGGTCAGAATGAAATTTGGACTTAGACTGTTTTTCGTCTGTGGTAGCCTACTCATTATTATAACAAATCTTATTCATGGTTTTACCTTCATGCCCTCGGGGATGAAGATCTTGCGCGCCTTCTTGATCATGGGCTGGGGCTTGAGCTCCTCAGCGGAGAACTTGCACTTGCGTGGGTCGAACATCTCCTGTCCCGGGACGCTGGACAGGGCCAGGTCGGCGGGGTCGGGCTCGTAGCCAGAGGGGACCTGGATGGAGTCCGGGTCGATGCTGGGGCTGGGG
>NC_136805.1:4206195-4213278 GCF_951216825.1 Electrona antarctica | reverse complement strand
CCGTCCTAATCCGTCTCCCAGCAGACCCCCGTCGGTCTATCTATGGCCGTCCTAATCCGTCTCCCAGCAGACCCCCGTCGGTCTATCTATGGCCGTCCTAATCCGTCTCCCAGCAGACCCCCGTCGGTCTATCTATGGCCGTCCTAATCCGTCTCCCAGCAGACCCCCGTCGGTCTATCTATGGCCGTCCTAATCCGTCTCCCAGCAGACCCCCGTCGGTCTATCTATGGCCGTCCTAATCCGTCTCCCAGCAGACCCCCGTCGGTCTATCTATGGCCGTCCTAATCCGTCTCCCAGCAGACCCCCGTCGGTCTATCTATGGCCGTCCTAATCCGTCTCCCAGCAGACCCCCGTCGGTCTATCTATGGCCGTCCTAATCCGTCTCCCAGCAGACCCCCGTCGGTCTATCTATGGCCGTCCTAATCCGTCTCCCAGCGGACCCCCGTCGGTCTATCTATGGCCGTCCTAATCCGTCTCCCAGCGGACCCCCGTCGGTCTATCTATGGCCGTCCTAATCCGTCTCCCAGCGGACCCCCGTCGGTCTATCTATGGCCGTCCTAATCCGTCTCCCAGCGGACCCCCGTCGGTCTATCTATGGCCGTCCTAATCCGTCTCCCAGCGGACCCCCGTCGGTCTATCTATGGCCGTCCTAATCCGTCTCCCAGCGGACCCCCGTCGGTCTATCTATGGCCGTCCTAATCCGTCTCCCAGCGGACCCCCGTCGGTCTATCTATGGCCGTCCTAATCCGTCTCCCAGCGGACCCCCGTCGGTCTATCTATGGCCGTCCTAATCCGTCTCCCAGCGGACCCCCGTCGGTCTATCTATGGCCGTCCTAATCCGTCTCCCAGCGGACCCCCGTCGGTCTATCTATGGCCGTCCTAATCCGTCTCCCAGCGGACCCCCGTCGGTCTATCTATGGCCGTCCTAATCCGTCTCCCAGCGGACCCCCGTCGGTCTATCTATGGCCGTCCTAATCCGTCTCCCAGCGGACCCCCGTCGGTCTATCTATGGCCGTCCTAATCCGTCTCCCAGCGGACCCCCGTCGGTCTATCTATGGCCGTCCTAATCCGTCTCCCAGCGGACCCCCGTCGGTCTATCTATGGCCGTCCTAATCCGTCTCCCAGCGGACCCCCGTCGGTCTATCTATGGCCGTCCTAATCCGTCTCCCAGCGGACCCCCGTCGGTCTATCTATGGCCGTCCTAATCCGTCTCCCAGCGGACCCCCGTCGGTCTATCTATGGCCGTCCTAATCCGTCTCCCAGCGGACCCCCGTCGGTCTATCTATGGCCGTCCTAATCCGTCTCCCAGCGGACCCCCGTCGGTCTATCTATGGCCGTCCTAATCCGTCTCCCAGCAGACCCCCGTCGGTCTATCTATGGCCGTCCTAATCCGTCTCCCAGCAGACCCCCGTCGGTCTATCTATGGCCGTCCTAATCCGTCTCCCAGCGGACCCCCGTCGGTCTATCTATGGCCGTCCTAATCCGTCTCCCAGCGGACCCCCGTCGGTCTATCTATGGCCGTCCTAATCCGTCTCCCAGCGGACCCCCGTCGGTCTATCTATGGCCGTCCTAATCCGTCTCCCAGCGGACCCCCGTCGGTCTATCTATGGCCGTCCTAATCCGTCTCCCAGCGGACCCCCGTCGGTCTATCTATGGCCGTCCTAATCCGTCTCCCAGCGGACCCCCGTCGGTCTATCTATGGCCGTCCTAATCCGTCTCCCAGCAGACCCCCGTCGGTCTATCTATGGCCGTCCTAATCCGTCTCCCAGCAGACCCCCGTCGGTCTATCTATGGCCGTCCTAATCCGTCTCCCAGCAGACCCCCGCCGGTCTATCTATGGCCGTCCTAATCCGTCTCCCAGCAGACCCCCGTCGGTCTATCTATGGCCGTCCTAATCCGTCTCCCAGCGGACCCCCGTCGGTCTATCTATGGCCGTCCTAATCCGTCTCCCAGCAGACCCCCGTCGGTCTATCTATGGCCGTCCTAATCCGTCTCCCAGCAGACCCCCGTCGGTCTATCTATGGCCGTCCTAATCCGTCTCCCAGCAGACCCCCGTCCTAATCCGTCTCCCAGCAGACCCCCGTCGGTCTATCTATGGCCGTCCTAATCCGTCTCCCAGCAGACCCCCGTCGGTCTATCTATGGCCGTCCTAATCCGTCTCCCAGCAGACCCCCGTCCTAATCCGTCTCCCAGCAGACCCCCGTCGGTCTATCTATGGCCGTCCTAATCCGTCTCCCAGCAGACCCCCGTCGGTCTATCTATGGCCGTCCTAATCCGTCTCCCAGCAGACCCCCGCCGGTCTATCTATGGCCGTCCTAATCCGTCTCCCAGCAGACCCCCGTCGGTCTATCTATGGCCGTCCTAATCCGTCTCCCAGCGGACCCCCGTCGGTCTATCTATGGCCGTCCTAATCCGTCTCCCAGCAGACCCCCGTCGGTCTATCTATGGCCGTCCTAATCCGTCTCCCAGCAGACCCCCGTCGGTCTATCTATGGCCGTCCTAATCCGTCTCCCAGCAGACCCCCGTCGGTCTATCTATGGCCGTCCTAATCCGTCTCCCAGCGGACCCCCGTCGGTCTATCTATGGCCGTCCTAATCCGTCTCCCAGCAGACCCCCGTCGGTCTATCTATGGCCGTCCTAATCCGTCTCCCAGCAGACCCCCGTCGGTCTATCTATGGCCGTCCTAATCCGTCTCCCAGCAGACCCCCGTCGGTCTATCTATGGCCGTCCTAATCCGTCTCCCAGCAGACCCCCGTCGGTCTATCTATGGCCGTCCTAATCCGTCACCCAGCAGACCCCCGTCGGTCTATCTATGGCCGTCCTAATCCGTCTCCCAGCAGACCCCCGTCGGTCTATCTATGGCCGTCCTAATCCGTCTCCCAGCAGACCCCCGTCGGTCTATCTATGGCCGTCCTAATCCGTCTCCCAGCGGACCCCCGTCGGTCTATCTATGGCCGTCCTAATCCGTCTCCCAGCAGACCCCCGTCGGTCTATCTATGGCCGTCCTAATCCGTCTCCCAGCAGACCCCCGTCGGTCTATCTATGGCCGTCCTAATCCGTCTCCCAGCAGACCCCCGTCGGTCTATCTATGGCCGTCCTAATCCGTCTCCCAGCAGACCCCCGTCGGTCTATCTATGGCCGTCCTAATCCGTCACCCAGCAGACCCCCGTCGGTCTATCTATGGCCGTCCTAATCCGTCTCCCAGCAGACCCCCGTCGGTCTATCTATGGCCGTCCTAATCCGTCTCCCAGCAGACCCCCGTCGGTCTATCTATGGCCGTCCTAATCCGTCTCCCAGCAGACCCCCGTCGGTCTATCTATGGCCGTCCTAATCCGTCTCCCAGCAGACCCCCGTCGGTCTATCTATGGCCGTCCTAATCCGTCTCCCAGCAGACCCCCGCCGGTCCGTCCTAATCCGTCTCCCAGCGGACCCCCGTCCTAATCCGGTGGCGTTTCCGGCTCACTCTCTATTTCCTTCTCGTCTTATTAACCCGTTTTGACCGAGACCAGATTCTACAAAATGTCTTCGAATTCCTGACAGTTTTCTTAAAAACCTGTGTTTCTATGTCAGTGGTTCTCAAACTATTTCATGTCAAGGACCCCCAGAATTATATGTATTTGGCCTCCGACCCCCATCTGAAAATATGTTGTTCCAGGGACCCCAAGATTTGCGCCACATTTTCACGATTTTTCAAAAATAGCAGACCTACAAGCTATGAGCTTGTAGATCTGCTATTTTTCAATAGCTGCCTTAAAGTATAACATAATGTTTAAAACACCAAGAGGGGTTCCCGTTCAGAACGGGTTAAGACACCCGTTTCTTGATTTAGCTTCCTTCAAATGTACCGCATCGGTTCAATGAACGCGTGTGAGTGATTCTCTCGCTTCATTTCAGCCACATGTATCTCTGTCTCCCGTAGCGGTAGCACTTACCCTATAGCCCCTTAGATAGACCTTTGCACGTTACGTAGACAGCACTAGAATTGCATTTTTATGTAGTCATAGCACGTTATAGTATATATGTATAGTATAGTATAGTATATATATATAGTTTATATGTGTAGTTTCATTATATAGATATTCCACTGTTACGTTCTTAGCTTACGCATGTTTCATGATAACTACTTTTTTATGTATGTGATGTATTGCCATGCTTTTTGTTCTTGCTTATTGTAAATCGCTCTGGATTAAGAGCGTCTGCTAAATGCCTAAATTGTAAATTGTCTCTCTCTCTCTATCGCTCTCTCTCTCTCTCATATGTCTGAAAGCTCCCTTTCTCTGTCTCTGTCTGCACAATACAGTATGTACTGTATTGTCTTCATATAGTATCTCTCTTTATTGTCTCCACCAGGCCGAAGGCATGGGGAGAGAGTATGTTTTGCACTCCGTCCGTGTGTGTGTGTGTGTGTGTGTGTGTGTGTGTGTGTGTGTGTGTGTGTGTGTGTCCTTCCGTCCGTCCTTCTGTCCGTCCGTTATCAGCTAATCTCCGCCACCGTTGGCCCGATCCATGCCACACTTAGTTTGCACACATACTCCCTGGATGCCAACGACGAACCTCTGCCCCAAATATTCCTCAACGGCCTGTTATAGCGCCACCATGAGGCCGATTTAGGCAAAACACATTTCTGTAGATTACTCGTACACATTTTATCCATACATCACACAATTCGGTATACACTATCTCCATAGTCATGTGATCAACACGGATCTGCACCATTTCCCATCTTCCATCCTGATTGGCTAAGATTGGCTTCCAAAGCTCACATGATTGGTCCGTTTCGAACAAAATGCCACAAATCACAAACACAGTGTGCAATTTCCGTGAAATTATACACGCACATTTCCACTAGGCCACAAATTCTTTCCCCAAATCAGCCTCACGGTGGCACTATAACAGGCCAATTCCTGTTTTTAGCTATAACTGCATCGATCTGTGTACAACTTAAGTATGCGCACTCCCTAGAGGCCATGGAAAAACATTGTCCCTGCATCCCTCCACATCTGCCGGTTATAGCGCCACCATGAGGCCGATTTCTGCAAAATACATTGCTTATGTTAGTCGCACAGATTTCATCCAAATCTCACGCAAATCGGTACACATGATCTCTGTAGTCATGTGATCAAGACGAGTCTGTTGGATTTCTCAGATTCTACACTGATTGGCTAAGATTGCCTTCCAAAGTTTTCAGGAGTGGCCCGCTTCGTTCAAAATGCTGCACATGTCCTGCTCATCCAGAATTCTATCCTCAGAGATGCTATGAGTGATCTGACTCTGCATTTCCTCAACACAATTAAGAAAATTGTTGCAAAACACTAACAAACAAAAAACATGTTTATATTACTCCTATGACGCCCAAGTCGTGTTTCCCCGTGTTTCCCCGATTGTGTGACGCCAACTCCTGTGACGCTCAAGTCGCGTTACACACACACACACACACACACACACACACACACACACACACACACACACACACACACACACACACACACACACACACACACACACACACACACACACACACACACACACACACACAAAAACCCAAATAAACATGTTTATATTACTCCTAAACATTTTGCCAAACATCTCACACAGTCCTATCCTCCTGGTGGAGACCTGTGCCCACAGGCCTATCCTCCTGGTGGAGACCTGTGCCCACAGTCCTATCCTCCTGGTGGAGACCTGTGCCCAGAGTCCTATCCTCCTGGTGGAGACCTGTGCCCAGAGTCCTATCCTCCTGGTGGAGACCTGTGCCCACAGTCCTATCCTCCTGGTGGAGACCTGTGCCCACAGTCCTATCCTCCTGGTGGAGACCTGTGCCCAGAGTCCTATCCTCCTGGTGGAGACCTGTGCCCACAGTCCTATCCTCCTGGTGGAGACCTGTGCCCACAGTCCTATCCTCCTGGTGGAGACCTGTGTCCACAGTCCTATCCTCCTGGTGGAGACCTGTGCCCAGAGTCCTATCCTCCTGGTGGAGACCTGTGCCCAGAGTCCTATCCTCCTGGTGGAGATCTGTGCCCAGAGTCCTATCCTCCTGGTGGAGACCTGTGCCCACAGTCCTATCCTCCTGGTGGAGACCTGTGCCCAGAGTCCTATCCTCCTGGTGGAGACCTGTGCCCACAGTCCTATCCTCCTGGTGGAGACCTGTGTCCACAGTCCTATCCTCCTGGTGGAGACCTGTGTCCACAGTCCTATCCTCCTGGTGGAGACCTGTGCCCACAGTCCTATCCTCCTGGTGGAGACCTGTGTCCACAGTCCTATCCTCCTGGTGGAGACCTGTGCCCACAGTCCTATCCTCCTGGTGGAGACCTGTGTCCACAGTCCTATCCTCCTGGTGGAGACCTGTGTCCACAGTCCTATCCTCCTGGTGGAGACCTGTGCCCACAGTCCTATCCTCCTGGTGGAGACCTGTGTCCACAGTCCTATCCTCCTGGTGGAGACCTGTGCCCACAGGCCTATCCGTGGAGACCTGTGCCCAGAAGGGCACTTTTTCTAGTTATGACAATATGTCTGTTC
Source organism: Electrona antarctica (assembly GCF_951216825.1). Classification (NCBI taxonomy): domain Eukaryota; kingdom Metazoa; phylum Chordata; class Actinopteri; order Myctophiformes; family Myctophidae; genus Electrona; species Electrona antarctica. Next base: position 4,206,762 of record NC_136805.1, on the reverse strand, counting down.
TTTAAATCTTTGACAGCACATTAGTTAATCTACATACAGTCAACTAAATATCATAAGACTTTAATCGACTAAATCTACAGGTGATTTAGTCGACTAAAATGTATTTTTGGCGGGCCTTGGATGCCGTCGTAATGACTGATTTGACACTTGCTGAAAATAGCCGATCTACAAGCTCACACCGCGTCAGCTTGCTTTGTATTTTCAGCATGCGACCAAGCATAAAATGACTTGCCTTTGAGTTCTACTGGATCTCTTGTCCAAAATGTATGGCTGTGAAGTGGTTAATGTATGTTTTGTAATAATAATCCAAATGTACCAAGTAAATGACATAATTATAATCACATAATTGTAGTGGAGTAAAAGTACGATATTTTCCTCTGAGATGAAGTAAAAGTAGAGCCTGCTGACATTTGCAAATACTGAAAGTAAAAAAATACCTAAATTGTACTCAACATGTGTACTTAGTTACTTTAAACCACTGCCATTGCTTTACATGACATGTGTCTTTGGTCGCCACTATACTTAGTAAGGCTGGAAAGTTTTCCGTGCCCTTGTTTTCCTCCCTAG
>NC_136805.1:4163695-4201195 GCF_951216825.1 Electrona antarctica | reverse complement strand
GGACCAGTTCTATACCTAGCTGCTGACTAGACACAGGACCAGTTCTATACCTAGCTGCTGACTAGACACAGGACCAGTTCTATACCTAGCTGGTGACTAGACACAGGACCAGTTCTACCTAGCTGCTGACTAGACACAGGACCAGTTCTATACCTAGCTGCTGACTAGACACAGGACCAGTTCTATACCTAGCTGGTGACTAGACACAGGACCAGTTCTACCTAGCTGCTGACTAGACACAGGACCAGTTCTATACCTAGCTGCTGACTAGACACAGGACCAGTTCTATACCTAGCTGCTGACTAGACACAGGACCAGTTCTATACCTAGCTGCTGACTAGACACAGGACCAGTTCTATACCTATAGCTGCTGACTAGACACAGGACCAGTTCTATACCTAGCTGCTGACTAGACACAGGACCAGTTCTACCTAGCTGCTGACTAGACACAGGACCAGTTCTATACCTAGCTGCTGACTAGACACAGGACCAGTTCTATACCTAGCTGCTGACTAGACACAGGACCAGTTCTACCTAGCTGCTGACTAGACACAGGACCAGTTCTATATCTAGCTGCTGACTAGACACAGGACCAGTTCTATATCTAGCTGCTGACTAGACACAGGACCAGTTCTACCTAGCTGCTGACTAGACACAGGACCAGTTCTATACCTAGCTGCTGACTAGACACAGGACCAGTTCTATATCTAGCTGCTGACTAGACACAGGACCAGTTCTATACCTAGCTGGTGACTAGACACAGGACCAGTTCTATACCTAGCTGGTGACTAGACACAGGACCAGTTCTATACCTAGCTGCTGACTAGACACAGGACCAGTTCTACCTAGCTGCTGACTAGACACAGGACCAGTTCTACCTAGCTGCTGACTAGACACAGGACCAGTTCTATACCTAGCTGCTGACTAGACACAGGACCAGTTCTACCTAGCTGCTGACTAGACACAGGACCAGTTCTACCTAGCTGCTGACTAGACACAGGACCAGTTCTATATCTAGCTGCTGACTAGACACAGGACCAGTTCTATACCTAGCTGGTGACTAGACACAGGACCAGTTCTATACCTAGCTGCTGACTAGACACAGGACCAGTTCTATACCTAGCTGCTGACTAGACACAGGACCAGTTCTATACCTAGCTGGTGACTAGACACAGGACCAGTTCTATACCTAGCTGGTGACTAGACACAGGACCAGTTCTACCTAGCTGCTGACTAGACACAGGACCAGTTCTATACCTAGCTGGTGACTAGACACAGGACCAGTTCTATACCTAGCTGCTGACTAGACACAGGACCAGTTCTATACCTAGCTGCTGACTAGACACAGGACCAGTTCTATATCTAGCTGCTGACTAGACACAGGACCAGTTCTATACCTAGCTGGTGACTAGACACAGGACCAGTTCTATACCTAGCTGGTGACTAGACACAGGACCAGTTCTATACCTAGCTGCTGACTAGACACAGGACCAGTTCTATACCTAGCTGCTGACTAGACACAGGACCAGTTCTACCTAGCTGCTGACTAGACACAGGACCAGTTCTATATCTAGCTGCTGACTAGACACAGGACCAGTTCTACCTAGCTGCTGACTAGACACAGGACCAGTTCTACCTAGCTGCTGACTAGACACAGGACCAGTTCTATATCTAGCTGCTGACTTGCTGGATTGTGCTGAAGCGTCTTTTTTGTCTTCAATCTTTTTGTTGCTGCTGTAGGACTACTTTTGCTTTCTATGTGTTGCTGTCGGGCAAAAACCTCTTGTCAAACAAACACAAACTGGCTAGTGTGAGACTTTTGGGGGACAAAAGATGCAATGAATCTTCAGTTGATTCAGTCGACTAAAATGTATTTTGGCGGCCTTGATGCCGTCATAATGGCTGATTTTACACTTGCTGAAAATACAAGATCTACAAGCTCACAACGCGTCGCAGCGCGACGCGTTGTGAGCTTGTAGATCTTGTCATCATGGCTTAAGTTTTTATTTCGTTTTTGTTCAGTTTTCCTCGGTGTGAAACGGCGGTCGACAAAAAAATGTCCGTCATAGTTGCGTAGTCGACGCTAATTGACCCTTTGTCGAGTCCCGCCTGTGGTTGGGCCCCTCTTTGCACCCATTGGTTGCCGTTTCGTGGTTGGACAAAGATCCTCTCTCTCCATCCACTACCATTGAAATAACAGGCTTTTCAGTTGCTTCATATTGATATTCTCGATTCTTATTTTAAACTTGGTGTCAGTAAGAAGGAACATCACAGGTGCAGCACGGTGACTGCAGGGCATACCGTGTTTGTTTTTAGTTTTTTCCCAAAAAGATGTTTTAACAAATTCAACATAAACAAGGCGGAAACAGGGCGGAACAATTAAGGCAGAAAGAGCCTGCTGGTTGGTCAGTCAGGGACCAATCAGAAGGCTGACAAAAGGGTGAATTGATGAAGGAATGGTTGCACTTACAGTCGGCGTCCAGGATGGCTCGGATGGTCCTGGCCAGCTCCCTGGCCTCCTGCGCCAGCGTGGCGCTGGTCCAGGGACCCCTTCTGCAGCGTCCTGCAGGGGGCGCCGACGACCCCCCGCCCACCTGCACGTCCCCCGCACAGCTGTGCATGGAGAGAGAGCGAGAGGGAGAGAGAGAGAGAGAGGGAGCAGTCAGTCTATACCGATCAACGCACTATTTATTATTTTTCACAGAATCAAATGTTTCATGGTCATGACTCACCAGCATCCTGTATGGCTTGGATTCTAGGCTTAAAATAATCGATATAAATGTTTCCGTAAATCTCTATGGGAACAACGAATGGCCCGATTCTTCTGTGGAACCTGAAAACCACGCCCACTGCTATGCCCTATATAGGGTTAGTTGTGGATTTGGTTGTCACTCCAGGTGGTTCTCCCTCTAATAGGCTCTAACAGCACACACACATACGCCATTTTGGAAACAAAACTCTTCCTATTTCTGGGCCTCTTCCGACTTTCTTCACAGGTGTTACCGATGATACTAATTAAACCCATTTTGACCTGAGATAAGATTCTAAAAATGTCTTCTACATCCTGACAGTTTTCTGAAAAAGCTATGTTTCTATGTCAGTGGTTCTTCGATTTTTCAAAAATAGCAGATCTACAAGCTCGTAGCGCGCCACTCGGTGGCGCGCTATGAGCTTGTAGATCTGCTATTTTTCAATAGCTAAATCATAACATAATGCTAACACCAAAAGGGGTTCCCGCCCCAAAATGGGTTAAGGCTCTTTTCCATTTAGTGTGCAGTGGCCGTCTCAAACGTTTTGATTTCAAGGAGCCCCATAACTTTGATACTTCTACAAAATTAACGTGACGAGCTCAACAATTTGGGACAGTATCACAGAAAAAAAAGCGTGCAAAGGCGCGGCCTAAAACAGAAGCTAATGGCTAGCGGTTCCAACAATGAAACACAGCGAGGCAATGTTATACCGATTACCGATATCAAACGCCTTAAGACGTCATCTGTACCCACTAGCGTCATTAATTGATAGGACAGGTATACTCGTCATACGGATCCAACGTGTTAATAAGCAGCACTGAAGTGTTAAGAAACCTGATGTATGTGCAGAGCAACTGAGTCAGATAATGACATCATTACTGCTTTGACTATAACGCTGTAGACAGCCTCGTATAGACTCTCTTCCAAACTGAGTCAGATAATGACATCATTACTGCTTTGACTATAACGCTGTAGACAGCCTCCTATAGATCCTCTTCCAAACTGAGTCAGATAATGACATCATTACTGCTTTGACTATAACGCTGTAGACAGCCTCGTATAGACTCTCTTCCAAACTGAGTCAGATAATGACATCATTACTGCTTTGACTATAACGCTGTAGACAGCCTCCTATAGATCCTCTTCCAAACTGAGTCAGATAATGACATCATTACTGCTTTGACTATAACGCTGTAGACAGCCTCGTATAGACTCTCTTCCAAACTGAGTCAGATAATGACATCATTACTGCTTTGACTATAACGCTGTAGACAGCCTCCTATAGATCCTCTTCCAAACTGAGTCAGATAATGACATCATTACTGCTTTGACTATAACGCTGTAGACAGCCTCGTATAGACTCTCTTCCAAACTGAGTCAGATAATGACATCATTACTGCTTTGACTATAACGCTGTAGACAGCCTCGTATAGACTCTCTTCCAAACTGAGTCAGATAATGACATCATTACTGCTTTGACTATAACGCTGTAGACAGCCTCGTATAGACTCTCTTCCAAACTGAGTCAGATAATGACATCATTACTGCTTTGACTATAACGCTGTAGACAGCCTCGTATAGACTCTCTTCCAAACTGAGTCAGATAATGACATCATTACTGCTTTGACTATAACGCTGTAGACAGCCTCGTATAGACTCTCTTCCAAACTGAGTCAGATAATGACATCATTACTGCTTTGACTATAACGCTGTAGACAGCCTCGTATAGACTCTCTTCCAAACTGAGTCAGATAATGACATCATTACTGCTTTGACTATAACGCTGTAGACAGCCTCGTATAGACTCTCTTCCAAACTGAGTCAGATAATGACATCATTACTGCTTTGACTATAACGCTGTAGACAGCCTCGTATAGACTCTCTTCCAAACTGAGTCAGATAATGACATCATTACTGCTTTGACTATAACGCTGTAGACAGCCTCGTATAGACTCTCTTCCAAACTGAGTCAGATAATGACATCATTACTGCTTTGACTATAACGCTGTAGACAGCCTCGTATAGATTCTCTTCCAAACTGTGGGAAGCATTGGCAGACTTGAAAACATGTATTTTTATTTTATTTTCTTTATTTTCTACTGTACTGTATGTGTTTTATACTGTGATGTATCTGTGATATGGATCTCCCTGGGTCTGAAATAAAGTATTGATTGATTGATTGATTCATTGATTGATTAATTGATTGATTGATTGTATGCAAGTATACAGCTTATAAAAACGTAGTTTTTTACATCCCCTTTCTGAGGGGAACATTAGCCGAAAATAACAGATCTAACAAGATTCTGCGATCAACGAGCTTGTAGATAGATTTTTTTCGACCAATGACAAAGCTTCTAGGAACATCTTTGAATGCAGATTGTGGCCCCTAGATGTGTCACAGAGACTAATTTTTTGGGGGGAGCATTTTACTCATTGCTGGCTGTCTGAATGACCCAAAGAGGTCATTACAATGTTGCTTTAACCATGAATCCAACACAACGCTACACAAGTATGAATCTATGAAATCAATGGAAAAGTAACATTTTATAAAATGTAATTTCATAATAATAGCATCTTTCGACTCAGCTATACAGGGTCCTATAGTATACCTGGAAAGAACCTGGCTTATAATGTAAATCTGATGGGTTGAAGGTCAGTATTATCGGGTTGAAGGTCAGTATTATCTGGATGTAAAAGTGACCTATATAGCTGTATGCGTGCATAACAGGTGTAATCTGGTGGCTGGTCGCAACTCATCAACGCAAAACACAAACACCAAAACAGGGAAATATATCACGTGTCCTGGTCAGCCCCCCCCCCTGCACTTACTGAGAACTACCAGGAGAATATTCTGAGAGAGAGACATTTAATTGTAGTCCATTATACCAGTGGTTCCAGAACTTTTTCATGGCAAGGACCCCCAAATCTACACTGATGACACTGATGAGGACCCCCATTTGAAAAAGATATGCCAGGGACCCCCATATAAGAGAAGATTTTGACGGCTCTAGCAGTGATTCTCAACCAGTTTAATTTCAAGGACCCCCAGTTTGACATGCACATTAGTCTACAGAGTCAGACCCCCCATTTAATGGCATTTCTATCTCTGGGACCCCCGATTTATATTGTAACATCAATGTTAATTTTAGTCACCCGGAATTTTTTAGTGTTAGTCTAGTTTTAGTCGACTAAATATCATGAGATTTTAGTCGAGTAAATCTACAGTTGATTTAGTCAACTAAAATGTATTTTGGCAGGCCTTGATGACGTCGTAATGGCTGATTTTAGACTTGCTGAAAATAGCCGATCTACAAGTTCACAACGGCAGCTATTTTCAGCAACACTGCATAGTGTTGTGAGCTTGTAGGTCAGCTATTGAGATCAGCTTGTAGATCAGCTATTTTCACTAGTTGTTTGGGTCCCAGGGAGATATCAAATGTATCTTTCAGGTCTCGAGCTAAAAGATCTGCCTTATTGAACCGATAAGGGACACACATTGTTCCTCATTTTTTGGGGGAATCAATCAATGAGACAATGACACACATTTGACAAGTTCAAAAAGCTCATATGCATACTGTAACTGGATCAGATTTGTCGCTGTACTTGGTCCAAGTGGTGACCAGATGTCCCTCTTTGCGTGGGACAGTCCCTCATTTCCAAGACTTTTCAGGCGTCCCACAAATTGAGACCCTGTCTGTCCCACATTGTGACTGGCAGGCAATTGCATCAGTGTTCAAATGCCCTAATAGTTATCGTCCCCTAATAGTTGGCGTTCTGTTGTAAAGCTCTCTAATTGTCTCTTCCTGCAAGATGTGTTTAAGCCTGTTAAAATAGCATAAAAAAGCATGATTTTAAAACAAAATGTGAGACACCAGAGGAGTTTATAAATGATAGCCAATAGGCCTATGGTCAAATATGACATCAAGGCATTTAATAGCAACTCAAGTAGTAAGATGTTAACCCGGAACTTATCGCTTGTGTGGGACAAGTGGGATGGGGGGACGGGGTCCCCCCATCCCACTTGTCCCACACAAGCGATACTTCTGTCCCTCAAATGAACAGTTTGGATCTGGTCACCTTGGACCACGTTCTGTCTAGATTGTAGACAATGTACATACATACGTGTCTATGTCTGTGTTTTGGTTTATGTATGTCTGCTGTGGTTTTAGAGTTTGTATTCACCCAAAACATGACTTATTTTCTATCATGAAGCCTTGAATTCATGTAGACTTTTAGTTTTTGTCTCATGTTTAAAAGGCAAGTGGCCTGCGCACATCCAGTTCCTGGCTGGTGCCGGACCAAGGCAAGTACAGTGAAGAGAAGAGAGTCCAGGCACACAGGATTGATCCAATGGTGTTCTTTTATTGAAACACCATAGTTAAGACACAACGTTTCGACTGCAGGCGGCCTTCATCAGGCCTTCATCAGGTGATGAAGGCCGCCTGATGAAGGCCGCCATGATTCTCATCCCTGAGCCAATAATCTGATGACCGGGTCATCTGTCTATATATAGACCAATCCACAGAGAGGTGCACCGCACGCAGCCACCTGTAGGCGGCTACGGTGAGAAACACCACAGCTAGCAGCTAGAGTGAATGGGAAAGTGACCGCTGTTCGTCAACTTACTCTTTTCCTTGCTTTTTACTAACACACTTTACAAAGACGCTCAGAACATCTGGACAAACCTGTTTAGTTTATGACAGTATATATAGTGGCACAATTCAACTTAGGAGGGAAAGGGACTTTAATGCTTTAAGTTAAAGGACCTCTTCACCACTTTTCAACTTCTCTTCCTATAATTGGTCCTAACTAATGTTCATGATAAAATACCACCATTTTTCCCTACTCAGTCTGTGTCTCATAGGAAGGCTGTGGGCAGTTCAGAAACCCGTCCACCAGTGACATCATCGATGGTGAATCCAAGCTAATAGAAACGGCAGGCTTTCTTTTCCTGAAAAGTTGCAATGCAAGCGTTGAAGCCATCGTTCTCACGATAATAAAAATCTAAATATATTTGAAAACAAATCTTGTTTAAAAAAAATGATGATGATGATGATGTCACTGGTGGACGGGTGTCCGAACTGCCCAAAGCTGCCCAAAGCCCTCCTATGAGACACAGACTGAGTAGGAAAAAAATGGTGGTGAACATTAGTGAGGACCAATTATATGAAGAGATGTTGAAAAGTGGTGAAGTGGTCCTTTAACACTTGTTGAGTGTTGACTGATGAGTCATGCTGCAGGTGGAACAGTGGGCGGTCGTGAGCTGCTGTTGTGGTGCATGTGAAGCCGCGTACGTTGTCGGAGCAAAGGATGCTGGGAGATGAGCACCTGTAGGCTAATGAGCTAAGCTAACAGCAGGGGCCCTCATTAGTCATTACACAGCTGTCAGGCTCAGTGACGCACGCATGCACGCACGCACACACACACCACCGATCGAAAGTCCATTCATTATTTTTCACAATAATGAATGGGCTTTCGATTGGTGGAACCACAAAATGGCGACCACTGATACCGCCATAGTAGCACACGCACGCACGCACGCACGCACGCACACGCACACACACACACACACACACACACACACACACACACACACACACACACACACACACACACACACACTTGCCGATGCACCCCCTGCATCCAGGTTACCCTCACTTTACGTCCTAAATATTACTCAACGTATAATCTTAACACCAATATATTTCACTGTGCAGTGTATGAATCGAACACATTCATAAAGTTCCCTGCTGTGGTTGACAAAGCACATAATTATTGTGAACGCCAAACGCAGCACATTAAAAATGCAAGAATGATGCAACTTCACCCCCCAATCGCACCGAGTCTATAACTACAGGGGTGAATGCGACCTTTGTCTCATGCCCGTGTCCATTTTGACAGCAAATTCTGAATTAGTCTTAGTCTTTTGAATAATACCATTTAGTTGGAGTCCTACGTACAGGTATACATATGCAAGCTGTGTTCAATACTTCTAGCTGTGAGAGAGAGGCTGTGTCATGTCCATGCTCTGAAGTCTGAACTATATTAAGAACAAGAATGCCTATGACCCACTGACCATTTGATATGACCGTGTGTAGAGAGCACAGCTAACACCACACTGACCATTTGATCCAATTTGATTGATTGATTGAAATATTTATTAACAGTTTGCAGAATTACAGTACATTTCAAGCACAAACTCAATACAAAGACTGTTAACTGTGAGTGGACGACCCAATTAAGCATTACACTTATTTACAAGAGGGTCCACCATGTTCAATTCATCAAAATGACCATGACCATGCATGTTGTCTCAAGTCTCATCTGTTATGATGATTAAACACCTAACATTGTTTACTGATATGGCTCGTACACACTGCCCGATATTTTGCTCAGATTAGAGAGAGAGAGAGATGCGCCCTGTGTGGGTCTCGCGCTTGTATCACGGCATCCTGCACGTGCGTGAGATGTCAAAATGAATTGGAATAAAAAACAAAACAAATGATATGTATCGGGTCTGGATGGCATCTTGGTGAACTCTCGCAGTGTGTGATGCCTAGTCGGCGATCAATCGTTTAGTGTGAAAGACACAAAGATAATATGACAGACGACACTACAGACTCCTGTAGTGTGAAATACATAACGATCTGATGACTCGCCGACAACTTTAAAACTCCTAGTGTGTAGGGGTCATTAGTCGACTAAATATCAAAGTCTTATTCTGTTTGCCAGACAGTCTCTCTTACCTGTAGCTCTTAGAAGGGCCTTGGTTTTCAACCAGAAACTCTTGAACCGTCTGAGAACAGAGAGGAAAAAGGTCACATCACTTGAGTCATCGGTTCACACAATATATACCCATGATGCAACTGTTCCTTGTTCTGCTCAAGGGCCTACATCACTGAGAGAGGTTTCTTTCACACCGCACTTTTGTTGCCGTTATATAAATCAGAGTTTTGGAAACGGAAATACGAAGTCCACGTTCGAAGCCAGACAGAGTTCTGACAACTCTATTCACTTCATGGGGCTTCAGTCTACATAGACTTCCATTGGCGAAGAGCATTGCGAATAGGGACAAGTCCTGGACGGGAAGTTGGCAGAAATGCATTGGACTCGAGTAACAGCCCAGCTTTAATGATCTTAACTCATTCTGGACGGGAACCCCTTTTGCCCCACCGAGTGGCGCGCTACGAGCTTGTAGGTCTGCTATTTTTGAAAAATCGCGAAAATGTGGCACAAATCTTTGAATATATATTCTTTCAGAAGACTTTTTTATTTATTTCGACGTCAGGCCTAAATGGGTTAAATCCCTTTATTTTAGATTGTTGTCATAGTCATAGTACAACATAAACATTACAGAGACTTTAGTTGTTACTGTACGATACTTTATGGAAATGATACGAACAGTTGTCATGTTGCAACACACGCCTAAAAGTTATCTCGCCCTCGTTGAATACAATGTATTTCAAACTCCAGCTTGTCCCTCTCCATGCATCCAGGCTGCATGAACAGCACTCGAGCGCTCTGTTTTCTGCCCCCTCAATGTCGTAACTCTGTCTTACTCTATGGCTCTGGTCTACTCTAGATGATTTATGCATGTGGACACTCGTTCTCTCACCTCCACGAAGCTGAGGAGCTTCCCCGTAGATATCTCAAAACCCTTTTTGGCCCCATCGCTCTTCCGTAGCTGACATTCCAGGACAGCCACCTTCTTCTGCAGCTCCTCTGTGTCCTCCTGGGGAGGATAACATGATGATGAAGAACAAGAGGAGAGGAGGAGGAAGAAGAAATCATTTACAATTTACAATTTAGGCATTTAGCAGACGCTCTTAATCCAGAGCGATTTACATTATGCAATAACAAAGAAGCATGGCATACCATCACATATATAAATAGTATAGTTATCATGAAACATGCGTAAGCTAAGAACTTAACAATAAGTGGAATATCTATGTAAACTAATCTATGTAAACTATAAATACTATACTATATTATTATTATACATGTGTACTATAAAGTGCTATGACTACATAAAATGCAATTCTAGTGCTGCCTACGTAACATGCTATAAGTCTGTTTAAAATACTATCTAAGTCTACATAAAGTGCTATCTAAGGGGATAGGCTAGGGCAAGTGCTATGGGCCATGGTGGAGTCTGAAGAGGTGGGTTTTCAGACTACGGTGGATAATGATGGATCTAAAAGTAGGCCTACATAATGTCATAAATCCAATGCAAAAAGAGCAATAGAATGCATAGCTGTTGGTAGCAGCACATGTACCAGATGCCCATGGTACCCATGAAGAGCAATAGAATGCATAGCTGTTGGTAGCAGCACATGTACCAGATGCCCATGGTACCCATGAAGAGCAATAGAATGCATAGCTGTTGGTAGCAGCACATGTACCAGATGCCCATGGTACCCATGAAGAGCAATAGAATGCATAGCTGTTGGTAGCAGCACATGTACCAGATGCCCATGGTACCCATGGTACCCATTTGTCGGATGTTCCGGCCGACACTCCCGCCGATAGCGTCTCTGCCTTAGGTTGTGACCAGGCTTTTCTCTTGGCAGATGAGTAAGCCTGGGACCGAGGCTAACCCAGACAAGGCGCTATACATAGCGGAGATTTCCATAAATAATCATGAATAAACAATTTCACATGAACAATGTTGGCAAAACTAAGATATCTGAGGGGAAATATACATTGCATCGCGCTTTCATTAAAAAACTGTGCTACGGTTGATCACACCCCTGCTATTGGCTAAAACTCCGCTCCACTCCGCTTCCCCCCCCCAGTGTTCCGGTGACCTGTGGATTATGAATCTGTGCCGACGAGGCATGTCTTCGCCTTTGTTTGTTTGGTAGGTTTACCGATTCCGTCTTCTTTTCTGTTGGTAGTCATGGCTGCCAGCTCCCACCTGACATCATGTGTGAGTCCTGCCTGCTCCAGACCATGTTGAATGACTACTATTTTGCATAATGTCTTCAGACTAGGATTTAAGTCCAAGATGTTCAGGTCATTTGTGCTGTATCCAACAACAATGACACAATCTCCCACCACGCAACAGCACTTATAAGCCATATCAAACGGTTTATTCACCTTGGGCTTTAACTTCTTCCAAGAGAAGGTCTCTTGATTGGATTTCCACACCTCTTGGAAGTACTGGTCCTTGTTGTTACCACCAAATATGTACAATTCTCCATTGTAGGCAAAGGCGCAATGACGGTGTCGTCCTACTGGAAGAAGCTGTGCAGAAGGCTCGTTCAGCCAGTGGTTTGTCTCTGCGTCAAACACTCTGATGGTGTTGTAGTAGTACTCATCCTGGCGGGCGCTGGGATGAGTACTACTACCTCCAAATACAAACATCTTTGTCCCCATGATGGTGGCAGTGTGTCCGTATGAAGCAGGTGGCTGGGTTCCACTGGTGTTAGTTAAAGTCCAGACCATTGTGGCGGTGTCCAACTTGTACATGTCATTAATGCATCCAGATGCATTCCATCCTCCATGAATATACATGACCTTCCCCAGGACACAGGCCGAGTGGTAGCACCTCCCCTCCGGAACAGACCCAGAAACCCTGGGTTTAAACCATCTGCGGGCGTCCACATCAAATGCATGAAGCACGTTGCAGTACTCACCACTATCGGTAGCCCATGTAACACGCGTACAACCTCCCCAGAGGTAGATGGCTGCTTCAACCAGAACAGCTAAGTGGCCGCAGCGCCGGGACGGAACCTTGTGGTGACATTTTCCTTTTCCTGGTGTCGTCACCGCGGGCAACGTCCTCCAGCGCAAAGACACTGTGTTGAAAACGTGAACATCGGCCTCTTCAAAGCAGTAAACCTTGTCTCCGACTGCAACAACCGCAGGCTCGTATAGCCGTGGTCCTCCACTCAGACGTGGCGACCACCACAACATTTCTAGCAGCGTATAAAAGTATTGTGCTAATGTGTGTTCTACTGCTTATAGGTTCAGTGGCACAACTGACTCACAAAGTTTGACAAATCCACAAAGCCAAATCTGACGCTGTCGATCGATTGATCGATCGATTGATCGACAGCACAGTCACAACTTCTGGGAATCCTCTGTTCTACACAGCAGACAGTCTGTTGACCACCGATCTTCACAAGTTACTTCGAGCTGTTTCTATTCCTATATATATATAGAGTTCTGTGTCAGGCATGCCCAAATATGAAGTGTCGTGATGTCAGAACAGGCCAGCTCCATATATGGAGATGTAGGGGTGATCAGGTCCAGAGCCCTGGAAGAGGCTTGTGTTGTGCCGGTTCTGGACAACCGGCTATGCGACGGACTCGACACCGGGCACTGCACTCCCTGTGGGGGGGTGAAACGCGTGTGTCGATTTTGAAGTCGGTGGGACGAACGGTTTTTGAGTTACGTGGATTACAGACGTACACACGTACAGGTACGTACATACAGATAGATTTCGTTATATTGTGGAATGGTAAGTGTTTATTTACCATATCGGATGCTTTCTATTTTTTTATCATATTTGAGTGTAATTATGTCTTGAATAAATTAAATAAATATGTGTGTATAACGTTATTGTGAAACATAATTATGTCAGTGAAAAATGTGTAAGTTAAATATAGATAGATACATATATATAAGGGTTAGTTAACCCTTTGGAAACAGGCTGCTCATTTGAGCTTGGCTGTGTTTTACAATGTGGTCATTGTGGATAATTTTAACTGAAAAGTAGCAAGAACGAACAGGCAGACATGGTACGGTAAGTATGTATAATTTAGATGAAAAGAAACCTTGAATATTTAGGATAAGTCATGGAAGGGGAAAATAGAAAGCAGATCTACAAGCAAAGCAGATCTACAAGCTCACAACACGTCGCAGTGCGACGCGTTGCACTGAGACAAAAATCTGGACGGACATTTTCACAGAATTTGGCCCAGACTGGCCCACTACAACCAGCGCGCAGATACTCTACTGACTTTTCGGGTCGAGGCCCAAACATACAAATAGTTGAAATACAAGCCCTTAACACACCACCACATTTACAGTACAACATAAATGATACACAACCAACAGACAACTAAATTAACATTTGGCCCAGACCGGCCCACCAGAGCAGGGACGTGCAGAGTGTTAGGGCCGATTCATACTCCTATTTTACCGCTGTTTCGGCGCTGTAGTGCCGAAATGATTTCGGCTCGTCAGAATTTTTCAGTAGCACCGAAGAGCCGACTTTAGGACGGTACCCGCCCCCCCGAACCTCAAATGACGTCACATTGTAGGCTCTACAGAGCCGAACAGACTTTTATTCGGCTCTAAAATAGGAGTATGAATCGCGCCTTAGAGAGGCAGGTGTCATGATCTGTCTCTCCACAGACCATGTCAGCCCTGGCCACTCCCACTTTCTATTTCCACACTGCAGTCCCATTCACTCACCTGTCTCCAACTCCCTCGTCATCCCACCTGTGAACAATTCTCCAATCAACCTTCCCCCTATAATACTGGACTCATTGCAAACTCAGTTGTCAGTTCATAGTTTTGTGTTAGCAGATGCATGTTCCTGGTTTTCCTGTCGTTCCTGGTTTTGACCCTTTTGGACCTTATGATTTGATTCCTGATTCCTGCATTATACTCAAGTGTGAGTTTTGTCCCGTTTTCCTGTATTCTACTCTATGGTGAGAATTATGCCTGGATTCCTATTTTTTCGTCATTAAATACTTTAAAATCAACACTTTGTCCTGTAACTCTGCATATTGGGTTCAACCATCTTTGCATCATAACAGTATGAACTGACCAATATCATGAACCCAGCAGAGTTACTGTTTTTGACAAGGAAAGTGTTGAGTTTTGAAAGTGTTGTGAATCGGCTTGTGGCCTCTCCCCCTAAACTGCATGCTGAATTTCGAAGGGAGATTTCTATCCAGCAGGAGTGGTTTAAAGAGAGGCCATGGACAAGCCATTTTGTCCCCCATTTTAGTGTGGTTTGTGGGAGGCTGAAGAACTTTGACACCAGCTCACCACATGCTTCCCAGCCAGCTCCTCATTTTGTTGGGGTTGGAGTGATGAGCCTGCGTCCCGCTAGCCTGGATGCTAACCAGCAGGGCACCCAGGCTATGGATTATTTTTCTAGGGGGGGGCCCCGTTGTGTCAACAGGCGGGGGGGTCTCCCAGCCACCAAGCCCACCCGCCCCGTCTGTCCTGACAGTGGGGGGAACCGTGGGCCTGGTAGGAGAAGGCGTGGCCACCAACACCACCAGGAACCTCTGCTGCCCAGCTCTCCGCCGCCCAACCTGCCCAGCACTCCCCTGCCCGGCACCCCGCTGCCCGGCATCCAGAGCAACGTGTTGCCCAGCATCCACCAGCCCTTCCAGCCTGCTGTCTCCAGTGGTGACCTGCCTGTGCCCTCTGCACCCTCACCGGTGATATCGACTGCCGACCTGCCAGAGCCCTTGCCGGCCGTCTTCCTAGATGTCCTGCCTGCGCCCTCTGCACCCTCGACAGCCCTATCAGCCAGTGACCTGCCAGAGCCCTTGCCGGTCATCTCCAGGGGCGACCGGCGTCAACCTGACGTTGAGGAAGCTCTGGCCATGGGCTTTTTGTTGGGCTGCATCCGTCAGCTGCTGTCTGCCGGCTCCAGGTGTCCTGAGTCTGCAGCCCCTCCTCCCGCGTCTGCAGTTCCGCCTGCAGCCCCTCCCGTGTCTGCAGTTCCGCCTGCAGCCCCTCCTCCCGTGTCTGCAGTTCCGCCTGCAGCCCCGCCTCCAGTGCCTGCAGTTCCGCCGGCAGCTCCGCCTCCTCTGCCTGCAGTTCCGCCTGCAGCTCCGCCTTCTCCGCCTGCAGTTCCGCCTGCAGCTCCGCCTCCTTCGCCTGCAGTTCCGCCTGCAGCTCCGCCTCCTTCGCCTGCAGTTCCGCCTGCAGCTCCGCCTCCTTCGCCTGCAGTTCCGCCTGCAGCTCCGCCTCCTCCGCCTGCAGTTCCGCCTGCAGCTCCGCCCCCTCCGCCTGCAGTCCCGTCTGCAGCTCCGCCTGCAGTCCCGCCTGCAGCTCTGTCTGCAGTCCCGCCTGCAGCTCCGCCTGCAGTCCCGCCTGCAGCCCCACCTGCAGTTCCGCCTGCAGCCCTGCCTCCAGTGTCTGCAGTTCCGCCTGCAGCCCTGCCTCCAGTGTCTGCAGTTCCGCCTGCAGCCCTGCCTCCAGTGTCTGCAGTTCCGCCTGCAGCCCTGCCTCCAGTGTCTGCAGTTCCGCCTGCAGCCCTGCCGCCAGTGTCTGCAGTTCCGCCTGCAGCCCTGCCTCCAGTGTCTGCAGTTCCACCTGCAGCCCTGCCTCCAGTGTCAGCGTTTCCGCCTGCAGTCCCGCCTCCAGTGTCGGCAGCTCCGCCTGCATCCCTGCCTCCAGGCCGCCCTCCTGACGGTGCCTCCGCAGCCTCATCTCAGCCTCCAGGCCGCCCTCCTGACGGTGCCTCCGCAGCCTCATCTCAGCCTCCAGGCCGCCCTCCTGACGGCGCCTCCACAGCCTCGTCTCGGCCTCCAGGTCGCCCTCCGGACGACGCATCCACGTCTCGACCTCCGGGCCGCCCTCCGGATGATGTCACTGTCTCATCCCAGCATCCTGGCCGTCCCCCCGATGGCGCTCGCTCTGCCACCTCCCATCCTCCTGGACGTCCCCCTGAAGTCACCAGCCCTGCCTCTGGCCATCGTCCTGGCCGCCCACCTGAAGATCCCCTCTGCTCTGGTCCTTTGCCCCAGGTTCCCTCCTCCAGGCCCCCTCCACCCGCCCTGCTCGTCCCTCGGCAATGTTGTGGGACGTCTGGGATCCGTCCCTTGAGAGGGGGGTACTGTCATGATCTGTCTCTCCACAGACCATGTCAGCCCTGGCCACTCCCACTTTCCATTTCCACACTGCAGTCCCATTCACTCACCTGTCTCCAACTCCCTCGTCATCCCACCTGTGAACAATTCTCCAATCAACCTTCCCCCTATAATACTGGACTCATTGCAAACTCAGTTGTCAGTTCATAGTTTTGTGTTAGCAGATGCATGTTCCTGGTTTTCCTGTCGTTCCTGGTTTTGACCCTTTTGGACCTTATGATTTGATTCCTGATTCCTGCATTATACTCAAGTGTGAGTTTTGTCCCGTTTTCCTGTATTCTACTCTATGGTGAGAATTATGCCTGGATTCCTATTTTTTCGTCATTAAATACTTTAAAATCAACACTTTGTCCTGTAACTCTGCATATTGGGTTCAACCATCTTTGCATCATAACAGCAGGAGCTGAAATCCCGTAAGAGGACACTTTTGGACAAAAATCGACAAGCTCACAACGCATCGCGCTGCAACACTTTGAGAGCTTGTAGATCAGCTACTTTCGGGTCGCAACCCAGCACTCTTTAGCTAGTGGAGATGCGGTGTAACGACATTAGATTTCGAAACAATTTTTTACAACGCAAAATGCTGCGTTCAAGTTCAGGGGACTTCGGAAAAAAAGCAATTAATTCTCCTGAATGCTGCCTTCCGGCATGGAATGGAAAGGAAAGCATTTCTTTCACCATGTATGCTGCATTCGTGGTCTGGAGAGGGCAGTTGTTTTACAGACGGGTAAAAGGGCAGGGGCTGAAGCCCCCTTTGATGTCTATGTGTGCACGTCCCTGCACCAGAGGGTCATCCTGTGGCCACTCCACCTTGGGAGACCGTCTGCATGGTGCGTCCTCATGTCTAAAATGTCCTCTAAGCTTCCTGTCTACCTTGCTGCCCGGGGGCGTCTGCTGCTCCTGCAGCCTCTGGCTCTTCAGCTCGGCGATCTCGGCCTCCAGGAGGTGGATCACCTCCTCGTAGTCCATCTCCATCCCTCGGGTGTGTTTCTGAGCCTCCTCCGCCAGCTGGATCCGGCTCTGCAAGGCCCGGCTCTCCTCCACGCCGGCTTTCACCTCCTACCCACCGCACATGGGGAGGGGGTTACCATGAATTCAAGGCTTTGTGGGGTGTGTAATTGATAGAAAATAAGTTTGGGTGAACTATTCCATTAAAAGGAGAATTCCATGCTAGAAGGCTTTCTTACCTTTATTTGTAGTAAAGTGTGCCGCTTGGGATACTATTTACATTATGAAGAGAGGATATATACAAAAACGATTTATTTTTGAGTGATGGAAATAAGCGAATTAGCACAACACCCCATAGCCCCCTTAATTTCAATGCAATTCATTGAGGGCTATGTTAGGGGAAATAGCCAAAAATGCGCTTTTGCACAAAAAAACACCTGGACCTCTTTGGTGGGGACGTAACAACTACAAATAAAGGTAAGAAAGCCTTCTAGCATGGAATTCTCCTTTAAGATGTTCCCAACATTTTACTAAGCAGCATGCTAAGCAAAACCCCTGTAGTATACAGGAGCCCCGGTGGGACATTTAATCACATTAAGTTGAGTCATACAAAACCTGAACTGAAGTTTACAGACGGGGTGACATTTAGTTAATTTTTGGCATTTGTTTCAGCCTCAAACGCACTTAGTAAGTTCTTTCCAATATATGCAGTAATAAAGTTATCTATATATATATACTATAGTATATATATATAGATAACTATTATTATAGTTCATAGAGAGACAGATATTGCACAACAGGAGTCCTTATAGCAGCATATGGGGGGTAAGGTTAGGGGATATTGCACTTGTTCAAAAGTCTAATGGCTTGGGGGGGAAAAAAGCTCTTGGAAAGTTTGACTTCCAATGCTTCGATACCTTCTGCCAGAAGGCAACAAAGTGAACAGTCCCTGGTGTGGGTGGGGGGGGATTCATTCCTGATCTTGTTGGCCCTAGACAGACAGCGGTTGTTCGCAGTGTCCTTGTACCATATAAAGCCCTCGATTCTCACCTTCAGTGTTTGTAAGGTACAGTAGTAGTGAATAGGTGAATGCCATGAGTCATGGCGCTGCTGCTACTACCATTAACCCATTTGGACCTGACGTCGACATTTAAAAAATGTCTTTTTTTCTGAAAAACCTCATGTGGTGCTCAATATTATATGTCAAGGACCCCAAAAATTATGTGTAATCGGCCGCCGACCCCCATCTGCAAATATGTTGTTCCAGGGACCCCCCCAGAACAAAGATTTGAGTTAAAAAACTGAAACATTTTAAAAAATAGCAGACCTACAAGCTCATAGCGCGACACTCGGTGCCGCGCTATGAGCTTGTAGATCTGCTATTTTTCAATAGCTAAAGTATAACGTAACGCTTAAAACACCAACAGGGGTTCCCGCCGGAAATGGATTAAAAATAACACAATGCCACTCAGCAAGACAACTGCAGCTGTTCTCTTTTCATGTTGGCTCTTATGTAACGTCTCAATTAGTGGAGAAATGAGAGCAGGCTGGAAAACATGCTGTCCTCAGTGTTTGGAGATATACTGTGGACAGCACGGTCCTTCTGGAACCATCAGTATTACATGTACTGTACTACTGTCCTACTGTCTGTCTCTCCTACACTGTCTCCCTCTCAGCTGTCCTACTGTCTGTCTCTCCTTCTTTCTCTCCCTCTCAGCTGTCCTACTGTCTGTCTCTCCTACACTGTCTCCCTCTCAGCTGTCCTACTGTCTGTCTCTCCTACACTGTCTCCCTCTCAGCTGTCCTACTGTCCGTCTCTCCTACACTGTCTCCCTCTCAGCTGTCCTACTGTCTGTCTCTCCTACACGGTCTCCCTCTCAGCTGTCCTACTGTCTGTCTCTCCTACACTGTCTCCCTCTCAGCTGTCCTACTGTCTGTCTCTCCTACACTGTCTCCCTCTCAGCTGTCCTACTGTCTGTCTCTCCTACACGGTCTCCCTCTCAGCTGTCCTACTGTCTGTCTCTCCTACACTGTCTCCCTCTCAGCTGTCCTACTGTCTGTCTCCCCTACACTCTTCTTCTTCTCTTGACTCTTGAAGTGGGCGGTCGCATTACTTTTCTCTCTCCCTCCCTGTCTATTCTCACCTCTCTCCCTGCTTACGTGTCTCTCTACACTGCCTCTCGTCTAAATCTCTGACTAAAAATGGAGTTAATTAGCTGGTCATTAAGTGCTTTCGACAAGATTTTTTCGGACAGACATTCCGGTGCGGGGGAGCCGACATGCCCACCGGGATCTTTTCCTGCTGGTTATGTGAGAGACCCTTATCGCCTTAATTGGGGGATGTTATGTCTGACCGTGCTTTCCATAGAGGATGTGGAAGACCTATGGATAATTGGACTCGTGGTGGCAGGCTTGGTGCTATCAGGCCTAGGCGGGAGTCTGATCTACCGGAAAATTTCGAGGGGAGCAGTCGTCGACGACGTCGGAAGTGGGCCCAAGCTGCTCACCATGGTAACTGAACTGTGCAGGGTGACGGGAGGCCTCGCTGTGGCTATAGCTGAGCTCAATCGAAAGCATGATTCCAACTTTGAAAAACTTTCTGAGAGACTCATTGGCCTCGAGCGAAGATTTGAGATCTGCCTGGAGCGTCTATCTGCGATACAAGGGATGTTACTACGGGCAAAACTCGAGAGAGTTGATTCTGAATAAAATAAGAATCCCTTTCTCGCATAATCCGGAAAAAGGCTCATGGCGAATGCAGTGGAGAAGATCACGCGCACCCCCCCCACCTCCCCCCCGCACACAGCATCTGAAAGTGCTCCCGTCTGGGAACCAAGGCCACGCAGTCTGTACAGCTTGCTGTGTTATTCCTCTCACTATCTGGACTTTGAGACAGCGCGACCTGGGATCCAAATCCGGGAGGACAGCTCAGGACACACAAACATAAACAATGAACTTAACGAACACTTCACACACTCCTACACCACACGCCGCCCTCCCCCCCCCCCCCCCCTTGGATGATGCCCAAGCCCCACCCGCTGCTGCTCCGGCTGTGCTCCCTTTTTTTTTTCCTACGCGCACGCAGCCCTTCCAACTTGAAGAGCGGCGTGAGAGTAGTGCTTTTTGATCGGTGTACAGACCTACAACCCGCCCTGCCCCCCACCCAAGAACATTCTGTGCCCACACGATACAATGCAACTGTAATGTAATGTGATGTGATGTTTACACCCGTCCCCCCCTCCCTCTCTGTCAAAACACCCACCCCAACTCTGCCCCCCCCCCCCCTATCCTTCTTTTTTCTTCTTTTCTTATTTTTCTGATGTAAAGAGAAGCTAGTGGCGGCGCGACCCATGTTGCTGCGGCCCGTGTATTCATTCAGCACATCATAATTTCGTTGTACTTCATTGAACAATGACAATAAACCCCCATTCCATTCCATTCCACTGTCTCCCTCTCAGCTGTCCTACTGTCTGTCTCTCCTACACTGTCTCCCTCTCAGCTGTCCTACTGTCTGTCTCCCCTACACTGTCTCCCTCTCAGCTGTCCTACTGTCTGTCTCTCATTCACTGTCTCCCTCTCAGCTGTCCTACTGTCTGTCTCTCCTTCTCAGCTGTCCTACTGTCTGTCTCTCCTGCACTGTCTGTCTCTCAGCTGTCCTACTGTCTGTCTCTCCTACACTGTCTCCCTCTCAGCTGTCCTACTGTCTGTCTCTCCTTCACTGTCTCCCTCTCAGCTGTCCTACTGTCTGTCTCCCCTACACTGTCTCCCTCTCAGCTGTCCTACTGTCTGTCTCCCCTACACTGTCTCCCTCTCAGCTGTCCTACTGTCTGTCTCTCCTGCACTGTCTCCCTCTCAGCTTTCCTACTGTCTGTCTCTCCTACACTGTCTCCCTCTCAGCTGTCCTACTGTCTGTCTCTCCTTCTTTCTCTCTCTCTCAGCTGTCCTACTGTCTGTCTCTCCTGCACTGTCTCCCTCTCAGCTGTCCTACTGTCTGTCTCTCCTACACTGTCTCCCTCTCAGCTGTCCTACTGTCTGTCTCTCCTACACTGTCTCCCTCTCAGCTGTCCTACTGTCTGTCTCTCCTACACGGTCTCCCTCTCAGCTGTCCTACTGTCTGTCTCTCCTACACTGTCTCCCTCTCAGCTGTCCTACTGTCTGTCTCCCCTACACTGTCTCCCTCTCAGCTGTCCTACTGTCTGTCTCTCCTACACTGTCTCCCTCTCAGCTGTCCTACTGTCTGTCTCCCCTACACTGTCTCCCTCTCAGCTGTCCTACTGTCTGTCTCTCCTACACTGTCTCCCTCTCAGCTGTCCTACTGTCTGTCTCTCCTACACTGTCTCCCTCTCAGCTGTCCTACTGTCTGTCTCCCCTACACTGTCTCCCTCTCAGCTGTCCTACTGTCTGTCTCCCCTACACTGTCTCCCTCTCAGCTGTCCTACTGTCTGTCTCCCCTACACCGTCTCCCTCTCAGCTGTCCTACTGTCTGTCTCCCCTACACTGTATCCCTCTCAGCTGTCCTACTGTCTGTCTCCCCTACACTGTCTCCCTCTCAGCTGTCCTACTGTCTGTCTCCCCTACACCGTCTCCCTCTCAGCTGTCCTACTGTCTGTCTCCCCTACACTGTCTCCCTCTCAGCTGTCCTACTGTCTGTCTCCCCTACACTGTCTCCCTCTCAGCTGTCCTACTGTCTGTCTCCCCTACACTGTCTCCCTCTCAGCTGTCCTACTGTCTGTCTCTCCTACACCGTCTCCCTCTCAGCTGTCCTACTGTCTGTCTCTCCTACACCGTCTCCCTCTCAGCTGTCCTACTGTCTGTCTCCCCTACACCGTCTCCCTCTCAGCTGTCCTACTGTCTGTCTCCCCTACACTGTCTCCCTCTCAGCTGTCCTACTGTCTGTCTCCCCTACACTGTCTCCCTCTCAGCTGTCCTACTGTCTGTCTCCCCTACACTGTCTCCCTCTCAGCTGTCCTACTGTCTGTCTCCCCTACACTGTCTCCCTCTCAGCTGTCCTACTGTCTGTCTCTCCTACACCGTCTCCCTCTCAGCTGTCCTACTGTCTGTCTCTCCTACACTGTCTCCCTCTCAGCTGTCCTACTGTCTGTCTCCCCTACACTGTCTCCCTCTCAGCTGTCCTACTGTCTGTCTCCCCTACACTGTCTCCCTCTCAGCTGTCCTACTGTCTGTCTCCCCTACACTGTCTCCCTCTCAGCTGTCCTACTGTCTGTCTCCCCTACACTGTCTCCCTCTCAGCTGTCCTACTGTCTGTCTCTCCTTCACTGTCTCCCTCTCAGCTGTCCTGCTGTCTGTCTCTCCTACACTGTCTCCCTCTCAGCTGTCCTACTGTCTGTCTCCCCTACACTGTCTCCCTCTCAGCTGTCCTACTGTCTGTCTCTCCTACACTGTCTCCCTCTCAGCTGTCCTACTGTCTGTCTCTCCTACACGGTCTCCCTCTCAGCTGTCCTACTGTCTGTCTCTCCTACACTGTCTCCCTCTCAGCTGTCCTACTGTCTGTCTCCCCTACACTGTCTCCCTCTCAGCTGTCCTACTGTCTGTCTCTCCTACACTGTCTCCCTCTCAGCTGTCCTACTGTCTGTCTCCCCTACACTGTCTCCCTCTCAGCTGTCCTACTGTCTGTCTCCCCTACACTGTCTCCCTCTCAGCTGTCCTACTGTCTGTCTCCCCTACACTGTCTCCCTCTCAGCTGTCCTACTGTCTGTCTCCCCTACACTGTCTCCCTCTCAGCTGTCCTACTGTCTGTCTCTCCTTCACTGTCTCCCTCTCAGCTGTCCTGCTGTCTGTCTCTCCTACACTGTCTCCCTCTCAGCTGTCCTACTGTCTGTCTCCCCTACACTGTCTCCCTCTCAGCTGTCCTACTGTCTGTCTCTCCTACACTGTCTCCCTCTCAGCTGTCCTACTGTCTGTCTCTCCTACACGGTCTCCCTCTCAGCTGTCCTACTGTCTGTCTCTCCTACACTGTCTCCCTCTCAGCTGTCCTACTGTCTGTCTCCCCTACACTGTCTCCCTCTCAGCTGTCCTACTGTCTGTCTCTCCTACACTGTCTCCCTCTCAGCTGTCCTACTGTCTGTCTCTCCTACACGGTCTCCCTCTCAGCTGTCCTACTGTCTGTCTCTCCTACACGGTCTCCCTCTCAGCTGTCCTACTGTCTGTCTCTCCTACACTGTCTCCCTCTCAGCTGTCCTACTGTCTGTCTCTCCTACACGGTCTCCCTCTCAGCTGTCCTACTGTCTGTCTCTCCTACACTGTCTCCCTCTCAGCTGTCCTACTGTCTGTCTCCCCTACACTGTCTGTCTCTCAGTGTAACTGCTGTGTGAGTGAGTTAATAAATAACAGACGGTATAGATTTACTGTCCTCTCCAGATAAACATCTCTAATGAGTTTCCGCTCCGTCTGTCACACAGTGTCAGATACAGAGACCGCACCCGCTCATTCAATCCGCTATTTTTGACACATTTTGAAAAACATGGTGACAAATTTTGAACAATTTAGAAAAACTAATCTTTTGTCAGACTCAGGGATCATGGCACAATATATTTTCAAGTGGTGGCCCGCGGCCAAATGCATTTAAATCCGGGAGTCCTTGACATGAAAATGTTTGGTATACCACCGTGCTACTGCATTAGGATTAAATGCACCGATTCCACAACCAGGTGTGTGACCACGCCTGTCTTTTCTCCGTTTTTCATTGCGTTTCTTTTTTGTGCGTTAAAGGCCTAACGATGATGTCACTGGTGGACGGGTTTCTGAACTGCCCACAGCCCTCCTATGAGACACAGACTGGTTTCTGAACTGCCCACAGCCCTCCTATGAGACACAGACTGGTTTCTGAACTGCCCACAGCCCTCCTATGAGACACAGACTGGTTTCTGAACTGCTCACAGCCCTCCTATGAGACACAGACTGGTTTCTGAACTGCCCACAGCCCTCCTATGAGACACAGACTGGTTTTCGAACTGCCCACAGCCCTCCTATGAGACACAGACTGGTTTCTGAACTGCCCACAGCCCTCCTATGAGACACAGACTGGTTTCTGAACTGCCCACAGCCCTCCTATGAGACACAGACTGGTTTCTGAACTGCCCACAGCCCTCCTATGAGACACAGACTGGTTTCTGAACTGCCCACAGCCCTCCTATGAGACACAGACTGGTTTCTGAACTGCCCGCAGCCCTCCTATGAGACACAGACTGGTTTCTGAACTGCCCACAGCCCTCCACAGACTGGTTTCTGAACTGCCCACAGCCCTCCTATGAGACACAGACTGGTTTCTGAACTGCCCACAGCCCTCCTATGAGACACAGACTGGTTTCTGAACTGCCCACAGCCCTCCTATGAGACACAGACTGGTTTCTGAACTGCCCGCAGCCCTCCTATGAGACACAGACTGGTTTCTGAACTGCCCACAGCCCTCCACAGACTGGTTTCTGAACTGCCCACAGCCCTCCTATGAGACACAGACTGGTTTCTGAACTGCCCACAGCCCTCCTATGAGACACAGACTGGTTTCTGAACTGCCCACAGCCCTCCTATGAGACACAGACTGGTTTCTGAACAATGAGACACAGACTGGTTTCTGCCCGACACAGACTGGTTTCTGAACTGCCCACAGCCCTCCTATGAGACACAGACTGGTTTCTGAACTGCCCGCAGCCCTCCTATGAGACACAGACTGGTTTCTGAACTGCCCGCAGCCCTCCTATGAGACACAGACTCGTTTCTGAACTGCCCACAGCCCTCCTATGAGACACAGACTGGTTTCTGAACTGACCGCAGCCCTCCTATGAGACACATACTGGTTTCTGAACTGCCCACAGCCCTCCTATGAGACACAGACTGGTTTCTGAACTGCCCACAGCCCTCCTATGAGACACAGACTGGTTTCTGAACTGCCCACAGCCCGACACAGACTGGTTTCTGAACTGCCCACAGCCCTCCTATGAGACAGACTGGTATCTGAACTGCCCACAGCCCCTGAGACAAAGACTGGTTTCTGAACTGCCCACAGCCCTCCTATGAGACACAGACTGGTTTCTGAACTGCCCACAGCCCTCCTATGAGACACAGACCGAGTAGATTTTTTTTTTTACATCATGTTTATCAGTGAGGACCTATTATATAAAGATAGGTTGAAGAGTGGTGAAGTGGTGAAGTAATATTTAGAACCAGTGACCCACTTAATTGTGGGTCATGGGTTAATATAATATGTATATATTTGTTTTAATAGTTTTTTAATCATTTATTATATGTCAACAAATCGATGAAACAATTTGAGTAGATTTTTCGGATAATGCAACTGAATTTATTTGTCTGATTACCAATTGTGTGTTGCACGCACGCACGCACACATGCACACACCACACACACACACACACACACACACACACACACACACACACACACACACACACACACACACACACACACACACACACACACACACACACACACACTCTCTTTCTTACATAACTCCTAACCAACATTAACCTGCGTGCATGGTATCAGGTGGAGGTTACTCACATGCTGCACTGTTCCGTTAGCCCCCTCAGAGTTAGCCTGGTTAATAAACCAGACCGAATCAGCCGTTGGCAAAAAAAAATTGCCTGCCAGCGGATTAGGGTCTGGCGAGGCTCAGTAGCACGCCTCTTTCCTACAACCGAGAACAGGTCGGGCCAATCGGGACACGGTATGCAATATGGGCGGGCTTTGGTACAGTGACGTTCAATGCTTGAGACCTTTGACTGACAGTAGCTCTGACCAATTGCGTCAAAGAGAAAATGTTTGAACCCGCCCCCCCGGGAAATGAAATCCAAGTGGAGCCAGCCCAGACTAATATACCGCGACAGTGTTGTGTGATATTAGTCTGGCTTATTAGCCAGGCTACCTCAGAGTAACGTGTAGCCGTCTGACCCCGAGGTCAACCATACAGAGGCCCACGGCAGCCGTCTGACCCCGAGGTCAACCATACAGAGGCCCACGGCAGCCGTCTGACCCCGAGGTCAACCATACAGAGGCCCACGATACAGAGGCCCACGGCAGCCGTCTGACCCCGAGGTCAACCATACAGAGGCCCACGGCAGCCGTCTGACCCCGAGGTCAACCATACAGAGGCCCACGATACAGAGGCCCACGGCAGCCGTCTGACCCCGAGGTCAACCATACAGAGGCCCACGGCAGCCGTCTGACCCCGAGGTCAACCATACAGAGGCCCAGCCGTCTGACCCCGAGGTCAACCATACAGAGGCCCATGGCAGCCGTCTGACCCCGGGGTCAACCATACAGAGGCCCACGGCAGCCGTCTGACCCCGAGGTCAACGATACAGAGGCCCACGGCAGCCGTCTGACCCCGAGGTCAACCATACAGAGGCCCACGGCAGCCGTCTGACCCCGAGGTCAACCATACAGAGGCCCACGGCAGCCGTCTGACCCCGAGGTCAACGATACAGAGGCCCACGGCAGCCGTCTGACCCCGAGGTCAACCATACAGAGGCCCACGTGTAGCCGTCTGACCCCGAGGTCAACCATACAGAGGCCCACGGCAGCCGTCTGACCCCGGGGTCAACCATACAGAGGCCCATGGCAGCCGTCTGACCCCGAGGTCAACCATACAGAGGCCCACGGCAGGTGTAAAGAGTTCTGTTTACAGTGTAACTTACATAAGAGGAAATGCTGGTATAGGAGTTACAGTACAGTACACACACGCTGCTGACAGAGGAGCTCACCTGGGTGGGGGAACAGCGTTGATTTCGTCGACTAATGGCTATTATACAGTTGGAGGCCATCGATATTGTCCTTTTCTTTTTTGCGTGATCTGCGCAAAAGGACAGTTAACCCATTTTGGGCGGGAACCCCTTTTGGTGTTTTAAACATGTTATAATTTAGCTATTGAAAAATAGCAGATCTACAAGCTCATAGCGGCAAACCGAGCTGTGATGACGGCTAAAACTATACTGTATGAAGGGCCTTGCAAACGTGAAGCGAGGAACGCAGGTGTTGTTGCCTGGATCAACACAGGTCTCCTCCAGGTCTGTTGAGGAGGGCCTGGATCAACACAGGTCTCCTCCAGGTCTGTTGAGGAGGGTCTGGATCAACACAGGTCTCCTCCAGGTCTGTTGAAGAGGGGCGCAACAACGCAAGCGTAAAAAAAAATCACACCCCGTGTGAACTGAGTGGTGCAAATCCCCCCCCCCCCCCCCCATTAGCTCATTAGCAGGCAACAGTGCATCTCTCTGTCTCTGTTTCTGCCACAACAGCGCCCCTACTGGTACTCATGAGTCACACATGAGTCACACTCATTAACACGAGTCACATAGGTTAACACGAGTCACATAGGTAGGTGAACACGGACATTGCTGTTCCTTGGAGTGGTTGCACCACTCAAAAAAACGCTAAACAGAATCCAGGTCTGGTGAGTCACGGGCGTGTGCACGTAACGAGCAACACATTCACGGGACCGCGCTCGCGTAAATACGCTTGCGTTGTCGCACACCGCAACTTCTCCGAGCAAAAACGCAGGTCTCATTGAAAATGAACTATAGGCGCGTTTTATCACTCCCTGTTCGCAAGGCCCTTAAGACTACAAGTCTACACATGTATTGACAATTTCATCAACAAATAAAAACCAGATGGACTAAAATGTTAGGAAGGCACTAGTGGACAAGAGATCCAGTCAAGACACAAGTCCTTTTACACTTGGTGACTCACTTGCATGCTGAAAATAGCCGATCTATAGGCTCACAAGGCTCACAACTTGTCGCAGCGCGACGCGTTGTGAGCTTGTAGATCGGCCATTTTCGGCCAAGTGTAAAATCAGCCATTACGACGGCATCAAGGCCCGCCAAAATATATTTTAGTCGACTAAATCAACTGTAGATTTAGTCGACTAAGATCTTATATTTAAAACTAGAATATATCTCAAACTACAGTAGACTAACACTGAAACATTCCAGGTGACAAAAATGTGGAATAAAAAAAAGAAGGCGACGAAATTATACATTTCTCGCCACCATTACCATTATTTTGAAAAAAGAAAACCTATTACGGATGAAAAATGGGTTCGTGTGAACCAAAAATGGGTCACTATTGTTTGTGAAACAGTGTTAGTGGACATTACATAAGACCCAGAGCTTGTAAAGGTTACACCCAGCTGCTGCAATTAGAAGAGCCATTGACACAGCGCTAGCTCACCTGGGAGCCGCGCACTGTTCCATTGACACAGAGCTAGCTCACCTGGGGAGCCGCGCACTGTTCCATTGACACAGAGCTAGCTCACCTGGGGAGCCGCGCACTGTTCCATTGACACAGAGCTAGCTCACCTGGGAGCCGCGCACTGTTCCATTGACACAGAGCTAGCTCACCTGGGAGCAGCGCACTGTTCCATTGACACAGAGCTAGCTCACCTGGGGAGCTGCGCACTGTTCCATTGACACAGAGCTATAGCTCACCTGGGAGCCGCGCACTGTTCCATTGACACAGAGCTAGCTCACCTGGGGAGCCGCGCACTGTTCCATTGACACAGAGCTATAGCTCACCTGGGAGCCGCGCACTGTTCCATTGACACAGAGCTAGCTCACCTGGGAGCCGCGCACTGTTCCATTGACACAGAGCTAGCTCACCTGGGAGCCGCGCACTGTTCCATTGACACAGAGCTAGCTCACCTGGGGAGCCGCGCACTGTTCCATTGACACAGAGCTATAGCTCACCTGGGAGCCGCGCACTGTTCCATTGACACAGAGCTAGCTCACCTGGGAGCCGCGCACTGTTCCATTGACACAGAGCTAGCTCACCTGGGGAGCCGCGCACTGTTCCATTGACACAGAGCTATAGCTCACCTGGGAGCCGCGCACTGTTCCATTGACACAGTGGCAACACGAACCCTGACATGGATACTACGAATCCCATGATGCCGCGGGGCGACTGAGATTGGGTGGCATGCAGCAGCCTCCCCCCCCCCCCACCCACCACGGTAACAGGTACGGTCGCCCCCTTTCCATCTCGCCCCACTACTCTACCTAGCTTTAAATAATAAACATAATTCACGTTGGTGATAATTTAAAAGGTATTATCATATTAATTTATCATTGTTAAGTTCACTCTGTATATCCACGGGCATAATAGCATAATGATGCCATTACAAAACATGGGCTACATGGAAGAAATGTGTTTAATAAAACGAAATTAACTGCTAGAAGGTCCTAAATTAACTTAATTAAGCAGTCACCGTCTCTGTGTCATGTTGTTCTTTCTAATTTAAATTTAGTATAGAGATCGACTACTATACAATCAAATAAATCTGTATACAAGATAATTTCAGATTTCAGAGAGTTCCTAAATTAACTGTTAACTACATTAAAAAAATTGCGGGGGCGATCAGTCTCGTATTCCCCACCACCACCAGGAAACAGCGGTATAAACTAAAGTAACTAAGTACAATTTGGCTCAAGTACTTGGTACTCACTCGCAGTATTCAATTAATTTCCTCATAAATTCTATGCGAGTTAACATGCATGCTGCATTAAACCATTTAGGACGACGTTGTTGTACTTCAGCATATACTGAATAGCAACACTTTTCTTTTCTTTCTAAATGAATATTTGAAGTTTTTCAGAAAACTTAGGTCAGGATTTAGAAGGAATTTTTAGAATCTGCCTCAGGTCTAAATGGGTTAAAGGCCTATAGTCAAATGAAAACTATGTTTTTCACACTTGTATCCGTGTTCATCACATGGGCATACCTAACAATAGATGTTCATCACATGGGCATACCTAACAATAGATGTTCATCACATGGGCATACCTAACAATAGATGTTCATCACATGGGCATACCTAACAATAGATGTTCATCACATGGGCATACCTAACAATAGATGTTCATCACATGGGCATACCTAACAATAGATGTTCATCACATGGGCATACCTAACAATAGATGTTCATCACATGGGCATACCTAACAATAGATGTTCATCACATGGGCATACCTAACAATAGATGTTCATCACATGGGCATACCTAACAATAGATGTTCATCACATGGGCATACCTAACAATAGATGTTCATCACATGGGCATACCTAACAATAGATGTTCATCACATGGGCATACCTAACAATAGATGTTCATCACATGGGCATACCTAACAATAGATGTTCATCACATGGGCATACCTAACAATAGATGTTTTATCCATGTTCATCACATGGGCATACCTAACAATAGATGTTTTATCCGTGTTAATCACATGGGCATACCTAACAATAGATGCCAAAACAATGGGAAAGAATTGTGTATTTTTATATAAAAAGTCCATAAAAATCGAATTTTAATGACTTCCTTTGAACGAAAACGTGATGCGTGATGTCGAGCCCTTGCATTGTCGAGCAATGATGATTATGATTATTATGATCGCCCCATCCCTAGTTGGAAGTAAATTGGTGGGCACACACACACGCGTGCACACACACACACAGGCACGCACACACCCACGCACACGCTTTTGCACCCTATTAGATAGGTTTGTCAGATAGATGTCCAGTATTGTGTCACTTTGACCCAGAGATATACGTACACAGGAAAATAATAAACCCAGTGGTGAACAATTAACGAGGCCTCGCGGTCTCGCCTCAGAAACAAATGGCCATTTGAAAAGATATGCCAGGGACCCCCATAAGAGAAGGTTTTTACGGCTCTAGCAGTGATTCTCAACGCGTTTAATTTCAAGGACCCCCAGTTTGACATCCATTAGGCTACGGACCCCCATTTAAACATTTCCATCACTGGGACCCCCGATTTATATTGTAAAATCAATGTTAATTTAACGCTGAGAGTGTACAGTGTACATGTGTTTTATTTTGCTGTTGTGTACGTCTTCATTCGTGTGGTATCATGTGTCCTCCTCGTGTGTGCGCGCGTGCATGAGTGCGTGCATGAGTGCGTGCATGAGTGCGTGCGTGCGTGCGTGCATGAGTGCGTGCGTGCGTGCGTGCGTGCGTGCGTGCGTGCGTGCGTGCGTGCGTGCGTGCGTGCGTGCGTGCGTGCGTGCGTGCGTGCGTGCGTGCGTGCGTGCGTGCGTGAGTGCGTGCGTGTCTATACGTGTACAGTATGTGTGAGAGAAGGCCATCTGTTGCTGTTGTTGCTCTCAGCAGGTCTGCAGGCTTTGTGTGAAGCCTCTGCTAACCCCTCATTCTGAGAAGAAACGTGGTGTGTGTGACGCAGTGTGACGGTGTGTGTGTGTGCGAGTTCAGAGAGAGCTATAGAGCGTCGCAGTCCCGCCCCCTACCAGGGCCCAGGAAATGATTCTCCGTTCATTTTCCTCAGACATTTCAAAAAGTATTTATTTAAAGACGTTTACGCCGCGGACAAAGTCAACTCTTGTCGTGACAAATCATGACAACAAACACAAAATAATTAGAAAGAAGAAAAAAACGGCAGGTTACAACACTTTTTTTGTTGTTTTTCTTCTTTGTAATTATTTGTTTGGTCCAAAATATTGTGTTTGTTGTCATGAGTTGTCACGACTCGAGTTGGCTTTGTCCGCGGCGTAACCGTCTTTAAATAAATACTTTTTGAAATGTCTATGGGAAAAATGCATTGGGAATCATTTCCTGGGCCTGGCGTCGTCATGACAGGGGGCGGGACTGCGACGCTTTATAGGGATGGATGGAGGGGTGAGAGAGCGAGAGAGAACGAGAGAGAGAGAGAGAGAGAAAACGTGAAGTCACCTGACAGACAGACATCATGTATTGAGGTGTTTGGTCAAATATATTGTGTTATTTGATTTGGTGGATATCACCCAGCCCTTACAGTAGTGATTTGGTGGATATCACCCAGGCCTTACAGTAGTGATTTGGTGGATATCACCCAGCCCTTACAGTAGTGATTTGGTGGATATCACCCAGCCCTTACAGTAGTGATTTGGTGGATATCACCCAGCCTTACAGTAGTGATTTGGTCGATATCACCCAGCCTTACAGTAGTGATTTGGTGGATATCACCCAGCCTTACAGTAGTGATTTGGTCGATATCACCCAGCCCTTACAGTAGTGATTTGGTGGATATCACCCAGCCCTTACAGTAGTGATTTGGTGGATATCACCCAGTCCTTACAGTAGTGATTTGGTGGATATCACCCAGCCTTAGAGTAGTGATTTGGTCGATATCACCCAGCCCTTACAGTAGTGATTTGGTCGATATCACCCAGCCCTTACAGTAGTGATTTGGTGGATATCACCCAGCCTTACAGTAGTGATTTGGTGGATATCACCCAGCCCTTACAGTAGTGATTTGGTGGATATCACCCAGCCCTTACAGTAGTGATTTGGTGGATATCACCTAGCCCTTACAGTAGTGATTTGGTGGATATCACCCATCTCTTACAGTAGTGATTTGGTGGATATCACCTAGCCCTTACAGTAGTGATTTGGTGGATATCACCTAGCCCTTACAGTAGTGATTTGGTGGATATAACCCAGCCCTTACAGTAGTGATTTGGTGGATAACACCCAGCCTTACAGTAGTGATTTGGTGGATATCACCCAGCCTTACAGTAGTGATTTGGTGGATATAACCCAGCCCTTACAGTAGTGATTTGGTGGATATCACCCAACCCTTACAGTAGTGATTTGGTGGATATCACCCAGCCTTACAGTAGTGATTTGGTGGATATCACCCAGCCCTTACAGCAGTGGTTATGGTCGATATCACCCAGCCCTTACAGTAGTGATTTGGTGGATATCACCCAGCCCTTACAGTAGTGATTTGGTGGATATCACCCAGTCCTTACAGTAGTGATTTGGTGGATATCACCCAGCCTTAGAGTAGTGATTTGGTCGATATCACCCAGCCCTTACAGTAGTGATTTGGTCGATATCACCCAGCCCTTACAGTAGTGATTTGGTGGATATCACCCAGCCTTACAGTAGTGATTTGGTGGATATCACCCAGCCCTTACAGTAGTGATTTGGTGGATATCACCCAGCCCTTACAGTAGTGATTTGGTGGATATCACCTAGCCCTTACAGTAGTGATTTGGTGGATATCACCCATCTCTTACAGTAGTGATTTGGTGGATATCACCTAGCCCTTACAGTAGTGATTTGGTGGATATCACCTAGCCCTTACAGTAGTGATTTGGTGGATATAACCCAGCCCTTACAGTAGTGATTTGGTGGATAACACCCAGCCTTACAGTAGTGATTTGGTGGATATCACCCAGCCTTACAGTAGTGATTTGGTGGATATAACCCAGCCCTTACAGTAGTGATTTGGTCGATATCACCCAGCCCTTACAGTAGTGATTTGGTGGATATCACCCAGCCCTTACAGTAGTGATTTGGTGGATATCACCCAGCCCTTACAGTAGTGATTTGGTGGATATCACCCATCCCTTACAGTAGTGATTTGG
This sequence comes from Electrona antarctica, assembly GCF_951216825.1. Lineage (NCBI taxonomy): Eukaryota > Metazoa > Chordata > Actinopteri > Myctophiformes > Myctophidae > Electrona > Electrona antarctica. The sequence continues at coordinate 4,167,232 of NC_136805.1, read as the reverse complement.
TGGATATCACCCAGCCCTTACAGTAGTGATTTGGTGGATATCACCCAGCCTTACAGTAGTGATTTGGTGGATATCACCCAGCCCTTACAGTAGTGATTTGGTCGATATCACCCAGCCTTACAGTAGTGATTTGGTGGATATCACCCAGCCCTTACAGCAGTGGTTATGGTCGATATCACCCAGCCCTTACAGTAGTGATTTGGTGGATATCACCCAGCCCTTACAGTAGTGATTTGGTGGATATCACCCAGTCCTTACAGTAGTGATTTGGTGGATATCACCCAGCCTTAGAGTAGTGATTTGGTCGATATCACCCAGCCCTTACAGTAGTGATTTGGTCGATATCACCCAGCCCTTACAGTAGTGATTTGGTGGATATCACCCAGCCTTACAGTAGTGATTTGGTGGATATCACCCAGCCCTTACAGTAGTGATTTGGTGGATATCACCCAGCCCTTACAGTAGTGATTTGGTGGATATCACCTAGCCCTTACAGTAGTGATTTGGTGGATATCACCCATCTCTTACAGTAGTGATTTGGTGGATATCACCTAGCCCTTACAGTAGTGATTTGGTGGATATCACCTAGCCCTTACAGTAGTGATTTGGTGGATATAACCCAGCCCTTACAGTAGTGATTTGGTGGATAACACCCAGCCTTACAGTAGTGATTTGGTGGATATCACCCAGCCTTACAGTAGTGATTTGGTGGATATAACCCAGCCCTTACAGTAGTGATTTGGTGGATATCACCCAACCCTTACAGTAGTGATTTGGTGGATATCACCCAGCCTTACAGTAGTGATTTGGTGGATATCACCCAGCCCTTACAGCAGTGGTTATGGTCGATATCACCCAGCCCTTACAGTAGTGATTTGGTGGATATCACCCAGCCCTTACAGTAGTGATTTGGTGGATATCACCCAGTCCTTACAGTAGTGATTTGGTGGATATCACCCAGCCTTAGAGTAGTGATTTGGTCGATATCACCCAGCCCTTACAGTAGTGATTTGGTCGATATCACCCAGCCCTTACAGTAGTGATTTGGTGGATATCACCCAGCCTTACAGTAGTGATTTGGTGGATATCACCCAGCCCTTACAGTAGTGATTTGGTGGATATCACCCAGCCCTTACAGTAGTGATTTGGTGGATATCACCTAGCCCTTACAGTAGTGATTTGGTGGATATCACCCATCTCTTACAGTAGTGATTTGGTGGATATCACCTAGCCCTTACAGTAGTGATTTGGTGGATATCACCTAGCCCTTACAGTAGTGATTTGGTGGATATAACCCAGCCCTTACAGTAGTGATTTGGTGGATAACACCCAGCCTTACAGTAGTGATTTGGTGGATATCACCCAGCCTTACAGTAGTGATTTGGTGGATATAACCCAGCCCTTACAGTAGTGATTTGGTCGATATCACCCAGCCCTTACAGTAGTGATTTGGTGGATATCACCCAGCCCTTACAGTAGTGATTTGGTGGATATCACCCAGCCCTTACAGTAGTGATTTGGTGGATATCACCCATCCCTTACAGTAGTGATTTGGTGGATATCACCCAGCCCTTACAGTAGTGATTTGGTGGATATCACCCAGCCTTACAGTAGTGATTTGGTGGATATCACCCAGCCCTTACAGTAGTGATTTGGTGGATATCACCCAGCCTTACAGTAGTGATTTGGTGGATATCACCCAGCCCTTACAGTGATTTGGTGGATATCACCCAGCCTTACAGTAGTGATTTGGTTGATATCACCCAGCCCTTACAGTAGTGATTTGGTCGATATCACCCAGCCCTTACAGTAGTGATTTGGTGGATATCACCCAGCCTTACAGTAGTGATTTGGTTGATATCACCCAGCCCTTACAGTAGTGATTTGGTCGATATCACCCAGCCCTTACAGTAGTGATTTGGTGGATATCACCCAGCCCTTACAGTAGTGATTTGGTGGATATCACCCAGCCCTTACAGTAGTGATTTGGTTGATATCACCCAGCCCTTACAGTAGTGATTTGGTCGATATCACCCAGCCCTTACAGTAGTGATTTGGTGGATATCACCCAGCCCTTACAGTAGTGATTTGGTCGATATCACCCAGCCTTACAGTAGTGATTTGGTGGATATCACCCAGCCCTTACAGCAGTGGTTATGGTCGATATCACCCAGCCCTTACAGTAGTGATTTGGTGGATATCACCCAGCCCTTACAGTAGTGATTTGGTGGATATCACCCAGTCCTTACAGTAGTGATTTGGTGGATATCACCCAGCCTTAGAGTAGTGATTTGGTCGATATCACCCAGCCCTTACAGTAGTGATTTGGTCGATATCACCCAGCCCTTACAGTAGTGATTTGGTGGATATCACCCAGCCTTACAGTAGTGATTTGGTGGATATCACCCAGCCCTTACAGTAGTGATTTGGTGGATATCACCCAGCCCTTACAGTAGTGATTTGGTGGATATCACCTAGCCCTTACAGTAGTGATTTGGTGGATATCACCCATCTCTTACAGTAGTGATTTGGTGGATATCACCTAGCCCTTACAGTAGTGATTTGGTGGATATCACCTAGCCCTTACAGTAGTGATTTGGTGGATATAACCCAGCCCTTACAGTAGTGATTTGGTGGATAACACCCAGCCTTACAGTAGTGATTTGGTGGATATCACCCAGCCTTACAGTAGTGATTTGGTGGATATAACCCAGCCCTTACAGTAGTGATTTGGTGGATATCACCCAACCCTTACAGTAGTGATTTGGTGGATATCACCCAGCCTTACAGTAGTGATTTGGTGGATATCACCCAGCCCTTACAGCAGTGGTTATGGTCGATATCACCCAGCCCTTACAGTAGTGATTTGGTGGATATCACCCAGCCCTTACAGTAGTGATTTGGTGGATATCACCCAGTCCTTACAGTAGTGATTTGGTGGATATCACCCAGCCTTAGAGTAGTGATTTGGTCGATATCACCCAGCCCTTACAGTAGTGATTTGGTCGATATCACCCAGCCCTTACAGTAGTGATTTGGTGGATATCACCCAGCCTTACAGTAGTGATTTGGTGGATATCACCCAGCCCTTACAGTAGTGATTTGGTGGATATCACCCAGCCCTTACAGTAGTGATTTGGTGGATATCACCCAGCCCTTACAGTAGTGATTTGGTGGATATCACCTAGCCCTTACAGTAGTGATTTGGTGGATATCACCCATCTCTTACAGTAGTGATTTGGTGGATATCACCTAGCCCTTACAGTAGTGATTTGGTGGATATCACCTAGCCCTTACAGTAGTGATTTGGTGGATATAACCCAGCCCTTACAGTAGTGATTTGGTGGATAACACCCAGCCTTACAGTAGTGATTTGGTGGATATCACCCAGCCTTACAGTAGTGATTTGGTGGATATAACCCAGCCCTTACAGTAGTGATTTGGTCGATATCACCCAGCCCTTACAGTAGTGATTTGGTGGATATCACCCAGCCCTTACAGTAGTGATTTGGTGGATATCACCCAGCCCTTACAGTA
>NC_136805.1:4156195-4158695 GCF_951216825.1 Electrona antarctica | reverse complement strand
GCATTTTCACGAAAAATAGCAGACCTACAAGCTCGTAGCGCGCCACCGAGTGGCGCGCTATGAGCTTGTAGATCTGCTATTTTTCAATAGCTAAAGTATAACATAATGCTTAGTTAAAACACCAAAAGGGGTTCCCGTCCAGAATGGGCTAGTCATCAACACACGACTCTGCAGACGTAATAGCCTGACACACAGCCTGGATTTCCATTTTGTATTCACTCCCTTATTGAGTTCTGATGAATTGAACACGGTGGACCCTACTGTAAACAAGTGTAATGCTTTATGGTGTCGTCCACTCACAGTTAACACCATCAGCGCCGGGATTACTTTCAAAATAACAGCTCGGGGTGCCGCGCAGATATGACCATGTACCTGTCTAGATACTTCCTTAATGTTAACGAAGACCACACCCACAACACCAGAGGGAGTGCAACGAACCATGTACAACCCAGATTCGGCACAAACAAGGGACTAAATTATTTTCGCTCCCTATGCCACAAAAATGTGGAACGCCCTACCAACAGTCATTAAGACATGCGAATCCCTTGACTCCTTCAAAACCGCTCTCAAAGGGCACCTACGGACGGCTGCAATTCGAAACTGGCCCCCGTAAAATCTGAATCCCCCCCCACCGCCCCCCCCTTTTTTCCCTCACTGTATATGTTTCTTTTCCCTTTTTACCTCCATTATGATGAATTCCTGTTCTGTTCTTTGTCTATATAGAAGTGTCTATTTGTACGTCTCTAAATGTTTTGATGAATTGAACATGGTGGACCCTCTTGTAAACAAGTGTAATGCTTAATTGGGTCGTCCACTCTCAGTTAACAGCCTTTGTATTGAGTTTGTGCTGGAAATGTACTGTAATTCTGCAAACTGTAAATATTTCAATCAATCAATCAAACCCTCCTCCACATCCGGTTGTCAAAGATAGTGCTCGGCGATACTAAAGGCCTATTCATATAGTCCAGTTTTAAGTGAAGAGGTGACCACCCAAACATGACGTCACGCCACGGTGGTCACCGCACAGGCGCGCACACACAACACATCGCTCTGTTTTTACTGACCACTGTTTCGGTGGTCACATCTTCACCGAAAACTGGACTGTGAATAGGCCTTAACGGGTAATGGGGCGGGACAACCATAGACATATAAACTGCCTCTGGAGCGTATGTGCTCAAGGGAGGGCAAAACATGGCGCATGTTGGGGTCTGATAAGGTCTCCACACACCGGGTCTGATAAGGTCTCCACACACCGGGTCTGATAAGGTCTCCACACACCGGGTCTGATAAGGTCTCCACACACCGGGTCTGATAAGGTCTCCACACACCGGGCGCCAATCAGATGCCAATTCAGATTTTTAGCGGCGTTTCTCCATCGGTTTTCCGAAAAACGCGGCCAGTGTGCAACCACCTTAAGTCCCGGAAAAGATGCGCTGTGATTGGCCAGTAGTCACTTGAGTGGCAGCGTGACGTAACGTGCCTTCCACACTTTCGGAGTGCTTCCTCTCCCAGTGTAAAATCTTCCGCCCCTCCTATTGACGGGCCGGGTTGTCAAAATCGGACCCGTGCAGCAGGACCCTGTTGTGTACCTGTAGTTTCTTGATCTCTCTCAGAGCCTCGATGTGGTCCGTTTTCAGTCTCTCCATCTCCTCCACGTCGTCGTCACACGCACACGCACACGCACACACACACACACACACACACACACACACACACACACACACACACACACACACACACACACACACACACACACACAAATCATGTATTAATCATTTATTTATCTACATACTACAGTACAATACAATGCAAGGACACAAACATTTTCAAGGTGCTGTACAAGACGTAGTCAGCAAATCTTGGACCAATACCCACACACCCTTCAGCCAATCACCACTACCCACACACCCGTCAGCCAATCACCAATACCCACACACCCTTCAGCCAATCACCAATACACACACACACGTCAGCCAATCACCAATACCCACACACCCGTCAGCCAATCACCAATACCCACACACCCATCAGCCAATCACCAATACCCACACACCCGTCAGCCAATCACCAATACCCACACACCCGTCAGCCAATCACCAATACCCACACACCCTTCAGCCAATCACCCAGTTGGGCGATTGGTTACGTGCACTTTCCCCATTTTCAAATGTTTTTATTATATTGCTTTGGCAAGTGTCACTTCTCATGCCAAAAAATGCTCATTTGAATTGAAACGACAACCTACCTCATATCTTTGATGAATTCCTGTACGGTTCTTTGTCTATATAGAAGTGTCTATTTGTACGTCTCTTAATGTTTTGATGAATTGAACATGGTGGACCCTGTTGTAAACAAGTGTAATGCTTAATTGGGTCGTCCACTCCACTCACAGTTAACAGCCTTTGTATTGAGTTTGTGCTTGAAATGTACTGTAATTCTGCAAACTGTTAATACAATTTTCAATCAATCAATCAAACCCTAACCTAACCATAACCGCAAG
>NC_136805.1:4133695-4151195 GCF_951216825.1 Electrona antarctica | reverse complement strand
ACGTTGTAAGAAACTTAAATAGTTGCATCAAATGAATGTCTGTACGTCTGTCTGATTGATTGATTGATTGATTGATTAATTGAATGACTCCATGATGGACTGATGATTAGTCCGCATCCTACCTGAGTTTGGTGCGTGTCAGGACGTCGCTGGCCTCCTCGTACGTCAGTCCAATCAGAGACTCCTGGTTGATGGACACCAGCTGGTCCCCAGCCTGTAGCCTGCCGTCCTGAACACACACACACATGCAACACATGCAACACACGCACGCACGCACGCACGCACGCACGCACGCACGCACGCACGCACGCACGCACACACACACGCTTTGTTTGAAATAGACACTCATGCTTTCTAAGGTGTGATTTGGGGTCCTAAGGATGAATACAAAATGAATATCAACATCTTAAAACATGCCCTTTTGATGTAAATCAAAAGGGGGGGAAACCACCTGTCAGTGGGGAGTGTTGGCTGGGAGGAGGAGTAGGACTAAGGCCCTATACGTCCTCTCTGGGGGGGGTACTACCTGTCAGTGGGGAGTGTTGGCTGGGAGGAGGAGTAGGACTAAGGCCCTATACGTCCTCTCTGGGGGGGGGGTACTACCTGTCAGTGGGGAGTGTTGGCTGGGAGGAGGAGGAGGAGGACTAAGGCCCTATACGTCCTCTCTGGGGGAGGGGAGTGTTGGCTGATGAATGATTATCAACATCCTAATACATCCTAATACTGGGGGGGTCAAATTATGACAGGCAATTCCTGCTGTCAAAATATGTCCCCCCAGTCAAAAAAACACTTTGTTTGAAATAGACACTCTTGCTTTCCAAGGTGTGATTTGGGGTCCTAAGGATGAATACAAAATGAATATCAACATCTTAAAACCGTGCAAACTGTGTATACTTGTCAGGACATCAACATTCCAGGAAAACGATTCTATAAATGCCATCTATGAGCGGTGCCAACCGCCCAACGTGTGACTTTGTGTATATGTCACCCCGTTCTCTCCCAGTGCACATGTCTCCTTGTCAGGTATACCCCCAGTCCATGTGTCTCCTTGTCCTCAGGTATACCCCCAGTCCCTGTGTCTCCTTGTCCTCAGGTATACCCCCAGTCCATGTGTCTCCATGTCCTCAGGTATACCCCCAGTCCCTGTGTCCCCTTGTCCTCAGGTATACCCCCAGTCCATGTGTCTCCTTGTCCTCAGGTATACCCCCAGTCCCTGTGTCTCCTTGTCCTCAGGTATACCCCCAGTCCCTGTGTCTCCTTGTCCTCAGGTATATCCCCAGTCCCTGTGTCTCCATGTCCTCAGGTATACCCCCAGTCCCTGTGTCTCCTTGTCAGGTATACCCCCAGTCCCTGTGTCTCCTTGTCCTCAGGTATACCCCCAGTCCCTGTGTCTCCTTGTCCTCAGGTATACCCCCAGTCCCTGTGTCTCCTTGTCCTCAGGTATACCCCCAGTCCCTGTGTCTCCTTGTCAGGTATACCCCCAGTCCCTGTGTCTCCTTGTCAGGTATACCCCCAGTCCCTGTGTCTCCTTGTCAGGTATACCCCCAGTCCCTGTGTCTCCTTGTCCTCAGGTATACCCCCAGTCCCTGTGTCTCCATGTCCTCAGGTATACCCCCAGTCCATGTGTCTCCTTGTCAGGTATACCCCCAGTCCCTGTGTCTCCTTGTCCTCAGGTATACCCCCAGTCCCTGTGTCTCCTTGTCCTCAGGTATACCCCCAGTCCCTGTGTCTCCTTGTCCTCAGGTATATCCCCAGTCCCTGTGTCTCCATGTCCTCAGGTATACCCCCAGTCCCTGTGTCTCCTTGTCAGGTATACCCCCAGTCCCTGTGTCTCCTTGTCCTCAGGTATACCCCCAGTCCCTGTGTCTCCTTGTCCTCAGGTATATCCCCAGTCCCTGTGTCTCCTTGTCAGGTATACCCCCAGTCCCTGTGTCTCCTTGTCCTCAGGTATACCCCCAGTCCCTGTGTCTCCTTGTCCTCAGGTATATCCCCAGTCCCTGTGTCTCCTTGTCCTCAGGTATACCCCCAGTCCCTGTGTCTCCTTGTCCTCAGGTATACCCCCAGTCCCTGTGTCTCCATGTCCTCAGGTATACCCCCAGTCCCTGTGTCTCCTTGTCCTCAGGTATACCCCCAGTCCCTGTGTCTCCTTGTCCTCAGGTATACCCCCAGTCCCTGTGTCTCCTTGTCAGGTATACCCCCAGTCCCTGTGTCTCCTTGTCCTCAGGTATATCCCCAGTCCCTGTGGTATCAACATAGCATGGAATTGTCTTGAAAATAGTATTGGGTCTGAGGTCTACCCAGCCATGTCTGTAGCCCCGTACCCAGCCATGTCTGTAGCCCCGTACCCAGCCATGTCTGTAGCCCCGTACCCAGCCATGTCTGTAGCCCCGTACCCATGTCTGTAGCCCCGTATCCATGTCTGTAGCCCCGTACCCAGCCATGTCTGTAGCCCCGTACCCAGCCATGTCTGTAGCCCCGTACCCAGCCATGTCTGTAGCCCCGTATCCATGTCTGTAGCCACGTACCCAGCCATGTCTGTAGCCCCATACCCAGCCATGTCTGTAGCCCCGTATCCATGTCTGTAGCCCCGTACCCAGCCATGTCTGTAGCCACGTACCCAGCCATGTCTGTAGTTAATTGTTGACTAGATTTAGAAGACATTTTGAAGCTCTTGATCCTGAAATGATGAAGACTATTTATATGGAGAAATCCTGTCATTTAAACCCATTTTTGGGGGGGAACCCCTTTTGGTTTTTTAAGCATTATGTTATACTTTTGTTATTGAAAAATATCAGATCTACAAGCTCACCGAGTGCCGCGCTACGAGCTTGTAGGTCTGCTATTTTTGAAAAATCGTGAAAATGTAGTGCAAATCTTTGAATATATATTCTTTCAGAGCGAACAAGAGCAGCTGTGGGTGGGGCTTAGCGAAGGGGTCCATTCCATTCACCTTCTGACTGTCACCTCCAGGGTCTATTTCCTGAATGAACACCATTGGTCCTTCAGAGCGATTGGCTCCGCCCTTGAGGAGGAGTCCCAAACCCGTTCCCTTGGAGACGCAGATCAGCTGAATGACGCCGTCGCTGGACCAGAAAAAACAATAATAAAACAATAGAAAAGTCGCAATTTAGAAAAACTGCAAAGTGTGGTTGCCACAGTGGCTTACATAGGCCCCTCCCACTTGACTCTCTTGACAAGTAGCCATTAGATAAGTTAGTCAGTTTGTACTCTTCAGAAAAGTTCAGTAACTGCCTCCCCCTGGCCAGCCGGGGCGCCCGATGGAGGGGAAAGGAACTGGTTGGAATAACGTGTTCCTTCCACGCGCTACGTCCAACCAGGGAAACTCCCTCCTGTCAGGTGTAAAAGGAGCAACTTGTACACTCAGGCATGAAGGAAGCACGAGTTCAAGTCCGTTGCTCTCCCCATGTCCCCCATATATGGGGACTAGGTTGGCGGAGGGTGTGTAGAGCCCAGGATCACATTAGATAATTGACACAGGGGTGAAAAATGGGTTACAAAATCGTGGGATAAAAAAAAAAAAAAAAGTGTGTACTCTTCAGACAAAAAAACCCATTACCAAATAAATTCCACAAACAGGCGTAGGTTATTATTATTTTTCCACAACCAGTGATGGAACCACCATGTAAAAATGCATGGGAGACGTGACGCACTGGGCTGGGCTTCTACTTCTCTCTTGAATATATATATAGTCATTTAGTTTCAGTCACATTTGAGTCACCTGGAATGTTTTAGTGTTAGTCTAGTTTTAGTCGACTAAATGTCATAAGATTTTAGTCGACTGAATCTACAGTTGATTTAGTCGACTAAAATGTGTTTGGCGGGCCTTGATGCCGTCGTAATGCCCGTTTTTACAAAATAGCCAAAAATAAATGAAAACTAGAACTGCACTCTGTCGAGTGCCTACTTGCTTGTTGCACACTAGTAGGCCATAAATGGCCTACTAGTGCGCAAGCAGAGCGCGCAAACTGTCAAATCTCAGCTTCTTTGTGAAAGAACGTTTGAAATATTGAATTATTAGGTTTAGCTATTTGCTACGTACCTACTTTTTGCACATACATTTTTTTTATTATGAAGTAGTGCAGAAGTTTCTATCTATAAAATAAATAATAAAGATAAAGATGTGGATTAAAGGACCCAATGCCAGGGTGTAATTGGTTTTGATGACGTAATAAAGATGTGGATTAAAGGACCCAATGCCAGAGTGTAATTGGTTTTCGATGGTGACGTAATGACGATATGTTTTAGTGTTGGGAGGATTAGAGGTAATGTTCCTATGTATATGTATATGTAATTTGTAAGTTGATTAGCGGTATAGGTTACTTTTGATGCGTATGCACCGTCCCAGCATATGACGTCAGGGTATAACTGGTATAGCTAGCTCTCAATGATCACTAACTCTCAATGATGACGTAATAAAGATGTGGATTAAAGGACGCAATGCCTTTGATGGTGACGTATATCTCGATCAATGTCGGGTGGATTAAAGGAAATGCCTCTATGTATATGTATATGTAATTTGTAAATTGATTAGCGGTATACTGTGGTTACTTTTGATGCGTATGCACCGTCCCAGCATATGACGTCAGGGTATAACTGATATAGCTAGCTCAGTAGTCAGTAGTCATTACGTCATTTGCTGGGACGGTGCATACGCACTCCTGGGCGAAACTAGTACTTGCGCGCTCTGCTTGCGCAAGTAAAAAATGAAAATAGCCGATCTACAAGCTCACAACGCGCCACGCTGCGACGCGTTGTGAGCTTGTAGATTGGCTATTTTCAGCAAATTTCGTCTTCGTTTTAGTCGACGAAAACAACACTGCTACCTACCTGAAAACGTGCGTGGTGGCACGGGCGGCGTGCTGGGCGCTGGAGGCGGGGTTGGGGGTGTACGGGGGCAAATGGGTGGGTGTCGCCGTCACTGCCTCCTTGTTGGGGCGGAGGAGGAGGAGCTGGGGGCTCTCTGACCGCGAGGAGCACGGAGAGGAGGCCGCCTCCGCCAGCTTATCTGCAGTATGAAGACAGAGATACACACACATCAAACTCCACATTTGCTTTTTCTTGTTCCCGCTTTTATATGGCCATCATGTTGTCGCTGGTCACGCATGATTGGAAAGCACTTCTTTGGGTCAATCAATGGCTGTTGTTTTTTGTGACCGCAGGTTGCATTTACTACGAAATCGCACATTTCCCGTCAGTCACTCGAATATCCCCATACATGGGCATGCCCCCATATGTGGTGCCCAGGTCTCGTGACATCACGTGACATCATCAGGGATGGAGATCCACCCTAGGTGAACATAGCAACCATGCTCATTTTTTCTGCACAAACAAAGCCAGGTAATGAAATCACACCCGGGTGTGATTTCATTACGTCAGACATGATTTCATTACGTCAGACAGACCTTACACCACTCAGTTCACACGGGTGTGATTTTTTGTATTTGTCAGTTCGCCTTTCGGCTACCGTATGCTGCGCTCTAGGCAATTGTTAGCTTATCATTGAGTTAGCCGTTAGCGCGGCGGAAAGAATGACTCGTCTCTCCTAATCCAGGGCGCTTTCCGTGGTGTTGAACGGATCGATATACTGGCGCTTCATTTCTGCTCCTCATCCGTCTCTCCCGCAAAATATGAACGCTTTTTGGATCATATATCGTATAAACTAAAACGATCGCAATGTAAGCTAGCTATGTAAAGTGAACTTTTTTTAGTGGATTGTTTCCGGGTCATGGCTTTCCGAGTAAAAGCGGCCATGTTGTTCCGGCACCCCAGAGCTCCTATTTTGAAGGACTTCCGGCACTGATTGTGTTAACAGGCCCTCATCAAACCCTGTACACTTAAGAGAATGTCCCCGCTATGTCACCCTTAGAGCTCCATATATGGACATTCCATATGTTGATCTGACCTCATCGAACCCTGTACACACTCAAGACATGCTCCTTATATGGCCAGTACAGGATTCATTCCATGTTGATCTGACCCCCCACGCCAAAGCGCCAGTGCTCGCCCAGCAGTCTGCCGTCAACGAGGCGGATGCGTGCACGCGACCTCACCCTTTAGGGTGAGGTCGCTTCTCGCCCTTAGGCGTCTTACTGGTAAATCTGCAAGATGACTTGACTTGGCATTTAGCAGAAATGTGACAGAATGTTCGAGATGTTCACATTGAGCCTAGAGTGGGAAGCTATACCGGTCCGGGACCAATAGGGGTCCTCGGATTTACTACAGAAGAGGGGTCCTCGGATTTACTACAGAAGAGGGGTCCTCGGATTTACTACAGAAGAGGGGTCCTCGGATTTACTACAGAAGAGGGGTCCTCGGATTTACTACAGAAGAGGGGTCCTCGGATTTACTACAGAAGAGGGGTCCTCGGATTTACTACAGAAGAGGGGCCCTCGGATTTTTCTGTGACAGACAGGAACTTAAAAATAAATAAAAAATAATATCACACCTGTGTGAAGTGAGGGGCGCTCTTATACATCATCATGACGTAAAATAGACACAATGTCTATTTGCTCAGGCACTATGACAAAAACTTCTCTTCTTCTTTGTGTAGGACAAAAACAGACACTAAGCCGACATGCTCGGACACAATGACGTAAAATTCCCCATTCATTGTCAATGGGAATGTAATGTTTGTGACTTTGTGTAAGACGATAATCTACACTAATAGCCGAGTATATAGGAGGGACTAGCGCCCCTCAAACAAATCACACTTGTGTGAATGTGATGCAGACGAAAAAATATATATATTGAAATTGTATTTCCTTTAGACTAGAGGATAGCCCCTTGAGATGTATCATCTCGTTTTAGAGGGGGTCCTCGGGCACAACACAATGAATACAGTATACATAGACAACACATACAATACATTAAACATGTCGACACAGAACAATACACTTACAACATCAACAAAACATAGATGCTCTCCAAACCACTCAAACACTACATCAAGACCAGAAGCAACTGCACTGAAACACCTAACAAAATACTAATAATAGTGATACTAATAATGAAAATAATAAAAATAAAATATTATTAAGGCAAAAAAATAAATAATACAAAAAATAAATAAAAAATAAATATTATTTAGGCAAAAATATTTTGCCTAAATTTAGGCAAAATATGTAGGCAAAAATAATAAATAAAAATAATCATCAAGCATTAAAGTACACACCTCTCTCACACCAAAAATCAAAAACAAGTACAAATGGGTTTCAGGTCTACAAGCATGGGACAACATTTTGGGGCAGCGGTGGCCTAAGGGTTAGAGGAGCACCCTTGTTGCCGAAAGGTTGTCGGTTCGATTCCCCGGACGGGCAGGAAAAATCTGGGTGGGGAAGTGATTTTCATCACTCACCCAACACCACTGAAGTGCCCTTGAGCAAGGCACTGAACCCCCAACTGCTCCCCCTGGAGCTGCTTAGTGGCCAACAGTATAAGACTGTGGTTGTACTGGTCAGCTCCCAGGTTTTAATGTGTGTGTGTGTTGCTATGTGCAGGGCGTTGCTGAAAATGAGCACTTGTGCTCAGCTACTACCCTGGGTAAATAAAGGATTAAAAACAAAAACAAAACAAAAACAAAAACAACAAATAAAAAAAGAGGTTGTCCAGATTATTGGCCTGGAAAACGTTGGAAGACGCCTGTTAACCCATTCTGGGCGGGAACCCCTTTTGGTGTTTTTAAGCATTATGTTATGCTTTAGCTATTGAAAAATAGCAGATCTACAAGCTCATGAGCGAACGTTTTTAACTCAAACCTTTGCTTCTGGGGAGGTCTCTGGAACAACATATTTTCAGATGGGGGTCGGCGGCCAAATACAGAAAATTCTGGAGGTCCTTGACATGAAAATGTTTGAGAACGACTGACACTAAAACATGGGGTTTTTCAGAAAACTGTCAGGATTTAGAAGACATTTGTAGAATCGTCCTCAGGTCTAAATGGGTTTGAAAGAGGAAACGGAGTGAATGTGATGAGCTCACCTGTGGAGATCTGTGTGGGAGAGACCCGGGGAGAGACCCAGCCTGAGTGTGATGAGCTCACCTGTGGAGATCTGTGTGGGAGAGACCCGGGGAGAGACCCGGCCTGAGTGTGACACGCTGGCCCCATATTTCTCCATCAACTCGGAAAACTCCTTCCTGATGGCAGGCACATGCGCACACACACACACACACACGCACATACGCACGCACGTACACACCATGTTGCTATTTTGGGCATACTGCATCATTACAGACAAAATGACAAATGTTAGAAAATATTGAGTTTGAAATACACACAACAGACAAACATATGTAAATACAACATTACAACTCCACCTATGTTAGTGAGGGGGAGGAGTCTGGGCTTTAAGCATCCTCCCCGGGGACACCCCCACACGTTGCCGGCTCCCCGGGGACACCCCCACACGTTGCGGGAGCCGGGACTCAAAACGTCTGCTACTCGGGGCGGTTCCCTCTACCCATCGTTTGACTCGGCGAGTTCCTTGGCAGCTTCCCTGGATTTCTTTCTCCTTCTGTAGAACGCCAATCCCCCCCCTCCTCCTCCCACAGCTAGTACGCCCAGGGCCGACAACAGGATAGCGAGAAGGTTAACGCCAGTCGGAGTAGATGGCGGGGGAGTCGTTTCATCCGGCTTGGGCTTCGGAGTGACCCCAGGGGTGACCCCAGGTCCATCCTCCACCCCAGGTTCATCGGTGACCCCAGGTTCATCGGTGACCCCAGGTTCATCCTCCTCATCAGGGGTGACCCCAGGTTCATCCTCCTCACCAGGGGTGACCCCAGGTTCATCGGTGACCCCAGGTTCATCGGTGACCCCAGGTTCATCCTCCTCACCAGGGGTGACCCCAGGTTCATCGGTGACCCCAGGTTCATCCTCCTCATCAGGGGTGACCCCAGGTTCATCCTCCTCACCAGGGGTGACCCCAGGTTCATCGGTGACCCCAGGTCCATCCTCCTCACCAGGGGTGACCCCAGGTTCATCCTCCTCACCAGGGGTGACCCCAGGTTCATCCTCCTCACCAGGGGTGACCCCAGGTTCATCCTCCTCACCAGGGGTGACCCCAGGTTCATCCTCCTCACCAGGGGTGACCCCAGGTTCATCCTCCTCACCAGGGGTGACCCCAGGTTCATCCTCCTCACCAGGGGTGACCCCAGGTTCATCCTCCTCACCAGGGGTGACCCCAGCTTCATCCTCCTCACCAGGATTGGGCTCAGGGTTCCGAGAGGTAACGTTCAGTTGGAAGGTGATTGTTGACAGAACCGCTCCGTGTTTCTCCTCCTCCAGTGTACATTTATAGAATCCACTTTGATTGAGACGTAATTCAGATAACTCTAAATGCGATTCACTGGTCTTCTTGATGAGTGCACTGCCAGCGGCCGAGTTGTTGCTGTCCTCTATCCAGTAGTGGTACGTGGCGTTTGTCACCAGCTTGTGCCAATCTAAACTGCAGTTCAATAAGGCGGCGTCTCCCACCTTGGCGTCAACATAATGATGTCCACATGGTAGCTGATCAGCAGGGAAGGAGCACTTGTGTCGTCGCTTATGTGTGCAGGTTATACACGTCATCACGTCCTCATACATAATTCCACACCAGTTCGTTACACACAAGCCGTCATTAATATGATCCTCTAAGATCTTAGCACTGTATTTCATCAATTCTTTAAAGCTTGCAATCAAATTTCCAAGATCTTGCGTCTTGTTCTTGAAATCCTGAAACTTTACTTGGAATTGACTGGTTAACTCGGACAAAGTGTGTTGACGTATTACCCCTTTCTCCTTTTTACTGATCCCTATGAAACGCTGCACCGCCTCGTAATATGCATTACCCAGGAGTTCTTTATAGTCGATGCCGTTGACTTCCTCGAGACTTTGATATAAATCCATTATTGGACCATCAAACCCTGTTTTGTCACACTGAAGGCATGCCCTGGCCAAACAGATGATGTAGAACAAAGCCAAGAGCCTGGCAATCAACAAAACAGAAGGACGGACCCTCATTAATAGAGTATTCAAATCAAACTTTGCCTTCAACTATTAATTTCTGCCTGCATTCAATATATGTGATGTTGACCAGAAAGCCTGCTTTTATGAGAATTATGTCATCATGACAGTGATGACATCATTACATAAGGTCACCTTACGTAGTGTGATTTTAAAATGTGTTCTTTGTTTGCGTTGCGGCCACTAACCCTTGGCCCGAACACGTGATCAGACGGGGTTCTAATTCTGTATCAACTCTAGCAAACAAAGAACCCAAAGTAAAAACAAGATATCCCATAATACTCCTCATCAGAGCGTTCAGCCCGCCAACACAGTTAAAGGAACAATCCCCCTGTATATACCTTAGGGTTACAATGCAAATCCCTTGACTCCTTCAAAACCGCTCTCAAAGGGCACCTACGGACGGCTGCAATTCAAAACTGGCCCCCGTAAAATCTAGACAGTATAGCACACAGTGATGTGAAGGTGACTAGGGATAGAACAGTTTATTGAACCAGTCGATTTAATCGATCATAGAAAAATCATCCTAACCAGATGCCCGAACCACCTTGCATCTGGTTAGGATGCCTCTCGAGTGTCTCCCTATAGGGAGGTCCTTGATGCACGTCCCGCTGGACGAAGACCCCGGGACAGACCAAGGATGAGTTGGAGGGTTTATATGAAGTTACTAATGTTGCTCTGCAGAGGAAAATCTGGAGCTCTCTGGTGGAGCCGTTGCCCCTGCGACCCGGCTACAGATAAGCGGTTGAAGATGGATGAATGAATGGATAAAAGAATGCTGCAAGAACTGTTGAACAAAGTTCTGAGAGGCATGTGCCTCTCAGGCCTCTCAGGCTCTTCACTGAAAATAGCCGATCTATAAGCTTGCAAGTTGCGATGCGTCGCAAGCTCGTAGGCACACCAAAGATTCACTTCCACAGATTCCTCCACAGCCACTTACTCCTGTGTCAAACAAACAATCCTCGCCAAAACGGCCAAAGTTAAGGGTTGTTTTGGCAGTTTCTGCAGGTCACCTGCTCAGCCTAAAGTCTCTCACTCAAGGCCGCTATATGGACAGTCATCGGCTGTGGCCCGATTGTGTCACTGTGCATTTGTGGACCCGCGGACGGGCCTGATGGTGGAAAAGCACAGGGCACAGCACATGCCATGCCATGTGACGTGCTGACCCGCTATCTGACAAGACGCCGCTTGTTTTCCGGTGACAGCGCGTCAGCCGAAGGGACACTGGGGTCAGCATTTTTGTCGGGTTGCGTCCAAGTACGAGTCAGCTCGAAATACCAGCATGGCGGCTGGCATACCAGGGGTGGGCATCTTTGATGATGGAGAGGGCCACTATATTTCCACACTCTCTCCAGAGGGCCGAAAACCTCTTTCCTTCTCACTCTGAGCAGCCAGGTGAGTGCAATAACCAATTATGGAAACCCCCAGTGGAAAGTTACCATGCTGGCTCACAGCCTCACACTGCACTCAAACCAAAATACCCTTCAAAATAAAAGTATGACACATGTTACATACAAATAATTACAAATAAAAAATACAGTGCATTTACAGCGTATTTTCCGGCAAAAATAGCCGATCTACAAGCTCAAAACGCGTCGCACTACTTGCGTTCTCGGCCTAAAATGGGAACAAGTCATAGGCTTGTTTGGGTTTTAAATTCTCTTAATCCTCTATAAAGTATTATTTTGATGCCAATAATTTTGTGACATGATGAATTCAGGACTTTCATTTTGCCTGTATTATTGCAGTATTGCTTCAATGCTTTGCTACGTACTTTTACTTGAGTAAAAAAATTCAGACCCATCTGAAGTGAGTGGTGCTGTACTGTACTGTACTGTACTGTACTGTACTGTACTGTACTGTACTGTACTGTACTGTACTGTAAAGTTGGCAAGCTGGCTGAGTGACCTTGTTTGGTTTTGTGTATGAAAGCGAGCATGGCAAGGCGCAGGAACAGTATACTGTACTGTACTGTACTGTACTGTACTCATGTGTCCTGTACTGTACTGTTCTCTGTACTGTTGTTATTAGTGTTGTGTTCTTATTTTTTCTTATTATGATGATTATTATTATTATTACATGGATTAATATTCTGATCAACTGTACTGTTGATATTATAGTTGTTATTAGTGTTGTGTTTTTATTTTGTATTATTATTATTATTATTATTACATGGATGAATATTCTGATGTGACCTTTCTTTCTGTACTGTAGTCATGTGTACTGTACTGTTCTCTGTACCGTTGATATTATTGTTGTTATTAGTGTAGTGTCAGGGCTCGACGCTTAGCATTTTTATTTTTTTAATATTTTACTTATAAAAACACCTGGCAACCCGCACCCCGCGGTCATTTTCCGCTAACCTGAGCGGGGCTCCCTAGCCTGCTGGAGGGGCTCACATCATCCCATGCACCCTCGAGAGGAAAAAAAAGGAAAATAAATGCAGCCTTGAGCCTACCAATAATGTGGTCTTGTGGAGCTTGATCACCTCCTCCTCCTCCTTTCCCCAAATTGCCAATCCCAATAAATCCAAAAGTAGCCTAGTGTGAATACTTCCACAGCCTAATTACTAAAGGATAAACTATCAGTCTTCTCCTAAATCTGTCAATCTTTGTCAACTCAGCACGTGTTGACAACGCATTGTAAACAGAAGCCGTGTGTGTGTCACACCAAAAGTGGTGACCTATAGAATCCTGTACATAGAAGCATCACGCAATCGTCACCCCTACACAGCTGTCATTAATTAATGGTCTTGACTTGATTGCCTATGCGTTCAAGTTATATAGGGTGAAAACCGTGAAATGCACAGGCTCATCTTACATCGCGGCTGGCTGCCACTGCAGGCAACATGCACATTTCCAAGAAAGTTTCAGGGCACAGTACTTTGTGTAACAATGTGGATTATAGTTTGCTCACTTTTCTGCTGGTCAATGTGAGAAAAAATGTAAGGACTGGAAAGCTCTCTCTTTCTCTATCTCTCTCCCTTTCTCTCTGTCTCCCTCCCTCGCTGGGGTGAAGACGTGTGTGCTCTCTCTCTCTCTCTCTCTCTCTCTCTCTGGGGTGAAGACGTGTGTGCTCTCTCTCTCTCTCGCTCTCTTCTCTCTCCTCCCTCTCTGGGGTGTGTGGGGGGGGGGGGGGATTAGTTGCGCTGCCTTCGACAGTGCTATACTTCTCCAGCAGCGGTGCAGAACCGAGAGAGTGACACATTCTTTTGGATGTAAACTGCGCAACTTTTAGCTTTAAAGATCGGATTCTGTAGTCGCACCGGTGCTACAAAGTGAATTTTACAACTCGCACGGTGCAATGCGAGTACCTAGTCGCACTGTCGAGCCCTGTGTAGTGTAGTGCCATTTGCGCTGCATCGCGAGGCGATCCAAACCCCCCCCCCCGCGCACGCACGCACGCACGCACACACACACACACACACACACTGTACGTAGCTGTTTGTTGTTGCAGCGCGCGCGTGTGCGTGTAGTGTTGGTGTTGTTGTTCTTATCCATATATGCGCCTCGGTGCG
The DNA here is from genome assembly GCF_951216825.1 of Electrona antarctica. NCBI lineage: Eukaryota > Metazoa > Chordata > Actinopteri > Myctophiformes > Myctophidae > Electrona > Electrona antarctica. The sequence continues at coordinate 4,137,660 of NC_136805.1, read as the reverse complement.
TCCCGCTTGTACCACGCCAGGTGTCGACGCGGTCGTGTTTGCATTATTTTAACTGTCCAAGTTAGAATCAGTGTGTGCGGTGTGTAGTTGTTCTTCTTCTACTTTTGGTATGTGTGTGTGGGTCACGTGGTGGGCTTTGAGGGAATGTAGTGTTGCCAGGTCCGCGTATTGTAAGCGAGTGGTAGTATGTGTAAGTAGCGTGTTGAATGGCATTTTTTCTGTGCTTGTTTTCATAGACGTGGCAACAAATTAGGCGGGGGTGTCGGTGCTTGTGGCGTGTTTGTGTTTATTATTGATATTGATATTGTTTGTGAGTCTGGACGGGAGGCGGCTTTAGTGGCAGTGCAATGACAATTTTTACGCGGGTGGTGTTGAGTGTGGGCGTGCTGCGCGACATGAGGAGATAGCCGTGGATCGACGCGGAGGGTAAGTCTGTGACGTGTTAGTGTGTTTAGTGGGTTGTTGCAGTGTGTGTTGCAGTGTGTCAGTGACGTAGTAGCTGGTGACTTTTTTTCCTGGGTTGCGTACAGCTTTTTGGGTACACCTTTTCAATTGTATAATAGATATTTGTTGTACTGTGTGTCCATGTCATGTATGTAAAATGTAAATGTTCTTATTTGTATACAGGGCGCCATTGAAAAAGAGACCCTGGTCTCAATTGGATTCCCCTGAAATAAAGGTTACAAACAAACAAACAGGGACACACATAGCTGTCTATAGGAGTGGTTGCACGGTTGCACCACCAAAAAAATATGAGTACTTGTTCCACCACGGTGATGAATAGACTCCAAACTCCAAACTGAGTCAGCAAGAGTCACCACAAAACACAATAATATTAGCCTTTTCACGGGTGGTTGCTATGCCAACCTTTGTGGTGACAAGGGAGCCAATCTGCAACCTTTCTTGCTGATACCGCTTATGTAACCACCAAAATAACCTATTCTGTTCTTTACTGTCAATTCAGAGATGTCAATTCAGAAATAGAAAATGAGAAAAGTGGCCAAAAAAGTGACCATTAACCCATTTTGACCTGAGATCAGATTCTAAAAATGTCTTCTACAGTTTTCTGAAAAAGCTATGTTTCTATCGTCGTCAGTCATTTTTCAAAAATAGCAGACCTGCTATTTTTCAATAGCTAAAGCATAACATAATGCTAACACCAAAAGGGGTTCCCGCACAAAATGGGTTAAAGCCCCATTTAAAAAACGAGCTAAAATATCTGATCTACAAAGCTCACAACATGTTGCGACGTGACGCGCCGTGGGCTTGCAGATCTGCGATCTTCGCTGTTTTTGTAAATGAATGCACATAGTGCAGTAACATTACGACATGCCGTGTGTGTGTGTGTGTGTGTGTGTGTGTGTGTGTGTGTGTGTGTGTGTGTGCGTGTGTGTGTGTGTGTGTGTGTGTGTGTGTGTGTCACATAATATGTTACATGCAGATGGGCGTGAATTGAGAGCGAGCAGTGCCGAGCTGAAATTAGATTCATCTGCAAAAAAACAGTACAGCATTCAGAGATGGAAAATGTATTAAAAAAAGAGCTGAATTTGAGGTTAAACTAGAAAAAGCGCCCCTCGGGGCAACAGGTCTCCACCAGGGCAGGTCAGGTTGTGGCCTCCTGGTGGCGCTGTAATAGGCCAATGTGAAAAGGGTGCAATTTGTTCTTATGCCTTTGATGGCGATTTGAGGCATTTTGTTCCAAAAATGTTTTTGCAAAAATCCACCTGTTGGTGGCGCTATAACAGGCCAATGTGAAAAGGGTGGGATATATTCCTCAGCCTAGTAAATTGCACGCTGCGTTCATTATTTGAGGCTTTTTGTTCAAAACGGGCCAATCCTGCAAATTTTGAAAGCCAATGTTAGCCAATTAGGATGGAATATGAAATATCGGACAGATCCGTCTTGAACACATGACTATAGAGATAGTGTGTAACGATTTGCGGGATTTTTGGACAGAAACTGGAGGAGTAATATCAAAAAATGTGTTTTTTAAAAGTCGGCCTCCTGGTGGTGCTATAATAGGCCGTTCTGGAAAATTTGGGCAGAGGTTCATCGTTGGCATCCAGGGAGTTAACGGTGCCGGAGATTAGCTATACACAGACGGACGGACACACGCACACACGAACACACACACGGACTCACTGACGGAGTGCAAAACATACTCTCTCCCCATGCCGTCGGCCTGGTGGAGACAATGAGAACGTATTAGGGTGGGGGGAGATTACCATCCACTGGGACAGAGGGACCCCCAAGTGACGCACGCCCCTGGACATCACTTGGGGCCATTATGGACACTTGAATGCTGCTGGCATGTGCGTCACCAATGTCCCCTATAGCAATGTGAGTCCTAGAAGGTTGTTTACGACTATACCCTCTGGGAACAACGGGAAGTGGTTTGAATCACACAGGACACCACCCCAGGCAGGGTCTTCTTATTTTAATCATGTTTAGGAGCCAGGACACAAGAAACACTTTCCTGGGGATTGTATGTGTGTAATATTTTAGTCGTGTGTGTGTGTGTGTGTGTGTGTGTGTGTAATGTGGTCGCACATCCTTCCTGGACTACATGTTGTCTCAGTAAGAGAGCCCACATGGTGTGTACTGTGTGGTCATTGTAAGAATTCAACAATCCAGTCAAACCCAATAGAGCACCGAAGTCTGACGTCAATTTCGGTAGAGAGCTTTTTATTTGCATTGTAATCCCCATAGGGGGATTTTAAATCGCCTCATATAAGAACTGTGTTTGAAAAATAAACACGTCATCCCGGCCGTTTCACTCATATGGATATGAAGAATGAACTGACTGAGAGAAAACGCTTATTGTTACTGCTACTGTTGGTTACATTTTCACTAGAAACAGACTGTATCATATATGAGGGACTAACTGTCATAAACGATACAGAGACACCTCCCTGACAATAACGCAGAGACAGCTGGTTTATTTTTGTTCAAAAGCGCTGCATTTCCAATTAATGTAAACACGTGTTGACACATGGTGCAGTATAAGAACACGCTGCACACATGGTGCAGTATAAGAACACGCTGTGCACATGAGCCTAATTACTGTATGAATGTTTCATGTGCATAGTTGAATAAATCAAAGCCGGATCATTACCTGGATTCCTCGTCCCTGGCGATCAACAGAGACATGTGATTGGAGAAGGACGCTGTCCGTAAGATCTCTACTGCCCTATCAGGAAACAGAAGAGAGACGTCAAACATGTTCAGCCGACCTGCCGGCCATTGTTCCAAAGTAAAAACCTTTGGTTGGTCCAACAAAAACAAAGAAAAACAATGCATTTGTCATACGATTAGGACTTCGAAATAACGCCCCGACTTGCCATGACGATTCAATATTTTTTAAATGTTTGGAACATCTTTGAACCTTTTCGCCTATTATGACACGCCCAAAACAGGGATTGATTATTTTTTTATCGATATTGTTTTGAGGGGCTAATGCCCAGCTTTGAGTGTTTGTGAAAGCACAAACATTGTGTATAGTGAAGACAAAAGTGAGGACGCAAATTGGCCGGCGTGATTGGGTGGGAGATGATGTATGATGACATATGATGATAAGAGCACCCCTCACTTCACACGGGTGTGATTTGTATTACTGATTGTTGCTACACCACACCTGTCATTGTATTACTGATTGTTGCTACACCACACCTGTCATTGTATTACTGATTGTTGCACTACACCACACCTGTCATTGTATTACTGATTGTTGCTACACCACACCTGTCATTGTATTACCGATTGTTGCTACACCACACCTGTCATTGTATTACTGATTGTTGCTACACCACACCTGTCATTGTATTACTGATTGTTGCACTACACCACACCTGTCATTGTAATACTGATTGTTGCTACACCACACCTGTCATTGTAATACTGATTGTTGCTACACCACACCTGTCATTGTAATACTGATTGTTGCTACACCACACCTGTCATTGTAT
>NC_136805.1:4066195-4131195 GCF_951216825.1 Electrona antarctica | reverse complement strand
GAAACAAGTTGTAAAGCTCTCAGCATCCGGCCGGACATTGAGGGCACAGAAACAGCTCTCAGCATCCAGCCGGACAGACATTGAGGACACAGAAACAGCTCTCAGCATCCAGCCAGACAGACATTGAGGACACAGAAACAGCTCTCAGCATCCAGCCGGACAGACATTGAGGACACAGAAACAGCTCTCAGCATCCAGCCAGACAGACATTGAGGACACAGAAACAGCTCTCAGCATCCAGCCAGACAGACATTGAGGACACAGAAACAGCTCTCAGCATCCGGCCGGACATTGAAGACACAGAAACAGCTCTCAGCATCCAGCCAGACAGACATTGAGGACACAGAAACAGCTCTCAGCATCCAGCCAGACAGACATTGAGGGCACAGAAACAGCTCTCAGCATCCAGCCAGACAGACATTGAGGACACAGAAACAGCTCTCAGCATCCAGCCGGACAGACATTGAGGACACAGAAACAGCTCTCAGCATCCAGCCAGACAGACATTGAGGACACAGAAACAGCTCTCAGCATCCAGCCAGACAGACATTGAGGACACAGAAACAGCTCTCAGCATCCAGCCAGACAGACATTGAGGACACAGAAACAGCTCTCAACATCCGGCCGGACATTGAAGACACAGAAACAGCTCTCAGCATCCAGCCGGACAGACATTGAGGACACAGAAACAGCTCTCAGCATCCAGCCAGACAGACATTGAGGACACAGAAACAGCTCTCAGCATCCAGCCAGACAGACATTGAGGACACAGAAACAGCTCTCAGCATCCAGCCAGACAGACATTGAGGGCACAGAAACAGCTCTCAGCATCCAGCCAGACATTGAGGACACAGAAACAGCTCTCAGCATCCAGCCGGACATTGAGGACACAGAAACAGCTCTCAGCATCCAGCCAGACAGACATTGAGGACACAGAAACAGCTCTCAGCATCCAGCCAGACAGACATTGAGGACACAGAAACAGCTCTCAGCATCCAGCCAGACAGACATTGAGGACACATAAACAGCTCTCAGCATCCAGCCAGACAGACATTGAGGACACAGAAAAAGCTCTCAGCATCCAGCCAGACAGACATTGAGGACACAGAAACAGCTCTCAGCATCCAGCCAGACAGACATTGAGGACACAGAAACAGCTCTCAGCATCCGGCCGGACATTGAAGACACAGAAACAGCTCTCAGCATCCAGCCGGACATTGAGGACACAGAAACAGCTCTCAGCATCCAGCCAGACATTGAGGACACAGAAACAAGTTGTAAAGCTCTCAGCATCCATCCGGACATTGAGGACACAGAAACAGCTCTCAGCATCCAGCCGGACATTGAGGACACAGAAACAGCTCTCAGCATCCAGCCAGACAGACATTGAGGACACAGAAACAGCTCTCAGCATCCAGCCAGACAGACATTGAGGGCACAGAAACAGCTCTCAGCATCCAGCCAGACAGACATTGAGGACACAGAAACAGCCCTCAGCATCCAGCCAGACAGACATTGAGGACACAGAAACAGCTCTCAGCATCCAGCCAGACAGACATTGAGGACACAGAAACAGCTCTCAGCATCCAGCCAGACAGACATTGAGGACACATAAACAGCTCTCAGCATCCAGCCAGACAGACATTGAGGACACAGAAACAGCTCTCAGCATCCAGCCAGACAGACATTGAGGACACAGAAACAGCTCTCAGCATCCGGCCGGACATTGAAGACACAGAAACAGCTCTCAGCATCCAGCCGGACATTGAGGACACAGAAACAGCTCTCAGCATCCAGCCAGACATTGAGGACACAGAAACAAGTTGTAAAGCTCTCAGCATCCATCCGGACATTGAGGACACAGAAACAGCTCTCAGCATCCAGCCGGACATTGAGGACACAGAAACAGCTCTCAGCATCCGGCCGGACAGACATTGAGGACACAGAAACAGCTCTCAGCATCCAGCCAGACAGACATTGAGGACACAGAAACAGCTCTCAGCATCCAGCCAGACAGACATTGAGGACACAGAAACAGCCCTCAGCATCCAGCCAGACAGACATTGAGGACACAGAAACAGCTCTTAGCATCCAGCCAGACAGACATTGAGGACACAGAAACAGCTCTCAGCATCCAGCCAGACAGACATTGAGGACACAGAAACAGCTCTCAGCAGTCAGCCGGACATTGAGGACACAGAAACAGCTCTCAGCATCCGGCCGGACATTGAAGACACAGAAACAGCTCTCAGCATCCAGCCGGACATTGAGGACACAGAAACAGCTCTCAGCATCCAGCCAGACATTGAGGACACAGAAACAAGTTGTAAAGCTCTCAGCATCCATCCGGACATTGAGGACACAGAAACAGCTCTCAGCATCCAGCCGGACATTGAGGACACAGAAACAGCTCTCAGCATCCGGCCGGACATTGAGGACACAGAAACAGCTCTCAGCATCCAGCCAGACATTGAAGACACAGAAACAGCTCTCAGCATCCGGCCAGACATTGAGGACACAGAAACAGCTCTCAGCATCCAGACAGACATTGAGGACACAGAAACAGCTCTCAGCATCCAGCCAGACAGACATTGAGGACACAGAAACAGCTCTCAGCATCCAGCCAGACAGACATTGAGGACATAGAAACAGCTCTCAGCATCCAGCCAGACAGACATTGAGGACACAGAAACAGCTCTCAGCATCCAGCCAGACAGACATTGAGGACACAGAAACAGCTCTCAGCAGTCAGCCGGACATTGAGGACACAGAAACAGCTCTCAGCATCCGGCCGGACATTGAGGACACAGAAACAAAACGCTGTTGACAAAAACGAAGACCAAGGAAAAGAGACACAGATTCTACTTACCAGACCAGTACAGTAACAACAGCAGCCCATCCAATCTCTCCGTGTCCCAATGTAGGAATGATGGCATCTCACTGGCAGAGACCACACACACACAGACACACAGACACACACACACCAAGAGTGAGTTGTTTGGAGGAAGACAACATGAGATGAGATAAGATGAGACAGCAGCAGTGGTTTAAACCAGGTGTGTGTGCGGCTGTGCGCACGCGCGTGTGTGTGTGTGGACAGGACATGGGCAGAGAGACAGAAATAGAGATGGAAATCCGACTAGACAGATAAAAACACAGGCTACCTTTCCTTGTTAATCCATTGTGATAGTCATGTCACTGAGCCACACACACACACACACACACACACACACACACACACACACACACACACACACACACACACACACACACACACACACACACACACACACACACACACACACACACACACACACACACACACACACACACACACACACTTCTGCTGCGTGAGCTGTAAAGACACAGACAGTCACTCCACATAATCTCTCAAGACAGGTTTCCATTTGTTTTATTTTTACCAGAACTCACAGATTGTATAAAACATGATTGCCAGATTACTAAAACGTGCATAGAGATTGCGTACTAGTCCACACAAAATGCATTCAAATGAATACAATGTCAGCCCGTGGGTATATAACCTTGTTATGTTTTTGATATGTCGTGGATATGCCTGTCCAGAGAGGATAGTCTACCAGAGAAGACAAAACCATTGCATTGCAATAATGACTTGACCGGAGTGCCATTGTTGTCACTCAAACACCCAGAAACCATATTCTATTCAAATCTGTGTTTAACCCATTTTGGGCGGGAACCCTTTTTGGTGTTTCAAGCATTATGTTATGCTTTAGCTATTTAAAAATAGCAGATCTAAAAGCTCATTTACAATTGTACAATTGTTTTCATTGTGGTCCTCTGTATAATATCTGAATCGGTCAGAATCGGTATCGGTAGATATGACCCTGCAAATAATCGGAGATCGGATATCGGTCATAATTTCATAATCGTGCACCCCTACTATGTAGTCAGTAGCAGAAAGGACTTCCTGACAAGGAAAGGACAGGCCTGGAGTGCTTATAATAAGCTACATCTTATATGGCAGTCAGACATCTCAAGAGCTACCAAGATCAAAGTTCAAAGTATGTGTGGAAAGTATCCTTCTTTATGGTGCCGAAACATGGACAATGAATGAGGAGTTTCGGGATTGACGGAACATACACAAGACTCCTCATGCGTGTCCAGAACCTCTCATGGAAGGACCATCCCACTAAAGCTCAGATTTATGGAGGCATCATCCCTCCCATCTCAGTTGTTGTGGCAGAAAGAAGACTGCGTTTTGCTGGACACTGCCACAAAGCAAAAGACCAGCTCTTTTCGGATATTCTGCTGTGGAGACTACCCTGCCCATCAAGGGGAACAAAACCACTAACATTTCCAGATGTTGAGAGTATAGGGACACAGGACTGGCTGTGAATGAACTTGGTGTGGCGATGAGCAACAGAGACCAGTGGAAGCAGCTTGTGAATGAACTTGGTGTGGCAATGAGCAACAGAGACCAGTGGAAGCAGCTTGTGAATGAACTTGGTGTGACAATGAGCAACAGAGACCAGTGGAAGCAGCTTGTGAATAAACTTGGTGTGACAATGAGCAACAGAGACCAGTGGAAGCAGCTTGTGAATGAACTTGGTGTGACAATGAGCAACAGAGACCAGTGGAAGCAGCTTGTGAATGAACTTGGTGTGACAATGAGCAACAGAGACCAGTGGAAGCAGCTTGTGAATGAACTTGGTGTGGTAATGAGCAACAGAGACCAGTGGAAGCAGCTTGTGAATGAACTTGGTGTGGCAATGAGCAACAGAGACCAGTGGAAGCAGCTTGTGAATGAACTTGGTGTGACAATGAGCAACAGAGACCAGTGGAAGCAGCTTGTGAATGAACTTGGTGTGGTAATGAGCAACAGAGACCAGTGGAAGCAGCTTGTGAATGAACTTGGTGTGGCAATGAGCAACAGAGACCAGTGGAAGCAGCTTGTGTCGCAGATCTCGAGGGCACTCGAATGATGATGATGATAAAACCTTCCTCTTCAAGGCCCGACGGCTTCTCAGACAGTCCTGGAGGCAAATCTTTCCTTGTGATAAAATGGCCACCAATAAAATCAAACAAGTCAACCAAAGAACAATAAGATTCCTGTACACAGAAGCTCCTCACTGGTCAACAAAAACACTTTAGAGACCCCAACAGGAGCCCTCGTACAAGGTTTATTCGACCACAGCACCTCAAAGGCCCTTAAAACAAAGCTCCAGACTTCCCAAAAAAACTGGTCAGGCTACTACTTGGCCTTACTCCCAGGACCCACCTCACCCCTGCCCATTTTGATAAACTGGATTGGCTTAGCCTTGACGACAGAGTACAGAAACTTGCAATGGGCCTGGTCTACAAGATTCGCTACACCACCAAGATACCCATGTACCTGTCAAAATACTTATTTTAATGTCAACAAAGTCCACAATCACAACACCAGAGGGAGTTCAACAACCCAGATTCGGCTCAAACAAGTGATTAAATAACTTTCGCTCTTATACCACTAAAATGTGGAACGGCCTACCAACAGCCATTAAGAAATGTGAATCCCTAGACTCCTTCAAAACCGCTTTCAAAGAGCACCTACGAACGGCTGCAATTTGAAACTGGCCCCTGTAAAAAATGTCAAAGCCGCCCTCCACCCCCTTTTTTCCATACTGTAGGCTTTTTTTCTCCTTTCTTTAACTGTATATATGATCATTTATTTCATACGTCTTTAAATGTTCTGATAAATTGAAAATGGAGGACCCTGATGTAAACAAGTCTTAGTACTTTTCTGGTTTCATCCGGCTACCCAATCTACATACTGTGAATAAAATGTTCAATCAATCAATCAATCAATTCAATATCCAATATTAATCTCAACCTCACAAAAGACCATAGGCCTACTAAAGATAATAATTAGCCTAATTGGCATCCACTTACATGGTAAAACACTAAATCTCGGGATTCCAAACTTTAAACCTGTATAACTCAAAAGGGTGTCAAAGGGTGTCTGTATAATTCATATCAAAACTGTGGGTCCTTGAAAGTAGACGTTGCTGGAAATGAAATGAAATGAAATGATTACTATATTTACCCAGGGTATCTGGGCTAAGCTCAAGAACTTGTTTCCAGCCAGGCCCTGCTCATAGAACACATTTCATCGTAGTGGTTCAATGCCTTGTTCAAGGGCACTTCAGCGGTGGTAATTTTAACGTGTCGGACGGCTGATTCGAACTAGGAACCTTCCGGTATCAAGACCGCGCCGCTATCCGTTCGGCCACCGCTGCCACCGCTGGATGGACTAGGACATTCGGGACTAGGACAGTATAGGACAATCTAGGACAGTCGGGGCGTACAGGATGTAGGCTATCATTCAAAGCCAAGCCAACACAGCATAGTTTGCAAACTTTGCATAGCAGGGTCATTCAGATTAAGACCAACATACCCTCTATAAATCTATAGTAACTCGCCACAAACAAGTTATACATTTAAGCCACCTAGAAAACAAAAACAAATTAGTCACATAGGCTATGATATACGGTAGGCTAGCACACACGATATTAAAACAAAATAAGTCTTGTTTTGGCATTTTACCCTCTCTTCTCTGTGTGAAATATAATCCAGTGCATCTCGAGCGGCCGAGCCCATTCGGTTTTTATTCGTGAGTGCCTCAGACTCATGCGCCAAAATAACGTAGACACCATAAATGTACCAAAAATACATGTATTTTTTAACGTTAAATAAATAAATACCGTTTCTGGCGACTTGTTTCCCAAACTATGACCAAACGCTGCCTGTAATGACAACGGAGCTACACGAGGTGTCGCCAGAAAACACTACTAAAATCAATGTCACACACAGACAGTGTATGACAGGTATTTTTACGCTTTTAAAAGCATTTTAAGCGCGTCTGTGTAAGACATGGCTGTAAGTAGCCGCAAGCAACTCTTAGATTCTATTTTTAATATCTGGAATCTAGATCCAGTTGGTTACGGCGGCTGTGAGCCGAGGGAAGTGTCATTGGCGGAACCACTGTGAGTGTGACCGAGTCTGTGGGGAAGTAGTGGGGGACATGTAAGCGGTTGCACACACAGCTCCTTGTGTTTATTATCAGTGTGACATTATTGTAAAATGTTCATCGTCCATAAGGAGGTATAAGAGGGATTTTATGAGCTGATGTATCTGGATTTTCATCCTACCAGGTAATTGTTGCGTATTGAACTGATTGACAAGACAATAGGACGTTCATTTGACCTCTTGTTCCCCTACTTCAGGTCTGACTTGCCTGTTAGCATCAGCATGCTAACAGCTAGCTGCTGGAAAAGAGCCCAGTAACTCTGTCTCTGTGGTTTAATAGTTGACTCAGACTGTCTCTCTGCAAACGTTTGAACAGTAGTGATGGGCCAATGAAGCTTTTATGAACCTCTGAACCAGTTGAACCAATTGGTTAAAAAATGTGTTAAGCTTTGAAGCTTCAGTGAATAGTGACATCTGCTGGCGAAATGCTAGACTGCATTTAATTTAGGCAGTAGAAGACAGTGAAACACTTACTACAGGACACAGCAAAACTTTAGTAAATAAACCTATATTATCAGATTAGAAATTGTGAAATCTTAGAAGTAATGTACTCTACAAATAAAGACTTGAAGTTGATTGATTCATTTGTGTATTCAACTATTTGGGCAACATGTGAGCTTTATCCTCTAATTCATGGACCTGGATTGAGTGTGTCTAAATGCCTAAACTGTAATTAAACATTGAAATAAAAGAAAATAAACAAACATAAACACACAATAGTGTTTTGTATGGAGCAGTGTGATATGTTTGTAGGATGGGGAAATATTTGACACATCTAATGTATTGCTAATGGCAAATTAATACATTCATGTCAGATTTAATTTAATACGTTGTATTGCACAGATGCACATCGCAATGTTGATTAAACGTATTGATTAAATAACGCTTAGTTACAAATATAGATGTGCCACTTTCGTCTACTGTATTGCATCAAAATATTTGCAGTACCCCAGCCAAGGTTTGAACTGACGACCCTCCGCTTACGAGTCCAGCACGCAACAGACAAGCCACAGCAGTAATTTACTGATAGGGTTTTCCTTTAGGTTTTATCATGGTTGCGCAAGCCGATCCGTGGCAACTCAAAGTATTGAACCAGTTCCTAGACCAGTTCGAGGAAATGAACCAGTTACTGCTTCGGACGTCATTGGTCACGTGACTTTTGCTTCGGACGTCATTGGTCACGTGACTTTTTCCCTACTGAAGCAAGCTTCGAAGCACTGGTTCATATGCAAATGAAGGCGGGGTTTGAAGCTTGTGTCGGAGCTTCAGTATCAGACGCCCATCACTATTGAACACTTGTTGAAACAAACGAGCTGTTACACAAGTTTAATCTTTTAATGTTGTCCACTGATCTTTTCTTAGACTGTCTGCTACTACAGACTGTCTGCTACAGACTGTCTGCTACTACAGACTGTCTGCTACAGACTGTCTGCTACTACAGACTGTCTACTACAGACTGTCTGCTACTACAGACTGTCTGCTACTACAGACTGTCTACTACTACAGACTGTCTGCTACAGACTGTCTGCTACTACAGACTGTCTGCTACTACAGACTGTCTACTACTACAGACTGTCTACTACAGACTGTCTGCTACTACAGACTGTCTACTACAGACTGTCTGCTACTACAGACTGTCTACTACAGACTGTCTGCTACTACAGACTGTCTGCTACAGACTGTCTGCTACTACAGACTGTCTACTACAGACTGTCTGCTACTACAGACTGTCTGCTACAGACTGTCTGCTACTACAGACTGTCTGCTACTACAGACTGTCTGCTACAGACTGTCTGCTACTACAGACTGTCTGCTACTACAGACTGTCTGCTACTACAGACTGTCTGCTACAGACTGTCTACTACAGACTGACTGTGCTACAGACTGTCTGCTGCTACAGACTGTCTGCTACAGACTCTCTGCTACAGACTGTCTACTACAGACTGACTGTGCTACAGAGGACAGATACTGTGATGTGATGAAAAAAAGGTTGAGAATCAGTGCATACACAGAATGACGTCCAGATGTATGTAGCATATGATGTGAATATATCTGCCCTACTAAAACAAACAGTAGTGATCCCTTTGGAGTTTGTAAAGGTCCTTTAATATATACTGTATGATGTGTCCCAAAATAAGCAGATCTACAAGTTTTACATCACGGCTGTTCATCATGTTACATCACCATGGTTACTGTAGAGATTGAATGAGTCCAGACTCATCCAGATTCCAGACATCATATTTGGGCCATAATAGTCAACGACCTCACAGATTCTAATCCATATATGGACATGGATGTACAGAAGAGAAATAGTTGACCCGAGATTCCATATTTGGGCATGGATGACGTCTCATGATGACAGGAGCAAAACGCAGAGATAGTTCGACGTGCACCTATTTGGCTCTGAGACATCGATCACCTGGCGACTTCATGAATCACCTATTTGGCTCTGAGACATCGCGCCACCTGGCGACTTCATGAATCACCTATTTGGCTCTGAGACATCGCGCCACCTGGCGACTTCATAAATCACCTATTTGGCTCTGAGACATCGCGCCACCTGGCGACTTCATGAATCACCTATTTGGCTCTGAGACATCGCGCCACCTGGCGACTTCATGAATCACCTATTTGGCTCTGAGACATCGCGCCACCTGGCGACTTCATAAATCGGTTAGACTTGGATAGAACATCACTACAGCGGCGGTCCAACCGGAAGAATCATCGTTATTGTCACATCGCAGGTTTACACGTGAACATGTAGTGAGTGACATTTTTGTGCATCGTTTTTGATTGTTTCCAGAAAGAAAGAAAGAAAGAAAGAAAGAGAAAAAAAAGGTGGGGCTGGGGCAAGGGAAGGAGGGAAGGAGGGGAAAAAAGAAAGAATCAAAGGAGACAACAAGGTATCTATATATTTACACATAGCATATTATCCTGATGCTTCTGAGCTTCTGAAGGAGGCGGTCGCACTTTTTTTCCCCTCTCATCATGTTACATCACCATGGTTACTGTAGAGATTGAATGAGTCCAGACTCATCCAGATTCCAGACATCATATTTGGGCCATAATAGTCAACGACCTCACAGATTCTAATCCATATATGGACATGGATGTACAGAAGAGAAATAGTTGACCCGAGATTCCATATTTGGGCATGGATGACGTCTCATGATGACAGGAGCAAAACGCAGAGATAGTTCGACGTGCACCTATTTGGCTCTGAGACATCGATCACCTGGCGACTTCATGAATCACCTATTTGGCTCTGAGACATCGCGCCACCTGGCGACTTCATGAATCACCTATTTGGCTCTGAGACATCGCGCCACCTGGCGACTTCATAAATCACCTATTTGGCTCTGAGACATCGCGCCACCTGGCGACTTCATGAATCACCTATTTGGCTCTGAGACATCGCGCCACCTGGCGACTTCATGAATCACCTATTTGGCTCTGAGACATCGCGCCACCTGGCGACTTCATGAATCACCTATTTGGCTCTGAGACATCGCGCCACCTGGCGACTTCATGAATCACCTATTTGGCTCTGAGACATCGCGCCACCTGGCGACTTCATAAATCGGTTAGACTTGGATAGAACATCACTACAGCGGCGGTCCAACCGGAAGAATCATCGTTATTGTCACATCGCAGGTTTACACGTGAACATGTAGTGAGTGACATTTTTGTGCATCGTTTTTGATTGTTTCCAGAAAGAAAGAAAGAAAGAAAGAAAGAGAAAAAAAAGGTGGGGCTGGGGCAAGGGAAGGAGGGAAGGAGGGGAAAAAAGAAAGAATCAAAGGAGACAACAAGGTATCTATATATTTACACATAGCATATTATCCTGATGCTTCTGAGCTTCTGAAGGAGGCGGTCGCACTTTTTTTCCCCTCTCCCTCCCTCGTTTTCTTTTTTCTGATGCAATGAAGCTGAGGGCAGCGCCGAAATATGGCTGCAGCTGTGTAGTTCTTTTGGGGTTTTTTTGTCTCTATCCCCCGTTACTATTCAACTAGTCGACTAGTAAATGTAGGCCTCAAGATCAGGTAGATTATAGTTATAGTCACCAATGTACACAGTTTTTAAATGTACAAATATTTATTTCCAAAAAAAAAAATATATATATATATATATATATATATTTTTTTTTTTTTTTTTTACATAATAGGTAGTTAAACAACTAGTCGACTAGTAATCTAGGCAACTAGTAAAAATGACTAGAAGTGAATGCCCTATTCTATTGTAAATGAGATTAAAGTTGTGTAAGTGTCAAGTTCAACCACATGGTCCACAAAAGGTTGCCTTTCTGGTGGAATCCAGTGGGTTGAGGAAAACCAAGTCAACCTGACAACCTTTGCACCCGTACAGACAACACTCTTCTTGTCCCTCCAGGTGAGTGTCCAGCGGTCTAACCCCGGGTGTGGTGGACAGAACGTTCTGTGGCGGCGGCCATGCTGCTGCTGCTGCCCGTCCTCGGCCGCCTGCCGCTGCGGTGCCTCCGGTCGTCCCTCCTCCTCCGCTGTGAGGGCGCCACCAGGGCCGTGCACGGACACGCGCTGCTGCCGCGGCGGAGGCCACAACAACAACCCGAGCACTTCCTCCTGTCCCGGCGAGGAGGAGTCCTCCCGCCCGTGCCGGTCCGCACGCAGACGGGAGGCGCCAAGACCGGCCGCAAGAAGCAGCAGACCAGGAGCCAGGAGGAGGAGTGGAAGGCCAGGAACAAGACGGTGCTGACGTACATCGTGGCCTTCGGCGTGGGGATGATCGGTCTGTCCTACGCTGCCGTCCCACTCTACAGGTTGTACTGCCAGGTGAGACGGATTGATTGATTGATTGATTGAAGAATTTATTAACAGTTTGCAGAATTACAGTACATTTCAAGCACAAACTCAATACAAAGGCTGTTAACTGTGAGTGGACGACCCAATTAAGCATTACACTTGTTTCCAATAGGGTCCACCATGTTCAAATCATCAAAACATTTAGAGACGTACAAATAGACACTTCTATAGACAGAACAGGAATTCATAAAGGAGGTAAAAAGGGAAAAGAAACATATACAGTGAGGGGAAAAAGGGGGGGCGGTGATTTATGAAAATTCAGATTTTACGGGGGCCAGTTTCGAATTGCAGCCATCCGTAGGTGCCCTTTGAGAGCGGTTTTGAAGGAGTCAAGGGATTCGCATGTCTTAATGACAGTTGGTAGGGCGTTCCACATTTTGGTGGCATAGGAGCGAAAAGAATTTAGTCCCTTGTTTGTGCCGAATCTGGGTTGTACATGGTTCGTTGCACTCCCTCTGGTGTTGTGGGTGTGGACTTCGTTAACATTAAGGAAGTATCTAGACAGGTACATGGGTATCTTGGTGGTGTATCGAATCTTGTGGACCAGACCCATTGCAAGATGCTGTACTCTGTCATCGACCCTAAGCCATTCCAGCCTGTCGAAGGGAAGGCAGTGATGTAAATAGGTTGTCAATGTAATGAGTCCATAGGAAACTCACCAGTTTCAATTGAAACAGGTCTCCACCCTCAGGGGGGCCTCCAAGCTCCAACTGACCGACAGGCATCAGTCAACTCCCCGCCACCCTTGGCCCTCTCTCTCCCGCTCGCTGCCTTGCTCTCTCCCACGATGTTAAGTTATACCTATTTCCTGTTAATAACCATGGGTAAAATGTGCAGCATTGGAAGGTAAAGGGGAGACACTTTATTGTGAAGGGACGACAGGATTAGGAGAGGTGTTGTTGCTGCGTAATTGTCGAGAGTAATGGCTGTGCGCGATATAGAACCGTCCAAACTTTTTGTATCAACTAGACCTGTACGTGCCCGTCGCAGTCGGCCACCGGCCTACTTGGGAACGATGCAACTTGTCCGCCCTGAAACTGGGAGGTTGGGGGTTCGATCCCCGGCCGGGTCATACCAAAGACTGTAAGAATGGGACCCAATGCATTCCTGCTTGACACTCCGTATCAATGGGTGGGATTGGGGGGGTCAAATCAACTAATCAAATGATTCCCGAGCGTGGCACGGCTGCGGCTCACCACCCCAAGAGATGGGTCAAATGCGGAGAACAAATTTCACTGCGGTAACGTGTGTGACAAATCGTACGACTTTGACTTTGTGTGCGTGTGCGTGTGTGTGTGTGTGTGTGTGTGTGTGTGTGTGTGTGTGTGTGTGTGTGTGTGTGCGCTTGTGTGCGTGTGTGTGTGCATGCCAGGCGGCAGGTCTGGGTGGGACGGCGGTGGCCGGTCACGATGCAGACCAGGTGGAGACCATGACGCCCATTAAGGAGCGAGTCATCAAGATCACCTTCAACGCAGACACACACGCCAGCATGCAGTGGAACTTCAGACCCCAGCAGACCGAGATCTATGTAAGAACCTCACTGTTCCTCCTATAGACCCCAGCAGACCGAGATCTATGTAAGAACCTCACTGTTCCTCCTATAGGTGGAACTTCAGACCCCAGCAGACTGAGATCTATGTAAGAACCTCACTGTTCCTCCTATAGGTGGAACTTCAGACCCCAGCAGACCGAGATCTATGTAAGAACCTCACTGTTCCTCCTATAGGTGGAACTTCAGACCCCAGCAGACCGAGATCTATGTAAGAACCTCACTGTTCCTCCTATAGGTGGAACTTCAGACCCCAGCAGACCGAGATCTATGTAAGAACCTCACTGTTCCTCCTATAGGTGGAACTTCAGACCCCAGCAGACTGAGATCTATGTAAGAACCTCACTGTTCCTCCTATAGGTGGAACTTCAGACCCCAGCAGACTGAGATCTATGTAAGAACCTCACTGTTCCTCCTATAGGTGGAACTTCAGACCCCAGCAGACCGAGATCTATGTAAGAACCTCACTGTTCCTCCTATAGGTGGAACTTCAGACCCCAGCAGACCGAGATCTATGTAAGAACCTCACTGTTCCTCCTATAGGTGGAACTTCAGACCCCAGCAGACCGAGATCTATGTAAGAACCTCACTGTTCCTCCTATAGGTGGAACTTCAGACCCCAGCAGACTGAGATCTATGTAAGATGTACACGGTTTGCCTCCCCCTGGCCAGCCAGGGCGCCTGATGGAGGGGAAAGGAACTGGAACGTGTTCCTTCCACGCGCTACGTCCAACCAGGGAAACTCCCCCCTGTCAGGTGTAAAGGAGCAACTTGGACACTCATGCATGAAGGAAGCATGAGTTCAAGTCCGTTGCTCTCCCCAGGTTGGCGGAGGGTGTGTAGAGCCCAGGATCACATTAGATAATTGACACAGGGGTGAAAAATGGGTTACAAAATCGTGGGATAAAAACTATATATATTTAAAGAAATAAAAGAATCTCACTGTTCCCCCTATATGTGGAACTAGTATTTTGTTGATTGATTTAGGGGTGCAACAGTCAATCCAACCGATCGATTTGATGAGTTATTTAAAAAATCACACCCGTGTGAACTGAGTGGTGTAAGGTTTTATATAGCATGATCAGCTGTGGTCTGACGTAATGTCTGACGTAATGAAATAAGGTAAGGTATTATGTAGCCTGATCAGCTCTGATCTGACGTAATGAAATCACACCCGGATGTGATTTCACAACTGGCTTTTTCTGTGCAGAGAAAATGAGCATGGTTGCTACGGTCATCCAGTTCACCCGGGTGTGATTTAATTACGTCAGAAATTATTTTGAACATAGCAACCATGCTCATTTTTTTCTGCACACAAAAGCCAGTTGTAGGAGTGGTTTACACCACTCAAAAAAAGAGAGAGATATTGTCGGATATAAGACTCTGATTATAAGATGACCCCCATTTTTTCAAGATTCATTAGTGGAAAAATAACATTGAATGTCATCTTAATGAAATAATATGATAGTTGCAGCCCTAATTGATTATTGATTAGGTTAGGACAATAATCTTATGCCATGCTGATGTGAGGACAAGTAACAGAACAAATACATCATACAATAGACTTTATTGGGATGCTATTTCTTTGTATAATAAATATACATTGTCACATGACGAATATCGAAAATAGCCGACGCATTGTGAGCTTGTAGGTCTATTTTTGCAAATTGTTAGAACATTTTATTTTGTGTTACATTTTTGAAAATCTTTGAAGATGTTCTTTGGAAATTATGTGGGATGCCAGGTTGAAATAAATAATGCAGTCCAAGTCCATGAAACCACTAAAATGGAAAGCAGAGCCAAAGTCCACTAGCTCTAAGCCAACTACTCCAAACGAACGGTGTTTGTGTTTGTTCCACACACACACAGGTGGTCCCAGGGGAGACGGCGCTGGCCTTCTACAGAGCCAAGAACCCAACGGATAAGCCCGTCATCGGCATCTCAACCTACAACGTGGTTCCCTTCGATGCTGGACAGTACTTCAACAAGATACAGGTAATCCACCAAGTCAAGTCTACATAATTTTTGTCCCACCATACTGTTGAGCCATTCTGTACGGGAACCCCTTTTGGTGTTAAGCATTATGTTATACTTTAGCTATTGAAAAATAGCAGATCTACAAGCTCATAGCGCGGCACCGAGTGCCGCGCTACAAGCTTGTAGATATGCTATAAAAATTGAAATCCAGAAATCCAAATTGAAAATGTGGTGCAAATCTTTGAATATATATTCTTTCAGAGCGAACTTTTAACTCAAATCTTTGCTTCTGGGAGGTCCCTGGAACAACATATTTTCCGATGGGGGTCGGCGGCCAATTACAAATATTTTTGGGGGTCCTTGACATCAAAATGTTTGAGAATGACTGACATAGAAACATTTTCAGAAAACTGTCAGGAATTTGAAGGCATTAAAGAATACCGAATACCGAATATGATTAATATTATAT
Source organism: Electrona antarctica (assembly GCF_951216825.1). Lineage (NCBI taxonomy): Eukaryota > Metazoa > Chordata > Actinopteri > Myctophiformes > Myctophidae > Electrona > Electrona antarctica. Next base: position 4,115,318 of record NC_136805.1, on the reverse strand, counting down.
ATCTTTTTTCCTACCATTTCCGTCATGGCCGTACCTTAAAGCTACCTGATTTATGGCAAAAGAAATGGTATGGCAAAACTTTAAAACTTAAATAATAATCACTATTATGGGTCCATAAAACATGTATTCATCTCTTTTGAATGCATTAATTGCATACACTATTCGGTGATATATTTTCTGCCTATTCGGGCCGAAACCGAATAGGTCGAAAATGCATTTTTAGCCATTTTCTGCCGAATATTTTCTGCGACCGAATATTCGGTGCATCACTAGATCAGAGTCAAATTGGCACTCCCTGTCACGTCCTGTTCCAGGACGTACCATGCTGGGTCTGCTACCCCTATGGGCGCGTTCGGAAATACCCCACTGGAGCGCACTCGCCTATTAGTTTGCATTGCACAGTGCGCTCAGTGCCTATTAGTTTGCATTGCACAGTGCGCTCAGTGCGCTATTTCCGAACGCGCCCTATGTTTTCCCCCTGGCTACCCGGTCTGTTCCGCCCCCCTTGAGAGACTGCTCATTATTACACTCCCAGCTGTGAACTGTTGTCTGATTATTGTCCTGCATTATTTAAGAGTGATACTGCCTCTGTGTTCTGTGTGCATTCATAGTTTGGTGCGACATCGTGGCACTGCTGCCCGTCTAGGACTTCTTACCAGCCTGTATTCTCTGCCCTGTGAGGCGTGTACCGTTGTTATCGTTTTTCCTAAATGGTACATTTATATAGCGCCTTTATCCAAGGCGCTTTACATAGATTGTTTATTACATTCACACACTGATGGCGACGGAAACCATGCAAGGCACCAACCTGCACATCAGGAGCAATTCGGGGTTCAGTGTCTTGCTCACTCGGTGGCGCGCTATGAGCTTGTAGATCTGCTATTTTTCAATAGCTAAATTATAACAATGCTTAAAACACCAAAAGGGGTTCCCGCCCAAAATGGTTTAAGGTTATTGTAGCAGTCAATTTATATTGGGGGTCGGGAGGGGGCGGGGCGGGGGTCCCGAGACATTGCCAAAGCATTTCCGGGGGTCCCCGGCCAAAAACGTTGAGAACCCCTGAAGTAGAGCATGACACTAAATCGATATTCTTTTCATAATTGATTAAATGCCTCTGTTCTCCCCACTACTCCCCCTCCCCGTCCCACAGTGCTTCTGCTTCGAGGAGCAGCGTCTCAACCCCCAGGAGGAGGTGGACATGCCCGTGTTCTTCTACATCGACCCGGAGTTCGACGAGGACCCGCGCATGGCGCGTGTCGACACCATCACCCTCTCCTACACCTTCTTCGAGGCCAAGGAGGGCCAGCAGCTGCCCCTGCCCGGGTACAGATGATGACGCAAGGAAGGAAGGAAGGAGGCAAGGAAGGAAGGAAGGAAAGGCCGCTGGCCAGCGTTGCTCTAGTCTGCAGTCGTGTAGCGGTGGCTGGAAAGGACCGATCTCGTTTGGCAGGGTATCCTGCACTCACACCCCAATAACGGGCCGTACCGTATGAAGGAACAGTCGTTGGACGACCACATCCGCTGAATGTGTAGAAGAACACTGTCAATGTCCGCGGACTGAACTGTAAACGTTGATAATAGGACCCGTGTGTGTGTGTGTGTGTGTGTGGTGTGTGGTGTGTGGTGTGTGGTGTGTGTGTGTGTGTGTGTGTGTGTGAGAGACAGTTGTGTTCAAAATCAAAACAGCTGTAATGCCTTTTAAACTGATACATTGCTATCATGTTGAGTGTCTCAGAGCTTGTAAAAAAAAAAAAGAATAAATTAAGATTAATAGTTTAATGTGTTGGAAATGGGGATTTTATTGATCTTGAGGGAGTTTTTTTGCTTCACATGTAATAATAATAATAATAATAATGGATTTTATTTATAATGCACTTTACATTCCTCAGAATCTCAAAGTGCTACAGTAGGCATAATATATGAAACAATAGGTAAAAGCAGGAAAAAAAAGAACATTACATGATTAAAAGCAGGAAACAAAAAAACAACAGTTAATGAACACGAGGTCAGAGAATAAAATCAGTGGGTTTGGGGGAAGGCCTTATTAAAAAGGTAGGTCTTTAGTCCTCTCTTGAAGCAGTCGATTGACTGTGGCACTCAAGTGTGGGGGGAGAGCATTCCACAGTTCAGGGGCAGCTGTGCAGAAGGCCCTGTCACCCATGGTGCGCAGGTTGGCCGTGACGGAGTTGAGGCAGTATGTATTTGATGAGCGGAGGGTGCGGGTCGAGGGTTTCAGGGAGACTAATTCTTTGAGGTAGAGGGGGGCGTTTCCGTGGACGCATTGGTGGGTGAGCAGGTAATGCCTCAGTTTGGGCACTAGGTGGCAGGAAAAGATAGGCTATTGAGATGACTGCATTGGAAACGGTTTGATTAAACAAGAGAAGAAAACCAGTATCTTTGCATGGTAGGTATGGTATGCTGCAAACAAACGGCACACAAAGAACGCGTTTCGGGCAGAAGCCTTCGCCAGCGTTATATACTGCACACAACAGAAAGAGTCACATTTATAATGTCTGGTTGCAACACCAACCCCTGTCCGTGTCGAAACAACATCCAACCAATAGAGACACCAAAAGTGCAACGAACCATGTGTACCCAGATTCGGCACAAACAAGGGACTACATTCTTTTCGCTCCTATGCCACCAAAATGTGGAACGCCCTACCAACAGTCATTAAGACATGCGAATCCCTTGACTCCTTCAAAACCGCTCTCAAAGGGCACCTACGGATGGCTGCAATAGGCCTATCTCACAGCCCGCTTTCCACGCCCACTTCCGGTAAATAGTGGCGTCTTTAACATGAGCATTTACACGTTTTTTTCTCTGGAGAATCTAAGTACATTTTCTAATGTAAAAATGTGACAGACCAATATTATTATGACGCAAACAAGATGGTAAATCAGGTCGAACAGATAGAACAAACCTTACCTTGAGAAAACAAAAGTTGTAGACTTCTTAAATTACCTCGGTTAACATGTAGTGTCTATGGAGTGACGTCACGCTATCGCCACTAACCCCGAAAGGGGGCGTATTTAGGGGGGCGGGGAAATTCTGTGAGATAGGCTTATTCGAAACTGGCCCCCGTAAAATCTGAATCCCCCCCACCCCTTTTTCCCCTCACTGTATATGTTTCTTTTCCCTTTTTACCTCCTTTTATGATGAATTCCTGTTCTGTTCTTTGACTATATAGAAGTGTCTATTTGTACGTCTCTAAATGTTTTGATGAATTGAACAAGGTGGACCCTCTTGTAAACAAGTGTAATGCTTAATTGGGTCGTCCACTCACAGTTAACAGTCTTTGTATTGAGTTTGTGCTTGAAATGTACTGTAATTCTGCAAACTGTTAATAAATATTTCAATCAATCAATCAGTCACATGACATACAGGTACATCAAACGAAGTTTCAGCTTATACATGAGAATGAGAATCATTACGGCACCACACGCCAGTAACCGAGTCTTATTTACCAATAAAGATAAATATACTAAGTAAGATGTTAATAATTGTGTTAAATTGGCACCACTGGCTATGAGTCCTTAAAAAGGAGAGGGGGGGTGGGTCATATTAAAGTGCTAAGCAAAGCAAAGTTCTTTGTTTACCCAGGGTGAATGGACTAAGCTCGAGATGCTTGTTTACAGCCAGACCCTGCTCATAGAACATTTCATGGTAGGGGTTCAATGCCTTGCTCAAGGGCACTTCAGCGGTGGTAATTTTAACGTGCCGGTCCGGGGATTCGAACTGGCGACCTTCCGTTAACAAGACCGCTCCGCAAACCGTTCGGCCACCGCTGCTAAAGTAGCTACAAAGCTTATTCTTTGAAGAGAAGATAGGTTGAGCAACACAACACAACTAGAAAACACGTTTTGCAAAGATTAACAGAAGGCATGTCTTAAGGCCTCTCTTCTCTAGAAATACACAATTAAAGTCCAGTCCACCCCTCTCTCAAAAGGTAGTCATTCACTGTACAACACAAGGGACAAAAGTAGCCTACAAAGTTAGCTATTGGGGCCTCGTCCCAATCATTCTTAATAATTAAAGAAGGAGCAACTCCAAATTCTGTACTACAATTTATAAGGCATGGTCACACATAGCCTACATCACACCAATTAAAATTTAAATACATGCAGAAACATGGATGGAAAAAAAGAGATTGTCCTAAACCACCAACCAATTCGCTGTAAAGATGCGGTTCGTGTTTGGAGTGGAGACATTGGTTCTGTCTACACTTTGCGAGGAAGGTTCCAACAAACGCATATTCAACACGGACAGACACGTCACACGTTGGCACGGTAAGACTTTCATCTCTAACATTTAAAAATGTCTTTCCCGAGCGTGCGACGGTAAAATGTTCAAAGTGATGGAGACGAGATGGAGTCGTGCATGCTGCCTTATTTTAGGACAACATCTCAAAAGCGTTTGTGTCCCTCAGTGTAAAGTAAACTGTGCCAAATGGTACAGTACATTAAAATGGCCTGTTGGGGGCAACGGATCTCCAGAGAGACATTTCCAAATTCCATCTCTCTCCCACTTTGCAACAGCCTGGCTCCAGCCCTGAATCGCTACCAAAAATATGTCCTGGCGATAGGTTACATAAAAATGTTACAATCTATTATGAACTGTTGATTCAGACGAAACCACCTGTTCCCTTCTTTGATCACATGACTCATTTCTCATAATCTACTCCCTTTCTCTCTTTCATCTCCCCCCAGCTCCTTATCCAAGCCTGACTGCTGTTAACAGCTCTCCCCAGTCAACACTGATGACTCACTGAGTATTCATAATATTGGCCCTGATCTTGTACTGTAAGTATTGTAAGTATTGTAAAAGACCACCCCTGGGATCCAGGGGTGGAATTTGCAAATAAAAATCTACAACATAATTGAAATACCTGATTATGTACACCTGATTATCCATGACAAGATTACTGATAATAATTAGCTAACATATAGTTGACATATCATATTTTACAGGATGTCAAATCCATAGTGCAACAAAGAAAACATGGATTGGACAAAAATGAACAATAAGTCACTGTATGTATATATATGTATGTATATACATATATATGTATATATATATACATATGTATGTATATATATATATATATCCCTAATGGGACTGATCGAGGGTAGCTACTGGGACGTAAGTCGGGACTTGATCACCCCGGGACTTGATCACCCAGGGCCTGGGTCCCGGGCTGGGACCCAGGGCCCGCGACCCAGGGCCTGGGTCCAGGGCTGGGACCCAGGGCCTGGGTCCCGGGCTGGGACCCGACCCAGGGCCTGGGTCCCAGCCCGGGACCCAGACCCAGGGCCTGGGTCCCAGCCCGGGACCCAGACCCAGGGCCTGGGTCCCGGGCTGGGACCCGACCCAGGCCCCGGGACCCGACCCAGGCCCTGGGTCGGGTCCCGGGCTGGGACCCAGGGCCTGGGTCCCGGGCTGGGACCCAGGCCCTGGGTCCCGGGCTGGGACCCAGGGCCTGGGTCCCGGGCTGGGACCCAGGCCCTGGGTCTGGGTCCCGGGCTGGGACCCAGGCCCTGGGTCCCGGGCTGGGACCCAGGGCCTGGGTCCCGGGCTGGGACCCGACCCAGGGCCTGGGTCCCAGCCCGGGACCCAGACCCAGGGCCTGGGTCCCAGCCCGGGACCCAGACCCAGGGCCTGGGTCCCGGGCTGGGACCCGACCCAGGCCCCGGGACCCGACCCAGGCCCTGGGTCGGGTCCCGGGCTGGGACCCAGGGCCTGGGTCCCGGGCTGGGACCCAGGCCCTGGGTCCCGGGCTGGGACCCAGGGCCTGGGTCCCGGGCTGGGACCCAGGGTCTGGGTCTGGGTCTAAAAGACTACCCCTGTGACCATGTGGCTGGTGGCTCAGCTTTTGCATTGTTGACCTTTGACCTTGGCTGTCATCTCTCTAGATTAGGAGCAGGGCAAAGGAAAACAACAGTAAACATTCAAATCATTAATAGAACATGATTTGTAAACAACAAAATATGAATATATGGAATTTGCAAATAAAAATCTACAACATAATTGAAATACCTGATTATGTACACCTGATTATCCATGACAAGATTACTGATAATAATTAGCTAACATATAGTTGACATATCATATTTTACAGGATGTCAAATCCATAGTGCAACAAAGAAAACATGGATTGGACAAAAATGAACAATAAGTCACTGTATGTATATATATGTATGTATATACATATATATGTATATATATATACATATGTATGTATATATATATATATATCCCTAATGGGACTGATCGAGGGTAGCTACTGGGACGTAAGTCGGGACTTGATCACCCCGGCTGGGTTACCTGAGTGAGGGGTATGATGTTGGGAGACCCGAAACCCCGATGACCTTGGGATACATCACTGAGGATACGTCCCAGGTGCATCCATGTATTTTGTTTTAGTTATTCTATTTATAGTGACTCATAGGAATAGACTACGTGACAACCAGGAATAGTCTGGTGACCACCGGAGAGACGGGTGGTAGCCGGAAAGTAGACGGCACCCTGGAGCAGTATGGGTTGGCGCCCCAGCCTGTGTCTTCCGTGAGGAAGAAGCCCAACAAACCCATGGTGAGGCCTTTAGGAGGGCCATTCAAGCCTCAAGCGGAGCCTGCGGCACCACCAAGGGCAAGGTGGAGCCTGCGGAACCGTTGCGGCTTGAGAATCCACCATTCCTGAATAAAGTGCCTGGTGCTGGGAGTCTGGTGCAACGCACAGGGCCTGACCTGGTGAGAGCAGGAGTGGACCTGGTGAGACGTAGGAGGGGCCCGGACAGGAGTCAACCCACAGAGCCTAGTCCTTCCACACGCCAGAATGGTACCTCCTAGTCCCGGCAGAGTAGTTCAGGAGGAACGGATTGTGTGGCCCTGGTTTTTCCCTAATGGGACTGATCGAGGGTAGCTACTGGGACGTAAGTCGGGACTTGATCACCCCGGCTGGGTCACCTGAGTGAGGGGTACAAAACGATTTTTTTTTAATTATTGTTTCCACCAGGCCAAAGGCATGGGGAGAGAGTATGTTTTGCACTCCGTCCGTGTGTGTGTGTGTGTCCGTCCGTTTGTTAACAGCTAATCTCCAGCACCATTAACCCGGTCGATGCCAAATTTTGCACACACACTCCCTGGATGCCAACGATGAACCTCTGCCCCAAATTTTCCAGAACGACCTGTACAACCAGGAGGCCGACTTTTGAAAAACACATTTTTTGATATTACTCCTCCAGATTGTGTCCAAAAATCCCACAAATCGTTACAAGATAGATCTGTCCCATATTTATTATTCCATCCTAATTGGCTAACATTGGCTTTCAAAGTTTGCAGGATTTGCCCGTTTTGAACAAAAAGCCTCAAATCATGAACGCAGCATGCAATTTACGTGAAATCTTTCACGGACTTTCCTACTAGGCTGAGAAATATATCCCACCCTTTTCACATTGGCCTGTTATAGCACCACCAACAGGTGGATTTTTGCAAAACACATTTTTGGAACAAAATGCCTCAAATCATCCAATTGCCATCCAAGGCGTAAGAAGAAATGGCACCCTTTTCACATTGGCCTATAATAGCGCCACCAGGAGGCCATAACCTGACCTGCCCTGGTGGAGATCGACCTGTGCCCCGAGTGGCACTTTTTCTAGTTTGCTATGCTTTTTTAAAACTTTCTCTTGCCGATGATTAACAAAAAACAGTGTTGGACCTGTAAGGATCCATTTGGTTACATGTGTTACACTCTCAGAATTACAGACATGTAATGGTCCATTTGGTTACACTAGACCTGTACGTGCCCGTCGGCCACCATATATACTCTCAGAGTTACAGACCTGTAAGGGTCCATTTGGTTACATGTGTTACACTCTCAGAGTTACAGACCTGTAAGGGTCCATTTGGTTCCATGTGTTACACTCTCAAAGTCACAGACCCGTAAGGGTCCATTTGGTTCCATGTGTTACACTCTCAGAGTTACAGACCTGTAAGGGTCCATTTGGTTCCTTGTGTTACACTCTCAGAGTCACAGACCCGTAAGGGTCCATTTGGTTCCATGTGTTACACTCTCAGAGTCACAGACCCGTAAGGGTCCATTTGGTTCCATGTGTTACACTCTCAGAGTTAGACATGTAATGGATGGTCCATTTGGTTACATGTGTTACACTCTCAGAGTCACAGACCTGTAAGGGTCCATTTGGTCCTCAGAGTTACATTTGGTTAGCATATGCGTGCACGCCGTCAGTGCGTGTGCATGTGTGTGTGTGTGTGTGTGTGTGTGTGTGCGTGCGTGCACGCCTCAATAACCATGTGTTGGACCCCATGGGGACCCATCAGGGACCTCAGGGAGTCCCCGAACCACTCTTTGATAACAGAGAGGAGAGGAGAGCTATTAGGACAGGAGAGGAGATCACACCTGTTAGTACTGATGCTAATTAAAGGAATGACTTGCAGAAATCACTATTGATTTTCTCAAATCCTCGTTTTTCATCATGGGCTGTAGCCCATCTCAGGCGGCATACTATAGCATGCCGTTTTTCATCATTTTTGAGGATTTTAAAAAATGACGAAAATCACTCGAGACAATGGACTATATATAGCCCATGGTCTCGGAGTGATTTTCGTCTTTTTTTCAAATCCTCGTTTTTCATCATTTTTGACCATGGGCTGTAGCCCATCTCAGACGGCATACTATAGCATGCCGTTTTTCATCATTTTTGACCGCGCCGCTCAATGACCTTGACCAATATCAATGACGTTGACCAGTATAAATGACCTTCATAAGACTAGTAAATGACCTTGACCAATATCAATGACCTTGAGCAGTATAAATGACCTTCATAAGACTAGTAAATGACCTTGACCAGTATAAATTACCTTGACCAGTATAAATTACCTTGAGCAGTATAAATGACCTTCATAAGACTAGTAAATGACCTTCACCAGTATCAGTGGATTTTTATGAAACAAACACTTTGCAGATAGTAAGATGATAATTCAAGCTTTTCGTACAGCTGCAATGTTGGTGAATTAAATAGGACTTCTGTTTGGATGAATGGGCTGTCTATGGGAAGTTGCACCTAGGTAGCACCTTGCTGGCAAGATGGCAGCCGTGTGCATATCATCAATTGGTTCTAGTTCTAGTGAACAGAAATAATACATAAATAGTTGGTAACCCAACTGTAGGGAGTGCAAACACATTAAATAACCTGGGGGCTATCTATGAAAAGGCAACACAATGAACAGGAAAAAAATTGTAATGTTGTTGTAAATACAACAAATTGAGGAGATCACTGCAGGGAGTTGAACCCCATTCCGGTAAACCAGAAGTACCACACCAGTGCCTTAGTTTTTGTTTTGTTTTACACGTCCATTGGTTGAAATGTAAATTTTACATTTCAACAGTAAAGTAATTTCACAATTTACATTGTAGGCAATAATTAATAACGGTATATAAAGAAGAAAAACACAGAAGCACAAAACTAACATTTTTTAATTATTGTCTCCAACAGGCCAAAGGCATGGGGAGAGAGTATGTTTTGCACTCCGTCCGTGTGTGTGTGTGTGTGTGTGTCCGTTTGTTAACAGCTAATCTCCGGCACCATTAACCCGGCCGATGCCAAATTTTGTACACACACTCCCTGGATGCCAACGATGAACCTCTGCCCCAAATCTTCCAGAACGGCCTGTTATAGCACCACCAGAAGGCCGACTTTTGAAAAACACATTCTTTGATATTACTCCTCCAGATTGTGTCCAAAAATCCCACAAATCGTTACAAACCATCTCTATATTCATGTGTTCAAGACAGATCTGTCCCAAATTTCTTATTCCATCCTAATTGGCTAACATTGGCTTTCAAAGTTTGCAGGATTTGCCCGTTTTGAACAAAAAGCCTCAAATCATGAACGCAGCGTGCAATTTACGTGAAATCTTTCACAGACTTTCCTACTAGGCTGAGGAATATATCCCACCCTTTTCACATTGGCCTGTTATAGCACCACCAACAGGTGGATTTTTGCAAAAAACATTTTTGGAACAAAATGCCTCAAGGCATAAGAAGAAATGGCACCCTTTTCACATTGGCCTATAATAGCGCCACCAGGAGGCCATAACATGACCTGCCCTGGTGGAGATCGACCTGTGCCCCGAGTGGCACTTTTTCTAGTTTGCTTATGATTTTTTAAACTTTCTCTTGCCGACTTCCCACATTTAATTCGATGATTAACAAAAAACAGTGTTGGATTGATGACATACTGGCAGAAATGATACAGCACCTGGGACCTAACGCAAAGACCTGGCTCGTGGGGATGCTGAACACATGCATGGCACAGAAAACCATCCCTTCTGTCTGGAGAAAGGCCAAAGTGGTTACAACTGTGCAGAGGAGGCTGAGCCATAGAAGTCTATAGGAGTTGTCCATGGTGCTGAACTATGTGTATACAGTGTAGGCCTATAGTATTGTGTGTGTGTGTGTGTGTGTGTGTGTGTGTGTGTGTGTGTGTGTGTGTGTGTGTGTGTGTGTGTGTGTGTGTGTGTGTGTGTGTGTGTGTGTGTGTGTGTGTGTGTGTGTGTGTGTGTGTGTGTGTGTGTGTGTGTGTGTGTGTGACTCAGGTCCCTCATTGCTTGCACCACACCACAGAACAGATCACTGAAACACTGTCACACATCTTGAATGGATGTTATGCATACAAAGGAATGTACATAGCACGCCATGATAGAATAGTGGAACTCATAGCAAAGGACATATCAAAATACCATGCATCTTCAGTGAGAATGTACAAACATTCCAGGGTCATCCCATCCATGTTCCAACTCAGTGATAACTCAGATACCTTTACATCCCTAGCAGCTAATACACCAGATATTGTTGTGGTTGATGAAGAGTCCAGAGAAGTGTCTGTATTAGAGATAGCCTGCACCTTTGACCACAGCCTAGAGGAAGCCTTTATGACCAAGGTCATAAAATACCAACCACTTCTACATACCATCTCAGAGCTGGGCTATAGGTGCAGACTATTTGTCTTTATATTTGGCAGCCTAGGGCATATGCACAGACTGGTTGTTAGAGGGTTCCAACAACTTGGGATGCCCAAAAAGGAGGCAAAAAGGCTGGCAAAGTATTGTGGTGTCTCTGCTATAATTGGCAGCCGTGATATATGGCGGAGACGCTGTTACTTATACCCATAGAGTACTGTGTGACATGCCTGTTGTATCATGAAAACACATGCCATGACTTTGCAGATGTAACTTTAATGCACCTATAATATTTGTGTCCTTGTATGCATATCCTTTGTGTGGACATAAATAAATGGTTAAAATGTGTGTGCGTGTGTGTGTGTGTGTGTGTGTGTGTGTGTGTGTGTGTGTGTGTGTGTGTGTGTGTGTGTGTGTGTGTGTGTGTGTGTGTGTGTGTGTGTGTGTGTGTGTGTGTGTGTGTGTGATGTAAAACGGTTGTTGTTGTTTTTAATGCAATGCTATTTATTTATGCATAAATCATGTATTTTATTTTCATGGACAACTCAGCATATAAAGCACCAAACATTTGGCCTTTGGCAGGCTGGTTGTTTTCATCTTCAGGATAGATGATTCAGTGACACATTAAAGCCACTGTATAACTTCACCAGAGATACAACGATATGGAACGTCATGGATGATGGAGCCAGTTCAATTTAAAGGGCTTGTTTCGGCCTGAGAGAACATACGGCTACTTTGAAGCAATGAAGCCTGTTTGTTTTCCGTTCATTGTTGAGTCACAGTGGAGTCACGTGATGCAGAATGACTTCATGTAGGCCTACGTTTTGAGGAAGTTTAATATGAGGCAGCTTCCATTGCCACATGCACGCACGTACGCACACGCACGGAGAGAGAGAGAGAGAGAGCGAGAGAGAGAGAGAGAGGTTCAACAGCACAGGTTGACCAGTGACCAGCCCTGAATGCGTCATCAAGGAGGTCTGTATTACCCGTGTCTTTCTACGAGTCAATCAGTCAGTCATCAGAGTCTGAACTCCTGTCGCCTCGCTGGAGGAAACTGGGATTTAAGTTCAGCGGAGAGAGTTTGAAACAACTGCAAGAGCGGAGCAGAGAGTCTCCACAAATGTGAGTTTTAATCTGAAATATATAAGTAACGACATTGATATCTTATAGGCTATACCACGGGTGGTTTATTATACTGTGTTGTTGTGGGACTGCAGGTGTTGGCTAACTAAACGCATTCAACGATTCATTCAACCAGTGTGTCTTGTGTAGTTATATGCTATAGTATACAGCACACACACACTGTAAAATGAAGGGCAATATATTTTTCAACGGAATATATATATCATTTAAAAAGAGGACAGAGGTCCCTCTGTGCCCAGTTAAGATCTGGTGCTTTACCATGGCAGTTGAGGTGGGCAGATATAGGCTACTGGCATTCCCGAGGAGCAGCGACTGTGCATGTGCTCTTTGTGACCTGGGAGTCTATTTGTGTATATATCATTATATATGTACAATTTTGTGAGTGTCTTGTAAGCCCGTGCGGGCTGGGCATCTTATATGATGTAGGACACTTTAATAAAAAACTCTATATATCTATATATTTCTTTACTGTATTTTATTAGCTGGCACGTATAGAGAGAATTGTCCGAGAGAATTAATCTCGTGGAAAAGTTCAGCTATGTGGCAAAAAGCAAAGTTCTTTGTTTACCCAGGGTGAATGGACTAAGCTCGACGAACTTGTTTACAGCCAGACCCTGCTCATAGAACATTTCATGGAATAAATGGAATAAATGTAAATGATGTAATGTATCATGGAATTATCAAGCAGCAACTTAAGACAGAATGCTGGTTTTATTTGGCATGTCTGAGACAAATAGTAAAGTGTGTGATTGGATCGGAGCGCATTGGTGCCAATATGCGCTTCTTTGCCCGGAGAAGAGCGCGCTGCGCGCGGCGTGGCAAAACAGACATCGATCTGATCTCTATGTTTATTTAGTTTACTTATTTATGCTGTTGGCTGTTTGGAATTATGTTGATTTATTATGTTGATTTATTGTTAGCAGTCTCCGTGACCTTGGTCAGAAAGTAATCCCCTGAGCGGTTATTTAAATGAATGAGAAAACACAGATGTAGCTAAAGCTTTAATAATTGTTGTTCACTGTGAATTAAATAGCTGTCTTTCTTCTCTGAACTCAAATTACATAATAGCGTAAATAAAATAATGTTATAATAAGCAATGATTATGATTTACGCTGCTGCGTTAATTTGAGTTTAGATTAGGGCTTGTTGTAGCCTTATATATATTTTTCGTTTTAAATTGAATTCCCGTTTTCATATAAGGATATACTTTTCTCATTTCTTATCTCGTGTCTTTTTATATTTATAAATATATATCTCGTCATTTCAGTTCCGTCTCTCTTTGAGAACGCTGTTTTGAAAGGGATAATTCTAGCGCTCTGTCCACAGAGAGTTATAGGGACTCTATAGGGAGTCATTCTGGCCTGGCCTTGCCTGGCCTTTTTTGGGGGGGAAAAGTTGCAGATATACGTCTATTGTGTTTAGTAATTAAAATGGTAATAGGCTGGCGTGTAAATATAATAACATGGCTGGTTTTATGTGTTGTTGGCTGTGAGTTGGCCAAACGGATCGGATATAGCCTCTATAGGCATTGAGCGCGCTGCGGTGCTAATACCGCAGGGCGCGTTCGGAAATACCGCACCGGAGAGCACTGGCTTATTAGTTTGCATCGCACAGCTGCGCCCTGCCTGCAGTGCGCTATTTCCGAGCGCCCCCACTGTATGTGAGCGCGTGCGCCTCACGGAGCATTGCGCATCTCAGAAGTCCTTAAGTGCGTGTGTTCGGAGGAAAAAACATATCGGCTATACCGTCTGCTAATCATTTCACCCATTTTCCACGCGCGAGCATATATATTATACTATGATATCAGCCTGTAGTGCGCATGCATGTCGCGCAGGGAATAGTTATGCAGGTGTAAACCAGACAGCGCCTAATTTATGTATTTATAGACAGAACTTTGGTTCCGCCTGGCTTTACAACCTATTGAAGTTCCATTTTCTGTATATTTATACTTTTCTCATATAAATGTATGTTCCATTCCGTCTCCCTTTGAGAATGAACACTGATACTAGACTCATTAGACTGAATGGCTCCCACTGAGCTGTCGGGGGGCGGGGCCTAGCACAATGAACGCCGCTGATAGGCTGAATGGCCTAGCAGCAGCCACATGCAGGTAAACTTTAGTAAACTCTGTCACGGTGCACGCGCCTGCATACAGTTAAGGCTCGCAGAGCGCAGACTTCACGTGAACGCGCTTAAGTCAGTGATTGTGACTCAATCTGTTTCATGTCAAGGGCCCCCAAATGTACATGTAGCCCCCGCAGACCCCCACATTTAAAACGATATGCCAGGGACCCCCATAACCCCATTAGAGAAGATGTTCACGGCTCTATAGCAGTGATTCTCAACCATTTTAATTTCAAGGACCCCCCAGTTTGACATGCATTATAGTCTACGGAGTCACGGACCCCCATTTAATGGCATTTCTATCTCTGGGACCCCTGAATTTATGTTGTAAAATCAATGTTAATTTATTCCATGCTGAAGGTCATACAGTATATATTTGGTCATGGCGCTGATGTGATCAAAGTGTGTGTTCTTGTGTGTTTCAGATCCGGGGGCTCTGTCGCACTCTGTGTGCCAAGATGGCTGACAAATGGTGGCGTCTCCGTCCTAAACATCCTTACGTGATTGCTGGCATCGGTGCGGCCATAGTTGTGGGAATAGTGATTCTGGTGGCCCTGCTCTGCGGTAAGACAACTGGCATAATGAGGATGTTGTTGTGCTTTTTTTTTTTTTTTTGCAATTTATCATAGCTATCAACATCTTAGAATGTTCCAGTTCCAATTTGTCTGCATAACGTGCCTTTGGTTAAAAGAACAGGGAGACCCCTTTTACTGTGGCTATAGCAATGATTAGGATACTATTGGAATATAGAGATATTTTAATTCATCACCCAACAATTATAGTATAGCAAGTATAGACTATTAGCCTATAGGTCTTTAGTAACCTGTGTCTATTGTCGCATGTATTTAGCTGTTATTCATAGAGCTGTCCTGTTGTTTTATCATGTCTTCATGTGTAGGGATGAAAGACTCGACCGCAACTCCGACCGCAACTCCGGCCGCAACTCCGACCGCAACTCCGGCCGCAACTCCGACCGCAACTCCGGCCGCAACTCCGACCGAAACTCCGACCGCAGAGTCAACCCCGGCTTCCCCACAATGTGGGAAGAGGAACAATGTTCCTGTTTCACGCGTGAAAAATGGCGAAGAATCTTCTCCTCACTCTCTGCCTTGGATGGCTTACGTCACGGTATTTATACTTTAAACAACAGTATATCTAGGTAATTATACTTTATACAACAGTATAACCAGATAAATGTACTTTAGTATATCCAGGTAATTATATCCAGTATATCCAGGTCCTCAAAACAAACATTATATTTATCTTTATTGTCTATGGTGTTTTCTTAAACAAGCATAGTTGAAAGACAAACATTAAAGCTGTATATAGGAGGGGCTAGCGCCCCTCAATAACAGTAAATCTATGTAATTATACTTTATACAACAGTATATGGAGGTAAACTATACTTCATACAACGGACACACAGGAAAACATGCACCCTGCTTTTTGTCTTCCTTCAAATAGAGATCAAAATAAACTCTACATGATGCTAAATTAAATTCATATTTACATTTCAGCTTCAGTTAATACTGTGGTTCTCAACGCTGTCGTGTCAAGGACCCCCAAATTATTAAAACATGTATGTATTTGGTGACGGACCCTGAATATATTAAATTTATTTCAAGATGTTTGTAAAACAGCAGATCTACTGCAGCTCACCAAGATGCGACGCGTTGTGAGCTTGTAGATCGTCTATGAGCCCCTCAGGGACCCCTGGAACCCCCTCAGGACCCCCTGGAGCCCCTCAGGGACCCCCTGGAACCCCCTCAGGGACCTCCCCAGACCCTCTTTGAGAACCACACCACAGAGCTAATAGAACGAGGTCATATTATGTTGTAGGAGTGTTTCATTTATGCTCCATTGTACGACAACGTGACATGGCAAAAATAGACGATCTATACAAGCTCACACAACCCTTTAATCTGTCTGATTCACACTATAACTTTTTGTCTTTCAGATGGCCGATGGAAGCTTTGACTTTGGTGCTGTCCTGATTAACGAGTCCTTTGTTGTGACTCTATGGGCCATGTAATAAACATACATTAACCATTAGTTATAATTAAACACAGTTTATCATATCTCTGTCTGTCTCTTCCTCTGTTCCAACCTGACCAGGGTTTAAATGACCCCATTTAAACCCTGGTTTAAATGGTATTAATTAGCTGATCGAAAATAGCTGATCTACAAGTTCACAAAGCAACGTGTTTTCACCTTGTAGATCGGCTATTTTAACAAAGTATTTAGAGCTAAAGTGATTAAATATGTAATGTTTTAAAACCAACCCATAGCTGCTACTTATAGATGAATGTTAAATAGTTACTTATTGATAATGGAATTAAAATTAAATAATCATTTTGTTTCTGTTGTTTCTCCAGGGCTGGTGACTATGTGGTCTTCGGAGCACACAACCTTAGCTCGACATCTGAACACATTCAGAAGATCATGATAGAAAAGGTATGAACTTCAATATGTCAGAACTATTACATAACCCCCCCCCCCCCCCCCCCCCTACAGCCAATGTGTCCTTTGAGCAAAGCACTGAACTATCTGCTGAATTCAGTTCAGTAGCCTACAATATATTCCACAATTTGTTAAAATCCTTGAAAATAGATCTACAATCTGAGCTTAATTGTTTGAAAATGTTTTGGAAACAGGTCTTATGTGTTTTTATCTAAACATGTGTCTGTCACTTCTGTTTAGGTCTTCCGGCATCCCAACTCCTCCAGGTTGCCTGCAGGTGGCATGGTGCTGGTCAAACTGTCCCATCCTGTCAACTTCACCAACCATGTTAGACCCATCTGTCTCCCTCAGGCTGGTGACGTAGTTCCGGCTGGTTCGACGTGCCTGGTCGCTGGGTGGGGGAAGACTAAGAGACACACAGGTGAGGAAACAACACACACACATTCATACAGACTGACAAGGAATTTGATTGGTCACATTATCAGCATGTACTGATAATGGGGCGGGACTTACATTGTATGTACTTCCCCTGGACGCTGTCTTTCTTTGACCAATCACAGCACAGCTTTCATGGCCTGCGATGTGAACAGATCTGCACAGCACTTCCTGTAGGGCTTTAGGGCGGGACTTCCTGTACGTCTGCTTAGACACTTCACTACAAGATCACAGCACATCACATGTTATGAGCTTATAGATCGCTATTTTTGAAAAATACATACACCTATTGTCCCTATTTTAGGCAAACTAGTGGACCTTCTCCATGAAGGCTCTGTGAGGACCATCACCAACCAGCAGTGCAGAGAGGCCTATCCTTCTGAAGACCACACATATATCACCAAGTATACCATCTGTACTGCAGCCTCTGCAGCCAATGAGACTCGTCTCTCCTATGTGAGTGACACACAGATGGAAACATTACCATGATATTTATCACATAAAACACACTCTGAAAAACACAACTTCCCGTTGTTTCAGTTGGACGTTGGCGGACCACTGATGTGTGTCAAGGACAGCGACTGGTTCCTCCAAGGTGTGATCATCTGGGATAATGAATGGCCCCGCCAGTCACATCCTGCTCTGTACTTGAACGTTCCTGAGATGGTCCCCTGGATCAACGAGGGGAACTGTTGTATGAACCCTTTTCAGTTGTAATTATTAGAGGGACCTTTTCATGGTTCTTTATAGAACCCTTCATTTAAATGGTTCTTTAAATATAACCATGGTCTGAAAGGTCCTTCCTGGAACCATGAGTTCAGGTTCTGGTTGACACTTTTATTTTTCTGAGTGTGTAAACTAAACTAACACGTGTGTTTAACAATAGCTGTAGTAATTACACAGGTGTAAAGGTGATCTACACAGAATGTACTCCATGTACAGTAATGTATGGAGAGTATTGATGGAACTACAGGCATGTACTGTGTATAGTTAGACACGTGTGTTGATTGTTATATCTGTGTGATTGTGTGCAAATACTAACTAACCTAAACTAAACTATGGGACAGGAAACGAATAACTGGAACATTGGTCCCCGATGAGAACACATTTTATTTTTAATATTTGATTACAAATGTGCTGCAAAAATAATTAAGGACCAATACTTTTTACAAATGTGTGGCAAAATAATAATATATTTTTGTATTAGCATTTAAGGACCAATATTATTATTATTATTATTTTTACTAAAGTAATGCTACAAAACCTGCCAGTCATTAGAAGATATGGAATGGTCTGATAATGATATACCGTGCATGTTAAAAGCATACATTCATTTGTTTTTTTATACATTTAAGGGGAAAGAAATACCAATTTAATGCTGACCAGAATTAGTATCTGTCCAGAATTTGAACTGAATGTCAATAAATGTCTCTTTATCTCATTCACTTGTGTCTTTTACTGTTAATATATTGATGTGGGATGAAGATTTTACCATGACATGTACAACTAATTATGGGTTGGTTTGGTCTGTCAGAGAGTCCTTTATGTTAGTTATGAAGGAGGTGTTACTGTAAATGTGCTCTGAAATTAATAACACAGTTTAAAGGAGCATTCAGTGATTTGAGTGATTTGGAAACCCCCCCGGTCCGCCCCGATAACAAGATGTGCACATGCACGCACTACAGTGTGGGGGGGGGACGCGACAGGCCAACAGCACACACACAAGGCCCGCCCCCGCTCAATCATGATTGGCGGAAGGCCCCTCTCTATCCTGATTGGATGAAGACTTGGCCACCTAGCCAAAAACGAAACCTAAGGTTTGTTGACCCCCAGGGGTTAACTGGGGACAGGGAGGAACTCCTTATATGGTCAGCACACTCTATAGTAGGGAGGATTATCACAACAAAACAAAATAATAAGTGATATTTGAATTAAGTGAAATCACTGAATATACCTTTAACATGAATCAAACATCGATGTGTCAGTTTTAGTTCTATCTGTTGTGTCACATGGACACTACAACAGTTTTAGTTCTAGGGAGAGAGAGGGAGGGAGGGATGTTGTGTCACATGGACACTACAACAGTTTTAGTTCTAGGGAGAGAGAGAGGGAGGGAGGGAGGGATGTTGTGTCACATGGACACTACAACAGTTTTAGTTCTAGGGAGAGAGGGAGAGAGAGAGGGAGGGAGGGATGTTGTGTCACATGGACACTACAACAGTTTTAGTTCTAGGGAGAGAGGGAGAGAGAGAGGGAGGGAGGGAGGGAGGGAGGGATGTTCTGTATGTGGCATAACTATACTGATTGTTACTGAGTGTAATAAAAGGTTTGTACTGTGTGCTGCAACCTTGAATGTGTCACTTAGAGGAGTTCATCAAATAGTTTAACAGGAACATTTTATCAGTGAGACTGAGACAGTCACTCCCTTCAGAACAAGAGGCCATTCATGATTCAAGGTCTCTCAGCACAGAGAGAAACAACACGTTTACAGTACTTTTGGTACACATTTAATTAAAAAGTCTAAAGCAGTGGTTCTCAACCAGTGGTCCGGGGACCACCAGTGCTGGTCCCCAGCTAAATGATGGAGAGCATTGGTAACCAAATGGACCCTTATAGATCTTTAACTCTAGCTGTAAAATGAAAGAAAGATGTAGAATAATTATTTTGATAAACATTTACTTGTTATCTCTCCTATGGCACCACATCAATACAGCATCATTTCATTGTGGACAAAACACTTATCCAACGATAACAACAATATTCTATATTTTTTGGTCTGAGAGGCTAAATCTCATCAAATGGTGGTCTGTGACGTCTGTGTGGCTCAAATGCTGAATAAATAATGGACCTCGATGTGGGGGGGGGGGGGGGGGCACGACCCAAACAGAATCTTCACCGTGTCCCTTTAGAGGCTCAAAGTCACTTTAAAACTGTCCGACAGCATGCATCGCTGCTATGAGTGACACAGGGAGAGGAGCTGTCCGTGGTTCTGAACACAACACAACAGCCTCACAATGCTTTCCACCGTGGAGGAAAGCCTGGTATTCTAAAGCTAGCCTAGCCCTGGTCCAGTCCAGTCCAGTCCAGTCCAGTCCAGTGCGAGAGAGAGAGAGAGAGAGAGAGAGAGAGAGAGAGAGAGAGAGAGAGAGAGAGAGAGAGAGAGAGAGCTGACGCACTGCACTGCACTGGCTGAACTGACTCCCAGGAATGGGGGTGAATTAGCAGAGAGGCTGTTTACAACCACAGGCTCTAATAAAACTGTATTGTACAAAAAGATTAATAGTTTAATGTGTTGGAAATGGGGATTTTATTGATCTTGAGGGATTTGTTTTTTTGCTTCACATGTAATGCCTCAGTTTGGGCACTAGGTGGCAGGAAAAGATAGGCTATTGAGATGACTGCGTTGGAAACGGTTGGATTAATTAGAATGATATCCATCTTAATGGGGGGGCAACGTGCATGGCATTTCTAATGTAAAATATTTACAACAACATGGGTAGATATGAAATCTGCTAATCAACTAAATTAATGGTTATTCATGTCCAGCTACTATCCAGCCAGCTCTTTACTATACTGGAGGACTTTGTTACAAACCTAAACAGAGCTAATTGACTTAAAGGTTGTAGGTAACCCACTCCATAATTGCTGCATAGTATAAAAAAAACACGTGTGATGTGAGGGGCGCTCTTATCATACATCATATATTATATCGTCTCATTCCGGCCAACCACAATCCTCACCTTTGTCTACAATGCTTGTGTTTACACAAACCCTCAAAGCTGGACATAGGAGGGGCTATAGGGCCCCTCAAAAACGAGTGATTTCTCAATTTTATAACCGTATGGATTTTACTGTATGTGTGACACAGAGACGTAGGGGAGAACGGGGTAAGATGAGCCAGCGTTTAAGTTGAACCACCCCTTTATCTAGAAAACTAGAAAACTGTGTTGCCATGTAACCTTAAATCTAGTAAGCATCCATAATTTACACCTGGCTGTGAAGTTGGGAAGCAGGGATGCTTACATAGATGCTTACTCATCATTTCAATTGATAGAAGACATCCTGAAATATGGGTAGATCAATGTAAAGATTTTACTTTACATTTTGCCTTGCTTCCAGGACAACTTAAGCAAAAAGTGGTTCATCTTACCCCGTTCTCCCCTATAACAGAACAGAAGCATATTCTGGGATATAAAATATCTTCTATTGGAGTATTTCCTGGCTCACCTCGGCTCAACCCCAGTGTTGCACAATGTGTCCAGTTCCTTCAGTTATGTAACTTCTCTAAACATCGGACCTTCAGGCATCTTTATTCATGTCAACATGAAGCTGCTGCTGCTTCTGCGACCCGATGTTTACTCTGGCAAATGATTTAACCACTTAAACCCATCTACTGTACACTTATTGACTTGAGTCCCCCCGGGGGCTACAGCCTTTTTACCACTTTTTGAGGGGCGCTAGCCCCTCCTATATTCAGCTATTGGTGTAGATTTTGGTCTTTATACACAGAATTCCCATTGACGATGAATGAAGAATTTACGTCATATGTGTCTGAGCAAATCACAGTTACAGTTACATCATGATGATGTACGATGATAAGAGCGCCCCTCACTGCGCCCCTCACTTCACACGGGTGTGATTCATTTGTAAAACTGGCTACTTGCTGGAGAGTGAATGAACAACAGCAGGACCAGACTACAGAGAACGCTCTAGGAGGACTGCCCGTGAGGAAGGCGCAAGTACCGAAAATATCCAATCTACAAGCCCACTCAACCCAGCATTTATATTCTTGGGGGGGCAAACAAAATATGGGTTGTACATGCTCACGTGTCGCACTGAGCATATAGATCTGATGGTTGTACATGCTCACGTGTCGCACTGAGCATATAGATCTGATGGTTTTGGTGAGGAAATGTGGTTCAAGACTCAAGTACAGTAACTGAGGCCTGTTTTAGGTGGTTAAACCTGACTGGCAGCATGTAGTGTGAGTTATGGGACGCCCTCTTCTCAGGGTGCTTTGCCCGTCTCCGGACCCCCCGGGTTGAGCTCCTTTGGACCCCTAACCCATAGGGGTCCAAAAGAGCTCAACCCGGGGGGTCCGGAGACGGGCTACAGGTTGCTTTGCCCAGGGAAGAGAAAGAACATCCACACACTATAGTTTCTAGAGCTCCGAGACTTACTTTATTTAGAGGCAACAAATTGCAACGTTTCCACCTACAAGGTCTTCATCAGGCAAATAATAATCATATTTATTTGCCTGACGAAGACCTTGTAGGTGGAAACGTTGCAATTTGTTGCCTCTAAATAAAGTAAGTCTCGGAGGCGGAGCTCTAGAAACTGGTGTGCGGATGTACTTTCTCTTCCTTGATGTTTGCCCTTGATGCCTGACCTCCAGCACCTGGCCTGAAGATAGGCATTGAGATGTGATGCCTGACCTCCAGCACCTGGCCTGAATATAGGCATTGAGATGTGATGCCTGACCTCCAGCACCTGGCCTGAAGATAGGCATTGAGATGTGATGCCCGACCTCCAGCACCTGGCCTGAAGATAGGCATTGAGATGCGCACACAATCTGACCTGTGAACTGTTTTGCCCAGGGCGACCACCTCTAATATGCCTATCCCTAACCTTAAAGGAGAATTCCATGCTAGATGGCTTTCTTACCTTTCTTTGTAGTCGTTATGTCCCCACCAAAGAGGTCCAGGTGTTTTTTGTGCAAAAACTCCTTATTGGCTATTTCCCCTACCATAAGCCTACTCAAATAAGTAGTAAAGTGTGCCACTTGGAATATTATTTACATTATGAAGAGAGGATATATAAGCGAATTAGCACAACACCCCATAGCCCCATTCAATTCCCATTCAATGCAATTCATTTGGGGCTTATGGTAGGGGAAATAACCAATAAGGAGCTTTTGCACAAAATAACACCTGGACCTCTTTGGTGGGGACGTAACAACTACAAAGAAAGGTAAGAAAGCCTTTTAGTACGGAATTTTCCTTTACGCTAGCCTGGGTTCCAGGCTGATTCACTGTGTTCCGCCGTGGATTTGGAGCGAACCCAGGCTAACCTCAACCCTACGTATATAACGTAACAAAGTGACCTAAAAAGTAAAAACCATGGCCATCCGAGGCGATCGAAACACCCTGAAAAGAGGGAATCGTCTCATTGTGGCTGAGCGGCGAGGTCAAAGCAGGACAAAGGACAAAACGTATACATCATCCCTTACTCACTGAAGCAAGGCAGATTCACTCGAAACTAGCTTATATCCTGCAATACAAATACAATGTGCTCTATAGTCTAGAGGCAGGCAGCGTATAGGTAAATACAATCATGTAAATGTTTGCACATGTTCACAGTAGGCCATAGTGCAAAGGGGGTAGTAGTAGCATAGCATAGGCCTACATCCCACAATGCATTTATAAATGGATTATTTAACTTTATAGATCAGGGGTCGGCAACCTTTTTGACATGAAGTGCCAGGTTTTCATTTTTTGATAGTTGCTTCATACATACAATTTTATTATGACACCACATCAAAATGTAACATTTCCATAGGCTATAACAATTGTGCCGTATTATTGCCTTTTGTAATATTTTCTCATATATATCATTGGACACATAATCCACCTATCTCCCAAACGCAGTCTCTCCCCAGTCAGAGTGAAGAGTCTGAATGTAGAAGTAGGTATGTGCGCAGGACATAATAATTATGTATATGCAGTTTAACTGACTATTAAAGCTTTGTTTGAATATTTCATTTGAAAATAAATAAACTCGAGCTCTCTCACACTTGTGCCATGTGACCTCCCTAGTCCCCTGTGCCAATGTTGGCACCCGTGCCTAAGGTCGCCTAACCTAACTCCGCCAGATGGGGCAGCAGAGAGCACACTGGGTTCCCCCACCCAGTGTACTCTCTCAGAGAGTACACTGGGTGGGGGAACCCAGTGTGCTCTCTGCTGCCCCATCTGGCGGAGTCAGGTTAAAGGTTGCCTACCCCTGTTCTAGATTACATATCGGAGCAGGGTAGCATAGCAGCACACGCATTCACTTGTACATTTAATACATAAGAGAGTTGTGTTGTTGTCCTTTGTCAAATTGTCCCTGGATTAAAAAATCGTTCAGACAACAATGGAGACGCCACAAAGACAGACAGAGCCCGCAGTGTGTTTTCCCAGTGCGTAATTAATTGTCCATTGTATTTGTGAATCAATGCAGAATGCAGCCCTGGTTTATTGGTGACGACATGCTAGGGAGAGAGAGAGAGAGAGAGAGAGAGAGAGAGAGAGAGAGAGAGAGAGAGAGAGAGAGAGAGAGAGAAACAACAACACAAGGACCAGAGTCATGCTGCTGGCAGCCTGCCAATAACCATGAACCAGACACAACCACTGATCTCACATCAGCTCAACACACAGTGGCGTGCACAGATAGACACTAGGGGGTGCTAGAGCACCCCCTGCCCTTTTGGCAATGTGCCCTTTTGAAAAGAAAAAGAAAAAAAAAACCTTTTTTTTTCTCTTTTTTTTTTTTGATTTTTCAAAAATAGCAGACCTACAAGCTCATAGCGCGCCACCGAGTGGCGCGCTATGAGCTTGTAGATCTGCTATTTTTCAATAGCTAAAGCATAACATAATGCTAACACCAAAAGGGGTTCCCGCCCAAAATGGATTAAGGCAACCGGCCGGTTCCACGCGCTGCACAAGGTGCCCTTTTTTAACTTGAGCACCTGCCCCTCTAAATGTCTGTGCACGCCACTGTCAACACAGCACTAGCATCAAAGACATGTACTAACAGTAGGCTACAGCTGGAGTCTTTTAAACTGTCAAGAATAAAACAAATACAATAAGAGACACTGAAGCATATCAATTCAAATAAATACATGATGATTTTGAGGTTGTTTATTGCATCAGTAGTTAATTCACATGCTGGAGTTTTTGCTGGGAGGATGTGTTTTACAGTATGGTCAGTTGGGCTATTTATTGATATGACATTAATCTGGTAAATGTTTTCATACTTTTTTCAAGTATCTGTACTTTACTGAGTATTTATTTTCTTGAGTACTTTTTACTTTTACCCATTACATTTGAACACAAGTATCTGTACTTTCTACGTTCCTGGGGGTCCACACGATAACTCTGTCATTTCTCAACCGTTTCGGAGGCGGGGCGGCTCACCGGAACCGGGCCGGCACCCTGGCCGCGTTCATGTGGGTCTGGAACTTCCTGGGACCCCTTGGGGACCCCCACACAGAGTTGCACCACTCACTTCACACGGGTGTGATTTTTTTTGCGGGCCTCCAGTCCTATGCACAGCTTCGTATGTGTGCAAAGAGCGCCCCTCAGTTCATTCACACAAGTGTGATATTTCATTTATTGTAATGTTTTTCCTAAATGTCCATAGCTTTGAGGTGAGGAGTCACAAGGAGGAGTGTGAGGACTGAGGAGTCACAAATTGTGATTGGCCGGAATGAGATGCTGTATGGTGATATATATGTATATATATATATACAAATGTGTCATGGACACATTTGTATGTATATATATATATATATATATATATATATATATATATATATATATATATATATATATATATATTATATATATATATATATAAATATTAAAGAGACCCATAAAAATGTGTCCATGACCCACAATTGGGCCCCGGGCCACTGTTTGGGAAACAGTGCTCTTCTCTCTTTAGACCACCCCCCCCCCCCCCCCCTCCCCTCCCCTCCTCCATGAGCAGCGCTCTGCCGGGGAGGAGGAGGAGGGCTGGCCGGGGAGGAGGAGACGGCAGAGCCGCCTGCCTGCAAGCCTGCCTGGGGCTCACTCAACTCAGCTCAGCTAGCGCGCCTGGTCTGCTCTGCTCTCTGCTCTGTTTGTCGGCCCCGGGAAATAAAACGGGATTATATTCTGTACTGTAGACACTAGACTAGAGTGTAGAAGAGCAGACGAAACACACCCGCTGGGTTGCGGTTTATTATTATGGCAGTCAGTCTCAGTCAGACCGTGACACGGTGACACTACCGTAACCTACCTACCTAAATCCCGTCAGGATCATAGAAGAGAAGTACTAGTGTCAGTCACTGAGGAGAAGAAGCGAGCGGCACTTCTTCAAATTATGACACTTGTAGCTTTCACTTTATAGGCACAGATCGAGGTAAACAAGCCAATCCATACCTCGATTACCGATCCACGATCCCCGGCCGGAATAAAAACGGATTGTTCTCTGCAGGCTGCTGAGTTTTTGGAGAGAGAGAGCCCTCCGTCCGTCGCGTGGGGCTCCATCCATCCAGGCTCTCTTCCACGCATGGAGGGGAGACTTTAAATGGACACACGGTGTGTAAAAGCTGACCTGTTTTGTTAATTATCGCAACAGAGGAGGAGGAGGAGGCACGCCGGTTTTTGACTCGACCCGTCAGTGAGTACTAGTGACTTGACTGGACATCCTCGTGTGGGAACGACCCGACCCGGGTCGGTCGGGTGTGTGTTCCCCACATACAGAGTCATGATGGGACACTGGGAGCTGCCGTGAGAGAGGAGGATGAGCCTCGTCCTCAGCCACCACCGGACCAACAGTCCCGCCAAGGCGTACGACTTTCTGCTCAAGTTCCTGCTGGTCGGGGACAGCGATGTGGGCAAGGGGGAGATCCTGGCCAGCCTGCAGGACGGAGCGGCCGAGTCTCCCTATGGACACAACATGGGTGAGTGAGTGGAGTGAGTGGAGTTTGATTGATTGATTGATTGATTGATTGAAGTATTGATTGATTTATTAACAGTTTGCAGAATTACAGTAGGCTACAATTCAAGTACAACTCAATACAAAAACTGTTAACTGTGAGTGGACGACACCATAAAGCATCACACTTGTTAATTACAACAGGGTCCACCATTTTCAATTCATCAGAGTGGAGTGGAATGTGGTCCGCATTCATCCTGTAGAAATCGACCTTAATATTCACCTGAATGTCTTAAACTCGGAGTAAGACACAAGAGTCAAGAATGGAACCAAATGGACCCGGGTGCATGGTCCACATTTGGCTCCACAAGAGTTAAATTAGGCCTAAGACAGAGGAATTTTGTTTTTTTGAAAAAGCACTGATTTTAACAAAACAACACGTTACTTTCACTCATGCTGGTGCAAGTTCAGGGCCAAATTAGCAATTGGGCCAGTTGGGGTCGTGACTCGTGGCCCAGGGGCTCTTGGCTCTCAGAGGCCCTTCAGGGAAACTGGACCGTGCAGTACTGGGTTTGAGGCCCTGGCAAGGGGGGGGGGGGGGGGGGTCCTGGGATGTGTGATATATAAACAGACTTTTTACGGAACAATTCCTGTTGTACAAACACTCAGGCCAAGTCGATGGCAAAACACATTTACTGTCATGACGTACACTGCCAGGCTAACTAGGATGACGTAGTGGGTGCCACATTATTAAGCGATGTATGATGACTTCATCATCATACATATAAATGGTACATACATTTATATAGCGCCTTTATCCAAGGTGCTTTACATAGAGTGTGCATTATATTCACCCATTCACACACACATTCATACACCGATGGCGGAGGAAACCATGCAAGGCACCAACCAACACATCAGGAGCAATTAGGGGTTCAGTGTCTTGCTCAAGGACACTTCGACACTAACTCTGGGGGAGCCCACAGGGTTCGAACTGGCGACCTTGAGGTTACCATCCAGCCACTCTACCACTGAGCCCTATATAATGATCATGATATAAAGGAGATTGTATATCAATTCCATTTGTACAATATCAAAGTGGTTAAATCAACAGGATTCTACTGTGAAGCCTGTAGAATGTGGGGCTTTATATGTAAACAAAATACGCCCTCTGATTGTTAGTACAGGAAATAGAAATGTCACGGCTCACTTTTCTCATACGGATAAGTTACAAACAGTGGGTGTCCAGGATGTTAGTGACACATAAACAGAAATCACTGGGCCAGTGACTGCAGCAACAGTGACCATCTTTCCTTTTGGTTTGGGCACAATTGGCAGCTGCACAGTAAACAAACGGCCGCATGCACATGGTACACTGGTCATCAACAGTGCACATGGTACACTGGTCATCAACAGGTCACATGGTACACTGGTCATCAACAGTGCACATGGTACACTGGTCATCAACAGTGCACATGGTACACTGGTCATCAACAGTGCACATGGTACACTGGTCATCAACAGTGCACATGGTACACTGGTCATCCACAGGTCACATGGTACACTGGTCATCAACAGTGCACATGGTACACTGGTCATCCACAGGTCACATGGTACACTGGTCATCAACAGTGCACATGGTACACTGGTCATCAACAGTGCACATGGTACACTGGTCATCAACAGTGCACATGGTACACTGGTCATCAACAGTGCACATGGTACACTGGTCATCCACAGGTCACATGGTACACTGGTCATCAACAGTGCACATGGTACACTGGTCATCCACAGGTCACATGGTACACTGGTCATCAACAGTGCACATGGTACACTGGTCATCAACAGTGCACATGGTACACTGGTCATCAACAGTGCACATGGTACACTGGTCATCAACAGTGCACATGGTACACTGGTCATCAACAGTGCACATGGTACACTGGTCATCAACAGTGCACATGGTACACTGGTCATCAACAGTGCACATGGTACACTGGTCATCAACAGTGCACATGGTACACTGGTCATCAACAGTGCGTGCGTGCGTGCGGCGCACGCGCAAGACTGTACGTGTGACCTCAGCTCCTAAAAGCAGAGAACACGACGTCACTCCATGGAGTGAACCAGAGTAGACCAGGGCAGCATTCTTCGGCGGGTTATATTTAGTACGTGTGTACTTAAGTTGTATTTGGTAGAGGACACCGCACACTGCGACTCAAGCCCCGGGGGCCTCCGACAACTTGTTTATCTTGCTTCATTAATACTTTGTTTACTCAGGGCCGCATTTACACTCCCGACACTTTGGAGCTCAGAGAGAGGTCGCGACACACACTGGTACAGAAGGCTAAGTCGTGTCAAGTCATGTCAAGCCTTGTTTGTATAATGCATTCACTGAATATGCTCACAGGCACACACACAAAAACACAAAAACAAGAGAGTGCACAGGAATATCTCTCTCTCTCTCTCTCTCTCTCTCTCTCTCTCTCTCTCTCTCTCTCTCTCTCTCCTCCCACAGTGGTGGACATGTTAGTCTTGAAGTATAATCTTCTTATTGCAGTCTGTCTGCCTGTCTGTCTTATTTGGACTGACTGACTGACTGACTGACTGACTGACTGACTCACTCACTCAATTCATGTCTGTCTGTCTGTCTGTCAGTTAAATGTAGTTCAAAAGTACAATCACAAGCCTCTCTCCACCCCCCTCCCCTCTCTCTCTCTCTCTCTCTCTCTCTCTCTCTCTCTCTATTCCTCTCTCACACCCCCTTTCACTCTGTCCCTCCTGGCTAGCAGTAAACCTGAATAATTGAACAGCCTCGCTCCTCGCATGTAGCAGTTGATTTCAGAGGCATGTCCGTGCATGTCCGTGCATGTCCGTGGCAGGCAGGCAGGCAGCCGTGGGAAAACACATCACACACCCTCGAATAACCGTGAGCTTGGGCCGTCACAGCCAGTGTTGACATGTCCGCTTAGTATAAGCGACTTTATGGGCTTGTTTGTCTGTAAAGTTGCTTGTAAATATTGGTAGTTGCGGGTTGCGGTTTTTTGGGGGGGCTTAATTGATGATATGCACACGGCTGCCATCTTGCCAGCAAGGTGCTACCTAGGTGCAACTTCCCACAGACAGCCCATTCATCCAAACAGAACAGTCCTATCTAATTGTATTAAACTAGAATTTCGCCGCCCTTCGGGCGGCTCATCCTAGTTCCGTTGCAGCGCAATGGGAAGAAGGAAATTGCGAGATTTGACAGACTCCACTTCATGTTTCAGCTGTGTTTTTAAACCCAGTATTGTGCCCTTCACATGTAGTAACGGATGGGTATTATTATTATTTGTTGTATTTTATTTTCACATCAAAGCAAATTAAATTAAATTAAAATAAGCACACATGAAACTGCTTTTTACTGTTTTTGTTTACTTACAATAAGTTACTGTTTTTGGAAACCAAAAGATGTTGAGAATGGAGCAGAACATACTGTAGTATATTTTTGTGGGGACCTTGACTGCATTATAGTAGGCCTACAATCTTTTGGATTGCAGTGACCCCACATTGTTTCTTCGGGAACAATATTTGTAGTTACAATGAGGGCTACATGAGCCGAAGGGAGAGAAACACGTCGCCTCTCTCCAGTCCGTGCGTATGGTGCTGCTGGTGGCTGAATAACAACGGATCGCATCGCTGACTGACATAAACGCACAGTTACAATTCAGAGGCACTTCAATAAGAAAACTCAACTAATAACGCTTGTGTGTGTTAATCTGCCCGATGCTGACGTTAGTATATAATGTTTAGATTGTTTTCCTCTTGTACATGCGTTTGTGGGCACAGTGGCAGGGGGTGAAAAGCCGATTTGTCCCATGGTGTGCACTGCGCAACTGTGCAGTGTAAAACATGCTGAAATCAAACTACACACACACACACACACACACACACACACACACACACACACACACACACACACAGTCACTCAGTCACAAATCCTCCACAGTGTGATTACGTGTCTGCAGTAACACTGATGCGAGGTTACAATGAGTCCGTGGTGTGGTGAGACTGGGAAAGGAATAATGCGCGGAAGAGCTTGGCATCCGACTGCGCGCGTTGTGGCGATGAGATGGGCGCGTTCGGAAATACCGCACCGAAGCACACTCGCCTATTAGTTTGCATTGCATTTGCACAGTGCGCTCAGTGCGATATTTCCGAACGTGGCCGTTGTGTGTGTGTGTGTGGGTGTGTGTGTGTGGCTGGCTGGCCTGTGTTTTGCTGCGTGGGGATCGCCATGTGAGGGGGCTAGCCAATAAGGGCCCTGTGTTGCATGTGGAGAATTGTGTAGGTTAGTGTGTGTGTGGTGTAGCCGAATGGGGTGGTGAGAACATGAGGCGGATGTAGCACAGCAATCGGTGACCCCTACATTAAGCTGTGTTGCTCCCAACATGCAGTGCAAATGCGTGTTGTAGCAACCGTAGCCAATGGGAAAACAGGATGCAGTGTTGCCAGGTCCGCGAATTGTAAGCGAGTTGTAAGTAGCGTGTTGAATGGCATTTTTTCTGGGCTTGTTTTCATAGACCTGGCAACAAATTAGGCGGGGGTGTCGGTGCTTGTGGCGTGTTTGTGTTTGTTATTGATATTGTTTGTGAGTCTGGACGGGAGGCGGCTTTAGTGGCAGTGCAATGACAATTTTTACGCGGGTGGTGTTGAGTGTGGGCATGCTGCGCGACATGAGGAGATAGCCATGGATCGACGCGGAGGGTAAGTCTGTGACGTGTTAGTGTGTTTAGTGGGTTGTTGCAGTGTGTGTTGCAGTGTGTCAGTGGCGTAGTAGCTGGTGCCTTTTGTTCCTGGGTTGCGCACAGCTTTTTGGGCACACCTTTTCAATTGTATAATAGATAACGTCAAACTCACCAACATTGCAGCTGTATACGGAAAGCTTGAATTATCCTCTTTCTATCTGCAATGTGTTTGTTTCATAAAAATCCACTGTAGAGTGTAGACATGTTATGAGCTATTCCCTGTCAAGAAATTCCTTGCAGATGTTTTTTTTCTAAGTGCTGGAGTTTGGAAGTGCTTGTTGACAATCACTCACCAGCCCATGTGTACCACCTGTTTAGAATGTGCACATAAATGCAGGAGGCAGCAGGAGGTTGCTTTACTGATAACAAGTGCTTCCAAACTCTGACACTTAGAAAAATAGTTCAAGGACCTCCAGATTAATGTATTTGTCCAACTAATAATAAATAATAATAATAAAACTTTATTTGTATAGCACCTTTCATGACATGAAATGCAGCTCAAAGTGCTTTACACAAAAAATAAAAGAAAAAAAGGACCCTACATCTATAATGTGTTGAGCCAGGAACCCCCCATTCAAGATGTGAGCTTGTAGATCGGCTATTTTCAAAAAAGCCTATAGTCGGGCTTCTTTTTTGGCTTGTTTTCATAGACCTGGATGCTTATTTCTCTCACAACAACTCTGGCAACACTGTTCCAACTAGTCCCTCGGCTGTATAGCAGTGCCAGAAACAAGCCATTATGGAGATGCTTTATTCATTTTGTAGCACATCCCACTTCTTCTTACTGTCGGCCCTGCAAGCGCAGCTAGCTGCATCACATGACCACAAACTATATTCACCGTCATATCCAGTTCCCACACTTGGAAAGGCTTCACAGAATATGTCGAAGTAAATGGTGCATTTATATCATTAAAGTGTGTGTGATCTGTGCATTTCCACACAGACACCGATCGATGGCAGAGGGAACCATATGCAAGGCACCGAGCTGCTCATCGGGAGGAGTTAGTTCAAATTCAGTGTCTTGCTCAAGGACACTTACAGTAACACCATACACTAAAACCCTAAAAAGGTTCAATCCTCCTGGGATTGGAACCCTGGTCTCCCGTGTGAGAAACGTCTACCGCTCCTATCATGGCATATCCCCTGCTTGTCCTCCAGGGGAGATATTGGCAGTGTTGGGTCAGCTAGCTTAACTTGCCCAACACTGGTTTTAATTATTTATTTGATGGGGGTTTTTTTCAGTAAGAATTCAGGGCTCGAATACCTGCATGTATAGAGAGTATGCGCATGCTTAAAGTGAATGGCACATCGAGTGGCAAATTGAGTGGCAAAGCAACAGGCAAAGTGAGTTTAACATTGTTTAATGTTGTTTAATGCAATCAGATATGACTTTTCTGTGTGGATGTATGGGCTGTCAAGGCCAGAAAGTAGTTTTTTGCCACCTGCATAACTTCCTGGTTTGATGATGATGTCACACGCATACCCTCTATAGTGGAGTAAGTAAGCAATCAGTCTATTCAAGTTAATTGATAGGCCTAGTAGCTATGATTCATTGTTATCTGCAGTGTTGGGCAGGTTCACCCATTTAGGCCTGACGTCGAAATAAAAAAAAACGTCTTCTAAAATCAGTTTTCTGAAATGCCTATGTTTCTATATCAGTGGTGGTCAATATTTCATGTCAAGGACACCCAAAGTATTTGGCCGTCGACCCCCATCTGAAATTATGTTGTGCAAAGAGTTGAGTTAAAAATGTTCGCTCTGAAAGAATATGTGCCACATTTTCATGATTTTTCAAAAAAATAGCAGCTCTACAAACTCTTAGCGCGGCACTCAGTGCCACGCTATGAGCTTGTAGATCTGCTATTTTTCAATAGCTAAAGTATAACATAATGCTTAAAACACCAAATGGGGTTCCCGTTCAGAATGGCTTAAGCTACATGTATCTGACCCAAAACAGTGAATCATAGCTAATAGGCCTATTAATTATCAGGGGTACGAGCGTGCCTCGTACCCCTGAAACGAGGCAGAGAGAGGGTTGTAGTGTTTAGAGGGGCTGTGTGTGGTGTATTCATATACACCACAGAGAGCGTGAACTGACCCATATTATACAGTATATCAGTTATATATATATACACTCCACTCTGTTTTGCCTTTCAAAACACATTGTTACGTAATCCCTCCAGGATAGCACAGAGAAGGTCTCGAGGTTAGCACAGTACACACACAGTACACGCACGCACGCACGCACGCACGCACACACGCACGCACACACACACACTCCAGAAGCCAGGAGTTTGTGTGTGTGTGTGTGTGTGTTGTGGTCTCTTGGGATGGCACTGAAATAGAGTGCGCCATCTCTGGGGAGCGTACACTGTACACTCCCCCTGGGGGATTGTGCATGAACTCCCCCAGGGAAGTGCACGCACGCTCCCCCTGGGGGAGCTGGGTGCACTGGGGAGCGTACATGAACTCCCCCAGGGGGAGTGCATGCATGCATGCACTCCCCCTGGGGGAGTGTGCGTGCATGAACTCCCCCAGGGGGAGTGCACGCACGCTCCCCCTGGGGGAGCTGGGTGCACTGGGGAGCGTACATGAACTCCCCCAGGGAGCGTGCGTGCACTCCCCCAGGGGGAGCGTGCGTGCACTCCCCCAGGGGGAGCGTGTGTGCAGGGGGAGTGCACGCACGCTCCCCAGTGCACGCACGCTCCCCCTGGGGGAGTGCACGCACGCTCCCCAGTGCACGCACGCTCCCCCTGGGGGAGTGCACTCAGCTCTCAGGGAGTGCACCAGCTCTCAACGCGTCGCAGCGTGACCCGTTGTGAGCTTGTAGATCTACTATTTTCGTTATTTTTGTCCAAAAGTGCCCTCTTACGGGATTTCAGCCCCTGCCCCCCTAACACTCTCTGCAGAAACCCCTCATTTCAAAGACTATGGTGTCCGTCTCCACCGTGTCATTACAAAGACTATGGTGTCCGTCTCCACCGTGTCATTACAAAGACTATGGTGTCCGTCTCCACCGTGTCATTACAAAGACTATGGTGTCCGTCTGCCGTCTCCACCGTGTCATTACAAAGACTATGGTGTCCGTCTCCACCGTGTCATTACAAAGACTATGGTGTCCGTCTGCCGTCTCCACCGTGTCATTACAAAGACTATGGTGTCCGTCTCCACCGTGTCATTACAAAGACTATGGTGTCCGTCTCCACCGTGTCATTACAAAGACTATGGTGTCCGTCTCCACCGTGTCATTACAAAGACTATGGTGTCCGTCTCCACCGTGTCATTACAAAGACTATGGTGTCCGTCTGCCGTCTCCACCGTGTCATTACAAAGACTATGGTGTCCGTCTGCCGTCTCCACCGTGTCATTACAAAGACTATGGTGCCCGTCTCCACCGTGTCATTACAAAGACTATGGTGTCCGTCTCCACCGTGTCATTACAAAGACTATGGTGTCCGTCTCCACCGTGTCATTACAAAGACTATGGTGTCCGTCTCCACCGTGTCATTACAAAGACTATGGTGTCCGTCTGCCGTCTCCACCGTGTCATTACAAAGACTATGGTGTCCGTCTCCACCGTGTCATTACAAAGACTATGGTGTCCGTCTCCACCGTGTCATTACAAAGACTATGGTGTCCGTCTGCCGTCTCCACCGTGTCATTACAAAGACTATGGTGCCCGTCTGCCGTCTCCACCGTGTCATTACAAAGACTATGGTGTCCGTCTGCCGTCTCCACCGTGTCATTACAAAGACTATGGTGTCCGTCTCCACCGTGTCATTACAAAGACTATGGTGTCCGTCTCCACCGTGTCATTACAAAGACTATGGTGTCCGTCTCCACCGTGTCATTACAAAGACTATGGTGTCCGTCTCCACCGTGTCATTACAAAGACTATGGTGTCCGTCTCCACCGTGTCATTACAAAGACTATGGTGTCCGTCTGCCGTCTCCACCGTGTCATTACAAAGACTATGGTGCCCGTCTCCACCGTGTCATTTCAAAGACTATGGTGTCCGTCTCCACCGTGTCATTTCAAAGACTATGGTGTCCGTCTCCACCGTGTCATTACAAAGACTATGGTGTCCGTCTGCCGTCTCCACCGTGTCATTACAAAGACTATGGTGTCCGTCTCCACCGTGTCATTACAAAGACTATGGTGTCCGTCTCCACCGTGTCATTACAAAGACTATGGTGCCCGTCTGTCGTCTCCACCGTGTCATTACAAAGACTATGGTGTCCGTCTCCACCGTGTCATTACAAAGACTATGGTGCCCGTCTGCCGTCTCCACCGTGTCATTTCAAAGACTATGGTGCCCGTCTCCACCGTGTCATTTCAAAGACTATGGTGTCCGTCTCCACCGTGTCATTTCAAAGACTATGGTGTCCGTCTCCACCGTGTCATTACAAAGACTATGGTGTCCGTCTCCACTGTGTCATTACGAAGACTATGGTGCCCGTCTGCCGTCTCCACCGTGTCATTACAAAGACTATGGTGTCCGTCTCCACCGTGTCATTTCAAAGACTATGGTGTCCGTCTCCACCGTGTCATTACAAAGACTATGGTGCCCGTCTCCACCGTGTCATTACAAAGACTATGGTGTCCGTCTCCACCGTGTCATTACAAAGACTATGGTGCCCGTCTCCACCGTGTCATTACAAAGACTATGGTGCCCGTCTCCACCGTGTCATTACAAAGACTATGGTGTCCGTCTGCCGTCTCCACCGTGTCATTACAAAGACTATGGTGTCCGTCTCCACCGTGTCATTACAAAGACTATGGTGTCCGTCTGCCGTCTCCACCGTGTCATTACAAAGACTATGGTGTCCGTCTCCACCGTGTCATTACAAAGACTATGGTGTCCGTCTCCACCGTGTCATTACAAAGACTATGGTGTCCGTCTCCACCGTGTCATTACAAAGACTATGGTGTCCGTCTGCCGTCTCCACCGTGTCATTACAAAGACTATGGTGTCCGTCTCCACCGTGTCATTTCAAAGACTATGGTGTCCGTCTCCACCGTGTCATTACAAAGACTATGGTGTCCGTCTCCACCGTGTCATTACAAAGACTATGGTGTCCGTCTCCACCGTGTCATTACAAAGACTATGGTGTCCGTCTCCACCGTGTCATTACAAAGACTATGGTGCCCGTCTCCACCGTGTCATTACAAAGACTATGGTGTCCGTCTCCACCGTGTCATTTCAAAGACTATGGTGTCCGTCTCCACCGTGTCATTTCAAAGACTATGGTGTCCGTCTCCACCGTGTCATTACAAAGACTATGGTGTCCGTCTCCACCGTGTCATTACAAAGACTATGGTGTCCGTCTCCACCGTGTCATTACAAAGACTATGGTGTCCGTCTGCCGTCTCCACCGTGTCATTACAAAGACTATGGTGTCCGTCTCCACCGTGTCATTACAAAGACTATGGTGCCCGTCTCCACCGTGTCATTACAAAGACTATGGTGCCCGTCTGCCGTCTCCACCGTGTCATTTTTTCCCCCGGTGTTGCTCGCCCCAAAAAAACTCTTTCAAACGCCTGAGTTTCAAAATTTCAGCTCTCAGCAAGCAGATAAAAATGTCACACGTCGTGAACGCGAGCGCAACATAAATGCTCCAGCGCCTCATTAGCTCTGCTGGGGTTGCCAAAAAATGCAGCATTCCTCATTGTAAACAATTCGAAACACGCTGTGCTCTCAGGAACAAAATGACCTTGGTGGACAAACATGCCCCCTAATGCGCATTTGAGAGTTCAGTGCTGAGGAAAAAAAGGAAAGAAGAATAAGTAGAAGAAAACAAAAAACATAGGCATTGGTCTTCTACAGCAGGGGTTCTCAACCCGTGGGTCGCGACCCCTCGGGGGGTCGCCAAATTATTTTAGGGGGTCCCCAAATTATTTAAAAAAAAAATAGCAGACCTACAAGCTCGTAGCGCGCCACTCGGTGGCGCGCTATGAGCTTGTAGATCTGCTATTTTTCAATAGCTAAATTATAACATAATGCTTAAAACACCGAAAGGGGTTCCCGCCCAAAATGGTTTAAGGTTATTGTAGCAGTCAATTTATATTGGGGGTCGGGAGGGGGCGGGGCGGGGGTCCCGAGACATTGCCAAAGCATTTCCGGGGGTCCCCGGCCAAAAACGTTGAGAACCCCTGGTCTTCTGAGAAGTGGAAAAGAAAGTGATATGGTCTGTATGAGTCATCCTTCACCACATTCTCCACAAGGGGGCGAGTGGTTTATACAAGAGAACTGTGCCCTGCAGGGCTGCATGTTTGACCCCTTCAGTGACGGGGTCTCGTACTGGTCAGAGAACTGTGCCCTGCAGGGCTGCATGTTTGACCCCTTCAGTGACGGGGTCTCGTACTGGTCAGAGAAGTGTGCCCTGCAGGGCTGCATGTTTGACCCCTTCAGTGACGGGGTCTCGTACTGGTCAGAGAACTGTGCCCTGCAGGGCTGCATGTTTGACCCCTTCAGTGACGGGGTCTCGTACTGGTCAGAGAACTGTGCCCTGCAGGGCTGCATGTTTGACCCCTTCAGTGACGGGGTCTCGTACTGGTCAGAGAACTGTGCCCTGCAGGGCTGCATGTTTGACCCCTTCAGTGACGGGGTCTCGTACTGGTCAGAGAACTGTGCCCTGCAGGGCTGCATGTTTGACCCCTTCAGTGACGGGGTCTCGTACTGGTCAGAGAACTGTGCCCTGCAGGGCTGCATGTTTGACCCCTTCAGTGACGGGGTCTCGTACTGGTCAGAGAACTGTGCCCTGCAGGGCTGCATGTTTGACCCCTTCAGTGACGGGGTCTCGTACTGGTCAGAGAACTGTGCCCTGCAGGGCTGCATGTTTGACCCCTTCAGTGACGGGGTCTCGTACTGGTCAGAGAACTGTGCCCTGCAGGGCTGCATGTTTGACCCCTTCAGTGACGGGGTCTCGTACTGCTCAGAGAAGTGTGCCCTGCAGGGCTGCATGTTTGACCCCTTCAGTGACGGGGTCTCGTACTGGTCAGAGAACTGTGCCCTGCAGGGCTGCATGTTTGACCCCTTCAGTGACGGGGTCTCGTACTGGTCAGGAAATGGACAAAACAAACAAACCTGTGTTTCCAACGGATCCAGTGGAACTGAATGTGTGAACACTAGCACGTGTTGTTGTTGTTCGGACAGTTACTTCTGGTCTTTATATCTTTATTTAAACCATTTAGTCCTAAGGCTGATTCTAAATGTGTCAGTGGTGCTCAACCTTTTTGATGTCAAGGACCCCCAGAATTATCTGTATTTGGCTGTGGACCCCCCCATCAGAAAATATGTTGTTCCAGGGACCCCCCCCCCCCCCCAGAAGCAAATATTTGAGTTAAAAACGTTCTGACGCTCTGAAAGAAAGTGCCGCGCTATATATGAGCTTGTAGATCTGCTATTTTTCAATAGCTAAAGTATAACAAATTCTTTCAAAAAAAATAGTCCATACAATCTCACATCCAGAATAGTCGATAATTTCGAGGCACTTGAAATGTGTGAAATTACATGAAACGAACAGTGAAAACACTCCAATTGGTGTCTGGTTCTGACTAAACAACACTCGCTCTAAATTGCCTTTTCGTCAGTCCCCGCAGAACTCGGGGTCAACAGAACGAACAACTTAACGCAGACCATTAAAACAATAACGGCTTTGACATCGCACAAAAATACATTTTGTATTTTCCGTAACACATACTGACCGTCCAAAAGCAAAGCCAATAATAACAACCACATGTATGATGCAACAAGGCTGGTATAAACAAACGTCTCTCGTTCTTCTCTCAGCCCACATAGCGTTTGTTTGGCACAGCGTGGAGTGGAGAGACGACTGAATCACCGTCTGTCCAGGACACATTGTGAAAGAGTCAGGAACTATTCACCCTAACCTCTGAGGAACTATTCACCCTAACCTCTGAGGAACTATTCACCCTAACCTCTGAGGAACTATTCACCCTAACCTCTGAGCAACTATTCACCCTATAACCTCTGAGGAACTATTCACCCTAACCTCTGAGGAACTATTCACCCTAACCTCTGAGGAACTATTCACCCTAACCTCTGAGGAACTATTCACCCTAACCTCTGAGGAACTATTCACCCTAACCTCTGAGGAACTATTCACCATAACCTCTGATAAACTATTCACCCTAACCTCTGAGAAACTATTCACCCTAACCTCTGAGGAACTATTCACCCTAACCTCTGAGGAACTAATCACCCTAACCTCTGAGGAACTATTCACCCTAACCTCTGAGGAACTATTCACCCTAACCTCTGAGGAACTATTCACCCTAACCTCTGAGGAACTATTCACCCTAACCTCTGAGGAACTATTCACCCTAACCTCTGAGGAACTATTCACCCTAACCTCTGAGGAACTATTCACCCTAACCTCTGAGGAACTATTCACCCCTAACCTCTGAGGAACTATTCACCCTAACCTCTGAGGAACTATTCACCCTAACCTCTGAGGAACTATTCACCATAACCTCTGATAAACTATTCACCCTAACCTCTGAGAAACTATTCACCCTAACCTCTGAGGAACTATTCACCCTAACCTCTGAGGAACTAATCACCCTAACCTCTGAGGAACTATTCACCCTAACCTCTGAGGAACTATTCACCCTAACCTCTGAGGAACTATTCACCCTAACCTCTGAGGAACTATTCACCCTAACCTCTGAGGAACTATTCACCCTAACCTCTGAGGAACTATTCACCCTAACCTCTGAGGAACTATTCACCCTAACCTCTGAGGAACTATTCACCCTAACCTCTGAGGAACTATTCACCCTAACCTCTGAGGAACTATTCACCCTAACCTCTGAGGAACTATTCACCCTAACCTCTGAGGAACTATTCACCCTAACCTCTGAGGAACTATTCACCCTAACCTCTGAGGCTGTTACTGAGTCTGTGGCAAAAATGATACCACAACTGTAATCCTGTGTGTCAGCATTGAACGCTAATTGTGGCTGTTTGTTTGTGTGTGTGTTGTGGCTGATCACATCATCGCAGATTCTCTCCTCCCTACACTGGCTCCCTGTGAGATAATTATCCCCAGACATTTTTTCCGCAACTTTGCCGTTAGGTTCCGTGACAGCTAAAGTTAAGCTGAGTAAAGAAACCCACATGAGTGCATTACATTAAGTGAATTTTATTTTATGAAAGTCCACCATGAGCCAACATACCGGCGATGACCGCTGTTCAACCTTCCTAGAATATCCCTCTCTTTGTAGTTGTGGACAGAGGTCACAGGTCTCCTGACCTGGCAGTCTGGGGTCACAGGTCTCCTGACCTGGGGTCAGTCTGGGGTCACAGGTCTCCTGACCTGGGGTCAGTCTGGGGTCACAGGTCTCCTGACCTGGGGTCAGTCTGGGGTCACAGGTCTCCTGACCTGGCATTCTCTGTCATGCTCAAGCCATGCTCTTCTATTTCAGTGGTTCTCAAACCTTTTCATGTCAAGGACCCCCACATTGACACTAATCAGCCCGCGGACCCCCGTTTGAAGACATATTCCAGGGATCCCCCCATAAGAGAAGGACCCCCAGTTTGACATGCATTAGTCTACGGACGGACCCCCATTTAATGGGATTTCTATCTCTGGGACCCCCAATTTAGATGTTAATTTAACTCCGAGAGTGTACAAATGTGTACGCTCTCAGAGTTACAGACCCATAAGGGTCCATTTGGTTCCAAACTATCATTTCGCTGGGGACCCCCTGGAACTCCCTCAAGGTCCCCCTGGGGGTCCCCGGACCCCACTTTGGGAACCACTGTTCTATTTGTCCTTGACCAGTATTGGACAGTAGCAAAGTACATTTAACTCAAAATACAAATTTGACTGAGCAACTTTTGTTGGTAGTGGAGTAATATGTCAATGAGTATCTACTTTGACTCAAGTACTGGAGTAATATGTCAATGAGTATCTACTTTGACTCAAGTACTGGAGTAATATGTCAATGAGTATCTACTTTGACTCAAGTACTGGAGTAATATGTCAATGAGTATCTACTTTGACTCAAGTACTGGAGTAATATGTCAATGAGTATCTACTTTGTAGTAGAGTAATATGTCAATGAGTATCTACTTTGTAGTGGAGTAA
Source organism: Electrona antarctica (assembly GCF_951216825.1). Lineage (NCBI taxonomy): Eukaryota > Metazoa > Chordata > Actinopteri > Myctophiformes > Myctophidae > Electrona > Electrona antarctica. The sequence continues at coordinate 4,073,594 of NC_136805.1, read as the reverse complement.
TATGTCAATGAGTATCTACTTTGTAGTAGAGTAATATGTCAATGAGTATCTACTTTGTAGTAGAGTAATATGTCAATGAGTATCTACTTTGTAGTGGAGTAATATGTCAATGAGTATCTACTTTGTAGTGGAGTAATATGTCAATGAGTATCTACTTTGTAGTGGAGTAATATGTCAATGAGTATCTACTCAAGTACTGGGGTTGAGTATGTCGTCCTCCACTGGCCCTTACATATCACATTAACCCATTTTGACCGAGACCGATTCTACAAATGTCTTCTAAATCATGACAGTTGTCAGTGGTTCTCAAACTATTTCATGTCAAGGATCCCCAGAATGATATGTGTTTGGCCGCCGACCCCCATCTGAAAATATGTTGTTCCAGGGACCCCCCCCCCCCCCCCCCCCCCCCCCACAAGCAAAGATTTGAGTTAAAAACATTCGCTCTGAAAGAATATATATTCAAAGATGTGTGTCACATTTTCCCGATGTCTCAAAAGTAGTAGATCTACAAGCTCACAGCGTGGCACTCGGTGCCGCGCTATGAGCTTGTAGATCTGCTATTTTTCAATAGCTAAAGTATAACATAATGCTTAGTTAAAACACCAACAGGGGTTCCCGCCCAGAATGGATTAATACAATCATCATCATGGTCATCGCGCTTCATTTGACCACGATTTCCAACCCTATTTTTCTACTGCCTTTTTTTCCCCCCATAGATGGAAAACGCAGCTGTCACTTTACTCACTAATGTCCCTAATGACACCCTGGCCAGTTGAGCAGTCTTTGTGAATGAAGCTCCAGCCATCCGTGGCCTAGTAATGAAACCCTCGTTCACTCACAGTCACTTAGTCATCTCTTCCTCTGGACATCTTGGTCCAGAATCCAGGCCGACCGGGCCTGCTCGTCATCAGGCACGTTTCTGCACGCCACAGAGCACGACAGGATCGTTAATTATTAACCCATTTAGACCTAATGAATTATATGCGCTTTTCCAAGTGCTCAAAGTGCTTTACAATGGTTCATTCATTCATACATTTGGAGGTGAAGCGGCGAACAGTCGACGCCAGCGTCCTCACTTCCCACATTCACACACCAACGGTGGCGAGCTCACATCGACCGACTCATTGGAGGCAATGTAGGGTTCAGTGTGTTGCCCAAGGACACTTCGACATGTGGACAGGAGGAGGAGCCGGGATTCGAACCGCCGACCCAGGGATCATTGGACGACCTGCTCTACCTCCTGAGCCACGGCCGCCCAGACACAGGGATCATTGGACGACCTGCTCTACCTCCTGAGCCACGGCCGCCCAGACCCAGGGATCATTGGACCTGCTCTACCTCCTGAGCCACGGCCGCCCAGACCCAGGGATCATTGGACGACCTGCTCTACCTCCTGAGCCACAGCCGCCCAGACATGAGGACGATTCTACAAATGTCTTCTAAAGGCTTACCGTTTTCTTGAAAAACCCATGTTTCTATGTCAGTGGTTCTCAACCTTTTTCATGTCAAGGACCCCCAGAATTATATGTTCCAGTGACGTCACAGGAGCAAAGATATGAGTTAAAAACGTTTGCTGTGAAAGAATTAAATTCAAAGATTTGCGCCACATTTTCACGATTTTTCTAAAATAGCAGATCTACAAGCTCCGGGTGCCGCGCTATGAGCTTGTAGATCTGCTATTTTTTTCAATAGCTAAAGTATGCAACACCAAAAGGGGTTCCCGCCCAGAATGGTTTAATAGCATCATTGATGCATTTGTCATGTTTCTCCACTCAATCATGTTTTTTTTCCTTTAGTCACATTGGCCGTGGCGTGACTGGCGTCCCTGTTTGGGACATTTTACTAGGCAAGAAGTAAGACAAAATCACACCTGTGTGAACTGAGCGCCGCGGTGCAACTATATGTTTATTGTTATAGTTACTCTACTGTACTGTGCTCTTGGTGGTGAAAACCAACCAAACGCTCTTTTCGTGCTCGGACACAGCCAGGGACCCTGCAGGGACACAGCCAGCCAGGGAGGGACACAGGAGTGGTTGCACCACTCAAAAAATGACTGAAATTATAGTCGCGGCAACTGAGAACTTAAATATATCCGATCTACAATCTCACAACAAGTTGCGATGCAAAAATATATCATTACATATAGGGCTTGTTGTGTACGGCTAAGTATGCTCAGGTCTTTAATTTGTCAACCACTGCTGCACTGTTTATACAGTATTTACAATTTACAATTTAGGCATTTAGCAGACGCTCTTAATCCAGAGCGATTTACATTAAGCAATAACAAAAAGCATGGCATACATCACATGTATAAAAAGTAGTTATCATGAATCATGCGTAAACTAAGAACGTAACAGTGGAGTATCTATGTAAACTATACATACTATACTATATAATATATTATACATGTGTACTATAAAGTGCTATGACTACATAAAGTGCACCAGTATACACCAGTATGCAAAAATAAGCTCATTGTTGTTAATGAATTGCTCCAGCTGTGAGTGGTTAGTTAGTGATTAGGGTTGCCATTGTGCTGTCTGTACTGTCTGTGAGCCTGGCTGTGTCCTGTTCTGTTCTCTGCAGGGCAGAGTGTCTACTCTGTACTGTCTGTGAGCCTGGCTGTATCCTGTTCTCTGGGTGCAGAGTGTCTGTACTGTCTGTGAGCCTGGCTGTGTCCTGTTCTCTGGGGGCAGAGTGTCTGTACTGTCTGTGAGCCTGGCTGTGTCCTGTTCTCTGGGTGCAGAGTGTCTGTACTGTCTGTGAGCCTGGCTGTATCCTGTTCTCTGGGTGCAGAGTGTCTGTACTGTCTGTGAGCCTGGCTGTGTCCTGTTCTCTGGGGGCAGAGTGTCTGTACTGTCTGTGAGCCTGGCTGTGTCCTGTTCTCTGGGTGCAGAGTGTCTGTACTGTCTGTGAGCCTGGCTGTGTCCTGTTCTCTGGGTGCAGAGTGTCTGTACTGTCTGTGAGCCTGGCTGTGTCCTGTTCTCTGGGTGCAGAGTGTCTGTACTGTCTGTGAGCCTGACTGTGTCCTGTTCTCTGAGGGCATAGTGTCTGTACTGTCTGTGAGCCTGGCTGTGTCCTGTTCTCTGGGGGCAGAGTGTCTGTACTGTCTGTGAGCCTGGCTGTGTCCTGTTCTCTGGGGCAGAGTGTCTGTACTGTCTGTGAGCCTGGCTGTGTCTTGTTCTCTGAGGGCAGAGTGTCTGTACTGTCTGTGAGCCTGGCTGTATCCTGTTCTCTGAGGGCAGAGTGTCTGTACTGTCTGTGAGCCTGGCTGTGTCTTGTTCTCTGGGGGCAGAGTGTCTGTACTGTCTGTGAGCCTGGCTGTATCCTGTTCTCTGAGGGCAGAGTGTCTGTACTGTCTGTGAGCCTGGCTGTGTCCTGTTCTCTGGGGGCATAGTGTCTGTACTGTCTGTGAGCCTGGCTGTGTCCTGTTCTCTGGGGGCAGAGTGTCTGTACTGTCTGTGAGCCTGGCTGTGTCCTGTTCTCTGAGGGCAGAGTGTCTGTACTGTCTGTGAGCCTGGCTGTGTCCTGTTCTCTGGGGGCAGAGTGTCTGTACTGTCTGTGAGCCTGGCTGTGTCCTGTTCTCTGGGTGCAGAGTGTCTGTACTGTCTGTGAGCCTGGCTGTGTCCTGTTCTCTGGGGGCAGAGTGTCTGTACTGTCTGTGAGGCTGTCTGTGTCCTGTTCTCTGGGGGCAGAGTGTCTGTACTGTCTGTGAGCCTGTCTGTGTCCTGTTCTGTTCTCTGATGGTTTCTGGGTCACTCAGACCGCGGTGACAGACAACACAGCGACAGAGTGTGTCACACATAGCTGTGGTCACGTCTCCCCGACTCCCCGCTCGCCAGGGAGGGAGTCACAGTCTCCCCGTTCGCCAGGGAGGGAGTCACAGACTCCCCGTTCACCAGGGAGGGAGTCACAGACTCCCCGTTCACCAGGGAGGGAGTCACAGACTCCCCGTTCGCCAGGGAGGGAGTCACAGACTCCCCGTTCGCCAGGGAGGGAGTCACAGACTCCCCGTTCGCCAGGGAGGGAGTCACAGACTCCCCGTTCGCCAGGGAGGGAGTCACAGACTCCCCGTTCGCCAGGGAGGGAGTCACAGACTCCCCGTTCGCCAGGGAGGGAGTCACAGTCTCCCCGTTCGCCAGGGAGGGAGTCACAGACTCCCCGTTCGCCAGGGAGGGAGTCACAGACTCCCCGTTCGCCAGGGAGGGAGTCACAGACTCCCCGTTCGCCACGGAGGGAGTCACAGACTCCCCGTTCGCCACGGAGGGAGTCACAGACTCCCCGTTCGCCAGGGAGGGAGTCACAGTCTCCCCGTTCACCAGGGAGGGAGTCACAGACTCCCCGTTCGCCAGGGAGGGAGTCACAGACTCCCCGTTCACCAGGGAGGGAGTCACAGACTCCCCGTTCGCCACGGAGGGAGTCACAGACTCCCCGTACGCCACGGAGGGAGTCACAGACTCCCCGTTCGCCAGGGAGGGAGTCACAGACTCCCCGTTCACCAGGGAGGGAGTCACAGACTCCCCGTTCGCCAGGGAGGGAGTCACAGACTCCCCGTTCGCCAGGGAGGGAGTCACACTGGAACCAGTGGTGGACAGCAGACAGTAACAAACTACATTGGATTTACTTTGAGTACTAGTGTGTAATTACATGTATTTGAGTGTCTGTAGCCTACTTTCCTTGAGCGTTTGCACTTTCACTCCACACTCTATTTCTAGAAAGGGATAAAAGGTACATTATTCTTTTCATGTCACCGTTGACTCCAGTGCTCGCTGTGGCGCCAGTGTTGATTTTGACAGCAAATGTTGGTTTTAGTCAGTGTTTTGAATGGTTTTCATTTTAGTCACCTGGAATGTTTTAGTCTTAGTCTAGTTTTAGTCGACTAAATCTACAGTTGATTTAGTCGACTAAAATTTATTTTGTCGGGCCTTGATGCCGTCGTAATGGCTGATTTTACACTTGCTGGAAATAGCAGATCTACAGCTGCGACGCGTTGTGAACTTGTAGATCTGCTATTTCCAGCATGCAACCAAGTGTGAAATGACTTGTGTCTTTTACTTATACTGGACCAACCAGTGGTGGACAGACAGTAACAAACTACATTGGATTTACTTTGAGTACTGTGTAATTACATGTCTTTGACCAGTGGCGTGCACAGACATTTAGAGGGGCAGGTGCTCAAGTTAAAAAAAGGGCACCTTGTGCAGCGCGTGGAACCGGCCGGTTGCCTTAATCTATTTTGGGCGGGAACCCCTTTTGGTGTTAGCATTATGTTATGCTTTAGCTATTGAAAAATAGCAGATCTACAAGCTCATAGCGCGCCACCGAGTGGCGCGCTACGAGCTTGTAGGTCTGCTATTTTTTCAAAAGAAAAGAAAAAAAGAAAAAAAAGTTTTTCTTTTTTTCCTTTTTTTTCAAAAGGGCACATTGCCAAAAGGGCAGGGGGTGCTCTAGCACCCCCTAGTGTCTATCTGTGCACGCCACTGTCTTTGACCTATTACGTGTCTGTAGCCTACTTTCCTTGAGCGTTTGCACTTTCACTCCACTCCATTTCTAGGAAGGGATTAATTAACCATCAAAGGACGACTTCAACAAATGTTCAACCTATCTTCATACAATTGGTATACTCACTAAAGCTTATGATACTTTCGATTTCAATTTATTTCTACTTGCTCCGTGTCTCAGAGAAGGGCTGTGGACGGTTCAGAAACCTGCCTATATCAGTGACACCTTGTGAGCTTGTAGGTCGGCTACCTTTGGCTACTTTTGTGGGACACGGTAGTAGTAGTGTGTCGAAGTATGCCACAGAACACTTTCCTGGTTTTAGATATTTTAGATTTTAGCTCACTTCCTTCCTGGACTACAATTCCCATAATGCTTTGGTGCACTGCTCCTCCTTGTGGATAATGGGAGGGCTGTCTTACTGAGACAACATGTCATGTAGTCCAGAAGTGAGCCCAGTGTCCGTGACATCATGGATGCTGCTAAAATCTAATATATCTAAAACCATGCACATATTACACCCTTATAGATGTTGAAGCATGGAGATATAGGAGGTTCCTGTGTTGTTGTGGTGTGTTTGTTGACTGGTTGTGGAACACAGTGAGAGCAGCGAGGATGGCCACGGTCCAGTCTGATGCTGCTGATGATGAGGGCCTATCACACACACACACACACACACACACACACACACACACACACACACACACACACACACACACTGGTGGGATGAATCAGACCAGTATGGGAAAGAGAACACACACTGACACACAGCTCAGTGCGCACACACACACACACACACGCGCGCGCACACGCACGCACGCATGCACACACGCATGTACTATGCTTTCTTTGAGTACACAAATGACCGTAGAGCTACATGGAATCAAATATAACACCAGAACTACAGAGAGCAGTATATACCGGTAGGTAATGGCAACAAGGGTGTGTGCGTGCGTGCGTGCGTGCGTGCGTGCGTCCAGCTCTGTACTCGAGGCATAAAGCACCGCTTGTGTGTGTGTGTGTGTGTGTGTGTGTGTGTGTGTGTGTGTGTGTGTGTGTGTGTGTGTGTGTGTGTGTGTGTGTGTGTGTGTGTGTGTGTGTGTGTGTGTGTGTGTGTGTGTGTGTGTGTGTGTGTGTGTGTGCGCGCGCGTGCGTCCAGCTCTGTACTCGAGGCATAAAGCACCGCTTGTGTGTGTGTGTGTGTGTGTATGTCCAGCTCTGTACTCGAGGCATAAAGCACCGTTTGTTTGTGTGTGTGTGCGTGCGTGCTGCATGTGTGTGTGTCTAGGTCTGTTTGTGGGAGTCCCCCCCCCCCCCCCCTCCCGTGTGCAGTTACGTGTGCAGTTATGATGTGTGGCAGCGATCCAGGCTGTGCCAGGAGTGACGTTATGCAACAGCACTTCTAGAAGATGCTTAGTGTGTGTGCGTGCGTGCGTGCGTGCATGCGTGTGTGTCTGATGGATTGAACATGCTAATTTAATACCCGATAATTACCCGACGGTCGGTCACATTCCCCCCTTTTAACGACACTTCTGTGTTCTGTTCCCGACCGTGGCAAACTGGAAAACATGGAACAAAGCGTGGCTTTTGTGGTCGTCGTCGGCATTGTCGTTGTTTGTTTTGAGCCGTAGATAATTACAACTAAATGTTCCGGTAACTAATTGTCTGAAGGAGACTCCAGAGAGAGTAGCTATTGTTCCGTTCAGGGATGCCAGAGCCAGCCGAACCGGAGTGAGCAGTCACAACACGTTGCATTAACCCATTTAGGCCTGACTTCGACATTTCAAATATGTTCTTTCTAAATCCTGACAGTTTTCCAGTGATTTCAATGTAATGAGTCCCAGGGATGCAGGGAAGGTCTTTTAGAATGAGTCCCAGGATGCAGGGATGGTCTTTT
>NC_136805.1:4043695-4061195 GCF_951216825.1 Electrona antarctica | reverse complement strand
ACGGAGAAAGTGAAGGCGTTGGTGTACCTTTGCACACATACTTGTCACATGGGAGTGCCAGCTTATATCACAATCCATGTGCACTCCTAGATATTTATAGGAGGTGACCTGTTTGATGTCATGACCATGTATGGTGATCGTGGTGTGGTCACCTATAGACCTGGGATCCACTACAATCTCCTCAGTTTTCCTTACATTAACTTGTAAGTGATGTTCATCACACCAGGTTACAAACCTGTCCACTCCAGTTGTATGGCTACTGATGTTACCTTCACTTGTGAGTAAACTAAGTATAACAGTGTCGTCAGAGAACTTGACTACACACTGATTGGACTGTGAGCTGACACAGTCGTTTGTGTATAGGGTAAACAAAAGGGAGGAACTAACTGTCCCCTGGGGGGCCCCTGTACTGCTTACTGCTCTATCAGAGAGCGCCAAATTAAATCTCACCTGTTGTGGCCTGTTAGATAGAAAGGAGAAATACCATCTAATCAGAACTGGATTCACCTTCATCTCAGATAACTTACGAAGAAGAATGTCTGGATGGATTGTATTAAAGGCTGAGCTAAAATCAACAAAGAGAAGTCTTGCATATGTTTTTGCTCCCTCTAAGTGCTTCAATACACGGTGTGTTAGTGTGGAAATCGCATCACTAGTTCCCCGATTCCGTGCATAAGCAAATTGATGTGTGTGTGTGTGTGTGTGTGTGTGTGTGTGTGTGTGTGTGTGTGTGTGTGTGTGTGTGTGTGTGTGTGTGAGTGTGTGAGTGTGTGAGTGTGTGAGTGTGTGAGTGTGTGAGTGTGTGAGTGTGTGAGTGTGTGAGTGAGTGAGTGAGTGAGTGAGTGAGTGAGTGAGTGAGTGAGTGAGTGAGTGAGAGAGACGGGGCGACTGTGGCTCAGGAGGTAGAGCAGGTCGTCCAATGATCCATGGGTCGGCGGTTCGAATCCCGGCTCCTCCTGTCTACATGTCGAAGTGTCCTTGGGCAAGACACTGAACCCCAAATTGCTCCCGATGTGCTGGTTGGTGCCTTGCATGGCTTCCGCCGCAATCGGTGTATGAATGGGTGAATGTAATGCACAATCTATGTAAAGCGCCTTGGATAAAGGCGCTATATAAATTTACCGTTTGTGTGTTTTTGTGTGTGTGTGTGTGCTTACAGTAGTATGCATGCATAGTTGCATACTATGCACACACACACACACACACACACACACACACACACACACACACACACACACACACACACACACACACACACACACACACACACACACACACAGGTACAGTTAGCTTGCTCACCATCTCCCATCATCACGAGTGGCTGTGGCTCAGGAGGTAGAGCAGGTCGTCCAATGATCCCTGGGTCAGCGGTTCGAATCCCGGCTCCTCCTCCTCCTGTCCACATGTCGAAGTTCACCTCCCAATGTATGAATGAATGGACCGTTGTAGAAATGCAATCCATTATTATTACGGCCTAACAGCCAGTAATGAGTGCCACAGTTAATCGAACTAATGTCAGTGATTATAAGAAGCATAGCAATTTCTGTTATTGCTTGCAGCCCTGCTGTGTAGTTATTAGTCCCAAGCCAACCTGTTTAGACATCATTTTGCACAAAGATATCTGTTTTTATACATTTGTAATTTCTTTACTGTATTTAGAAATGACACATTTGACATATCAGAAAGGAAGAACAGGAAGTACAAAGATAAAGGGAAAGACAATTGAAGACAAAAACATTTTGTGACCAGAAATTACAATTATGGGCGGCGGCGGTGGCTCAAGGGGTAGAGTGGCACTCAGATCAGCCAACGCAGGGAAGCTGGAAGTACCCTCACTAAAAACGCCGGGACAACGCTCCACACGTCACAAACTCTTCTCCCTTCTGGCTCCAAAACGCCGGGCCAACGCTCCACACGTCACAAACTCTTCTCCCTTCTGGCTCCAAAACGCCGGGACAACGCTCCACACGTCCCAAACTCTTCTCCCTTCTGGCTCCAAAACGCCGGGCCAACGCTCCACACGTCACAAACTCTTCTCCCTTCTGGCTCCAAAACGCCGGGCCAACGCTCCACACGTCACAAACTCTTCTCCCTTCTGGCTCCAAAACGCCGGGACAACGCTCCACACGTCCCAAACTCTTCTCCCTTCTGGCTCCAAAACGCCGGGCCAACGCTCCACACGTCACAAACTCTTCTCCCTTCTGGCTCCAAAACGCCGGGACAACGCTCCACACGTCACAAACTCTTCTCCCTTCTGGCCCCAAAACTGTGGAATGCACTCCCCGTTGCAATCAGAACTGCAGCATCACTCCCAATCTTCCGCCGTAGTCTGAAGACCCACCTTTTCAGACTCCATCATGGCCCATAGCACTTATCCTACCCCCTTAGATAGCACTTTTTAGACTTAGATAGCATTTGAAACAGACTTATAGCATGTCATGTAGACAGCACAATAATTGCATTGTATGTAGTCATAGCACATCATAGTACATATGTATAGCATAGTATAGTATATATGTATAGTTAATATGTATAGTGTCATTATATAGATATGTTCTAGTTACGTTCTTAGCTTACGCATGTTTCTTGATAAATGCATTTTATATATGTGATGTATTCCCATACTTTTGTTCTTGCCTAATGTAAGTCGCTCTGGATTAAGAGCGTCTGCTAAATGCCTAAATTGTAAATTGTAAATTGTGGCCGGATGGTAACCGCAAGGTTGCCAGTTCGAACCCTGTGGGCTCCCCCAGAGTTAGTAGTGTCCTTGAGCAAGACTCCTGATGTGCTGGTTGGTGCCTTGCATGGTTTCCGCTGCGATCGGTGTATGAATGTGTGTGTGAATGTAATGCACAATCTATGTATAGCGCCTTGGATAAAGGCGCTATATAAATGCACCATTTAACCCATTTTGGGCGGGAACCCCTTTTGGTGTTAGCATTATGTTATGCTTTAGCTATTGAAAAATAGCAGATCTACAAGCTCATAGCGCGCCACCGAGTGGCGCGCTACGAGCTTGTAGGTCTGCTATTTTTGAAAAATCGAAGAACGACTGACATAGAAACATAGCTTTTTCAGAAAACTGTCAGGATGTAGAAGACATTTTTAGAATCTGATCTCAGGTCAAAATGGGTTAATTATGACAGCTACCTTTGGACTGCTTTCAGGAGGCGTACTAGTACTCACACACTCTGTGCAGCTTAAGAAGATTGCAGAATAGTTTGTCTGGCTTTGTGAGACTATGTAGGAACAATGGAGCTGAAGACATTGTAATTACATGGTTAAACGTGCTATCCTGTCAAGTACCCAACACACACACACACACACACACACACACACACACACACACCCAACACAGCCCTCCACTCAATGTATTTCTGCTCTTTCCATTTCAGGAATCGACTACAAGACCACCACCATACTGCTGGACGGACGCAGAATCAAACTGCAACTCTGGTAAGATGCACGCACGCACGCACGCACGCACGCACGCACGCACGCACGCACGCACGCACGCACGCACGCACGCACGCACGCACGCACGCACGCACGCACGCACGCACGCACGCACGCACGCACGCACGCACGCACGCACGCACGCACGCACGCACGCACGCACGCACGCACGCACGCACACACACACACACTACTTGATCATACTACAGTGTCACACAAAAGCCTCAACAGCTGCACATCTACAAAATGTGGTACGAAGCCCCAAACTAATTTCGTAGTTTGTTTTCCAGTTCAATTTAAAAATAATAATAATATTAATAATACTACATGATGACAGGCTGCATACGACTGACCTTATAGTACGCAGTGATGTAAGCGACACAGCTGCAGGTATAACCGTCAATCAACCAATCAATCAATCAATATGTCACGTTTTGTTGTCACAACACGAACGCAAACTAAAAGTGAGGTAAGTCTTATCTATGTATAGAAGCCTCTACCACTGCAATTCAAAGTGAGGTAAGTCTTATCTATGTATAGAAGCCTCTACCGCTGCAATTCAAATGAGTTAAAAGGAGAAGGAGAATCAAACAGCGGAGCATGAAAAGTCCTGAAAATAGCAGCAGCAGCAGCAGCATCATGTTAACATCAGTTACAGTCAGTGTCGTGCAGATTAAACCGTCTTGGACGGGAACCCCTTTTGGTGTTTCAAGCATTATGTTATACTTTAGCTATTGAAAAATAGCAGATCTACTAAGCTCGTAGCGCGGCACCGAGTGCCGCGCTACGAGCTTGTAGATCTGCTATTTGTCGAAAAAACGTGAAAATGTGACGCAAATCTTTGAATAATATATTCTTTCAGAGCGAACGTTTTTTAACTCAAATCTTTGGTTCTGGGGGCGTAGCGTCCCTGGAACAACATATCTTCCGATGGGGGTCGGCGGCCAAATACAGATAATTCTGGGGGTTCTTGGCATGAAAAAGGTTGAGCACCACTGACACAGAAACATGTGGTTTTCAGAAAACTGTCAGGATTTAGAAGACATTTTGTAGAATCAGTTCTCAGGTCTAAATGTGTTAAAAGAAGGCCTAGATCAAAATAGAAAGGCACTTTGAGCATGACGACGCACAGTCGATGAAAGGCACAGGAGACAGGCTGAGGTTCTGTTCAACAAGACACAGGAGACAGGCTGAGGTTCTGTTCAACAAGACACAGGAGACAGGCGGAGGTTCTGTTCAACAAGACACAGGAGACAGGCGGAGGTTCTGTTCAACAAGACACAGGAGACAGGCGGAGGTTCTGTTCAACAAGACACAGGAGACAGGCGGAGGTTCTGTTCAACAAGACACAGGAGACAGGCGGAGGTTCTGTTCAACAAGACACAGGAGACAGGCGGAGGTTCTGTTCAACAAGACACAGGAGACAGGCGGAGGTTCTGTTCAACATTCTCTGACAGTTGCAATAAAATAAAAAAACTATGTTTTTGGCTTTTTCTGCCTTTATCGATAGAATGAAAGTAGTCTGGCAGGAAATGGGGAGAGAGATGGGGGGGGGGGGGGGGGAGACACGCGGGAAAGGCCGTCGGGATCGGGAGTCGAACCTGCGGCACGCCGTCAGGCCGGCTCAGCAGCCTATAGTGCCCAGACGGTTGAGCTAACCTCAACCGTGTTGTGGCTCTTTGATTTTGTTCTGCTGCAGCTAATATGATTAATAACAACCATCATACTTTAGAAATTAGCCGACACATTGGCTAAGCTTTAAGGTCGTCTATTTTCGGTGCACGGTGCAGCACACAACCAAGTGTAAACCAGCCATTAGGTTTTTTTGGCAGTGGTGTAAACCCTCTAAGAATAGAACCCTCTATTCTTAGTCAAACAGACCTGAGTTAACAACTGTACTTGGACCATTTTCCCGCACCTTTGAGGAAAAGAACAAGAATACGACACTACAGTATATTATTTAAAAGCAGCTTGGCACATGCACTGAGCAGCATGCAGAACCCCTCCCCATGGGGGGGGGGGGCCTGCCTCTGCCTGTCAGCCTGCAGTATTTTTAGAAGCGAGGCTTATACGCTTTTAGCCAAGTCAGTGTTAAATTATTCATCACAAAACTTTGATGTCTAAGAGGATGAGATGCTTTAGCTCTCTTTAGCGTGCTGGAGGGGGTGGAGGGAGGGGGGGTCTGTAAACCCTCTATTCCAGTTAACAACTGTACGTGGACACCCGTCCCACTACCCTCTACACCACATTGCCTTATCAAAAATAACCTTACAATCAACCAGCTTAAAGCTGCTATAAGCACTAATATGTCCAAATTTGAATGAGCTTTTAATTTGTTTTGGTATTCAGACAGCCAGCAATGGATAGAACGCTCCCAAAAAACATTTAGTCTCTGTGACGCATCTAGGGGCCGCAATCTGCATTCAAAGATGTTCCTAGAAGCTTTTGTCATTGGTCGATTTGCCTGTTTACTTCCTGATTGGTTATCGGTCATTTCGACCAGGTTTCTTTTTTTTCTCCGACCAATGACAAAGCTTCTAGGAACATCTTTGAATGCAGAGTGCGGCCCCTAGATGTGTCACAGAGACTACATTTTTTGGGAGCGTTTTACTCATTGCTGGCTGTCTGAATACCAAAAAATAAATAAAAAATCACACCCGTGAAGTAAGTGGTGCAAGTCCGTGTGGGGGTCCCGGGGGGGGGGTTAGTGAACTGAGTGGTGCAACTCCCCTCTCTCTCTCCCTCTCATTAGCAGGCAACAGTGCAACACTATCTCTCTCTCTCTGTTTCTGGCACAACAGCGCCACTTTTGCCCCTACTGGTACTCTAAACAGACATACCCAGCCAGGCAGGCACCCACACACATAGTCACTTAAGGAAGTGGTTTGCACCACTTAAAAACAAAGTCATTAACATTTTGAGTGACATATTATTGCTTATAGCAGCTTTAATTGTTCAAGTGGAAGTTCAAGTGGAAGTGGTTGGTTAATAATGTCCTCTCTCTCTCTCCTGGCTTTCATGTTGTTGCTGTCGGACAGAAAGAAGCCTTGTATCTCCAACTTATCTGCTACTTTTTGTGTTTTTCTTTGCCCTACTTATAGTTAGTACGAGTGTTGCAGAAAAGTTGCAAATATAGCTGATCCACGACTACAAGCCTACAAACACACATTGAGCTTAATTAGCTCTGCAATTTTTTTTTTAATCTATTTTCTCCCCGCTTTTCTCCCCATTTAAATAATCATTAATTTCTCACACACATGTGTGTGTGTTTCCGCCCAACACAACACGCCCCGCTGACAGGCACTTTACCATGGCACCACTACCCGGAAATGTTTGGAAAGTGTAATGGGAATTTTAGAATGCCAACTACAGTCCAAATATATGCATTATTGTGTATTTATCTTCCTTCCATTAAGTCTCTTTGCTCACCAATGTGCTCAGTCTAATTCATGCAGCTGTCAATCTAACAGCTGACTTGACCCCTCCACGCTGTCAGCAAAGGTATACTTATTTGTGTGTCGGCCTTATGTTTAGCGCAGATCCGTATATGGACAGTTAGTATTTGCATCTCTGTTAAGACAAGACTATAAGGACTGTCTGAGGATAGGGTTGGGGAGGCTTGCGCCCGGAGGGGCTGCTGGAACAGGCACGGAGGCCTGTTCCTCACTCTCTGTATATTGTTTCTCTGCTGAATCTTCTTAATAAATTCTCAATACTTCACCCTGAAGAACTTTGTCATTCCTTCATCTTTGGACGATTATTTAATCGACAACAAAAGTGAAAGTGTTTAACCCATTTCGACCGGAGACCAGATTCTACAAATGTCTTCTAAATCCTGACAGTTTTCTGAAAAACCAATGTTTCTATATCTCAACCTTTTTCATGTCAAGGACCCCCAGAATTATCTGTATTTGGCTGCGGACCCCCATCTGAAAATATGTTGTTCTAGGGATCCCCTGGAAGCAAGGAAGATTTGAGTTAAAAACGTTCGTTCTGAAAGAATATATATTCAAAGATTTGCGCCACATTTTCAGGATTAAAAAAAAAATAGCAGACCTACAAGCTCGTAGCGCGGCACTCGGTGGCGCGCTATGAGCTTGTAGATCTGCTATTTTTCAATAGCTAAAGCATAACATAATGCTAAAAACACCAAAAGGGGTTCCCGCCCAAAATGGAAAATGGAACGCAGGTTATTTTGTTTACATTTCCTGAAAAGGAAAGAACAAGGTTTCCTGGACAGTGACGATGTGTGTACTGTACTGTACTGTACTGTACTGTACTGTACTGTACTGTACTGTACTGTACTGTACTGTACTGTACTGTACTGTACTGTACTGTACTGTACTGTACTGTACTGTACTGTACTGTACTGTGGCATGCTGGCATGACACGGCAGCAGTCGACAGGATTACAGATTACAGGATGTCTGTCTGTCTGTCTGTCTGTCTGTCTGTCTGTCTGTCTGTCTGTCTGTCTGTCTGTCTGTCTGTCTGTCTTGTACATCTGCTACTGCCCATCTAAACCACTGTTCTAAATCATTCTGAAAAAAACGTATGTTCTTAAATCTAAAATGACATCACAGATGCTTTCATGTTTTAACGGATTAAACTAACAGAGATATTATTATATTATATAAGAGCCAATTTCTGTTCCTCTTATGAAAAAAACTACAAACATGGAGTTGATGACCTACTGCAGATGTCCTCTCTCACAATCACATCAGCCTGAATCACACTCACACACACACACACACACACACACACACACACACACACACACACGCTAGTCACTCCACGCATGCACTCGCACATGCATTTTTCAAACGCGGGCTAATGCGTGTGACCTTTCAACCCTGTGACCCTTGACCCCTGACTGTGTGTCGTTTCAGGGACACGTCTGGCCAGGGTCGATTCTGCACCATCTTCAGGTCATATTCTAGAGGAGCGCAGGTACGTGTGTGTGTGTGTGTGTGTGTGTGTGTGTGTGCGTGCGTGCGTGTGCGCGTGTGTGCGTGCGTGTGTTGGACTGGAGGTTAATTCTGCTGGTGTGGTACCTTTTCCCTGTGTTGGATCTGCTTCTCTAGGTTGCTCATTTTTTGGTTTGGAAGAAGCAAGTGCATATTGATTAACTTATTTTAGCGAGGAATTGGTAGAGGCTAGAGCTGCACAAAAACGCGTCTACTCCATGATATACGCTCACTAGCTCACTAAAAACTTAGCAGGGAAACTAATCTGCCCCCAAAAAAACTGAGGACTGAGTCAAACAAACAATATGCCCTGTGTGGCCATGCTCGGGTGTGGCCCAGGTGGAACAGAAAGAACCACTGGCAAGGCACCCTGGGGAAGACCTACGCTGGCAAGGCACCCTGGGGAAGACCTCCACTGGCAAGGCACCCTGGGGAAGACCTCCACTGGCAAGGCACCCTGGGGAAGACCTACGCTGTAAAGAACCACTGGCAAGGCACCCTGGGGAAGACCTCCACTGGCAAGGCACCCTGGGGAAGACCTCCACTGGCAAGGCACCCTGGGGAAGACCTCCACTGGCAAGGCACCCTGGGGAAGACCTACGCTGTAAAGAACCACTGCAAGGCACCCTGGGGAAGACCTCCACTGGCAAGGCACCCTGGGGAAGACCTCCACTGGCAAGGCACCCTGGGGAAGACCTCCACTGGCAAGGCACCCTGGGGAAGACCTACGCTGTAAAGAACCACTGGCAAGGCACCCTGGGGAAGACCTACGCTGTAAAGAACCACTGGCAAGGCACCCTGGGGAAGACCTACGCTGTAAAGAACCACTGGCAAGGCACCCTGGGGAAGACCTACGCTGTAAAGAACCACTGGCAAGGCACCCTGGGGAAGACCTACGCTGTAAAGGACTACGCTGTAAAGAACCACTGGCAAGGCACCCTGGGGAAGACCTACGCTGTAAAGGCTATCATTTGTTTGGGCGGAAGTTGCGGGATTTTAGCAGAAGTATCGCCCAAGGAAATTACGTTGATGCTTTACAAATTAGTTTACATTCTACGCAAATGAAACAAGTGTTGTGATTGGTCGGGAAAATATCGTATCCGGGAGAAATACAGCTGACGGATGTTCCGGAGGATACATCCGCCGATAGCTTCTCTGCCTTACGTTGTGACCAGGCTTTTCTAATGGCAAGGTGGCTCTTTTATAGTGATTGGAGCCACTGGCCAGCTGCCTCCAATCCTTGATTGCCACCATTCTTCAACCAGGTCCCATGAAAGACAGATTACGGCTGTGGCTCAGGAGGTAGAGCAGGTCGTCCAATGATCCCTGGGTCTGGGCGGCTGTGGCTCAGGAGGTAGAGCAGGTCGTCCAATGATCCCTGGGTCTGGGCGGCTGTGGCTCAGGAGGTAGAGCAGGTCGTCCAATGATCCCTGGGTCTGGGCGGCTGTGGCTCAGGAGGTAGAGCAGGTCGTCCAATGATCCCTGGGTCGGCGGTTCGAATCCCGGCTCCTCCTGTCCACATGTCGAGGTGTCCTTGGGCAAGACACTGAACCCTACATTGCCTCCAATGAGTCGGCCGGTGTAAGCTCGCCACCATTGGTGTGAGGACGCTGGTGTCGACTGTTCGCCGCTTCACCTCTCAATGTATGAATGAATGAACCATTGTAAAGCGCTTTGAGCACTTGGAAAAGCGCTATAAAAATGCAATTCATTATTATTAGTAAAGCACAAACATAAACCCTGACATAGGCCCTGGGGCCGTCCCAGTGGAGAGAAGCAGATACAGATAGGGTGGGGTGTGGGGTGTATAGGACATATCAACACGGGCGGGACAGCATTAGGACCCCATATAGGCTGAGAGCCGCTCGGCAGCAGGGCGGCCGTTTCCTCTGGCCGCTCATAAACACACATGGAATCAAATCAAAACAAGGCTGCCCTGTTCCAGACACAAGAATGATACACAGTTTGAGGCACATGTTTTCTTAACCTCTAGACTTTGTTGACCTGCAGGGGGTCCCCCAGGGATCTGTACCAGGGTCCCCTCCTTTTCCCCTCTACAGTAGGGGTCTTCAACTTAAAACACATTTTGTGCCCAAGACGTCTGTGGACGTCTTTGGTATTACCGCACGTGCAGAGCCCAAGACGTCTGTGGACGTCTTTGAAAAAAAAAAAATATATATATATATATATATATTTTTATTATTATTTTTTTAATCAAAATAAATCAAAAAAATCAAAACAATGATTTTTTTTTAAATACGTGGTGCCAAAGTTAGTGTTTTCGCCATTGAGAATGCATTTGGCGTTTAAATTAAATAACTCAGAAACTATAAAACAGTTTAAAGTAATAAGTTCCAGCATGTGTCTCCACAGTCAGCTGAATTATAAAAAATGTGAATGGATTTTCTAGGTGAAAGTGATTTTTTGGCAGTTTTGCGTGGGCAAAAGGCCAAGGACCACTTAGAGAGAGAGAGAGAGAGAGAGAGAGAGAGAGACCTTTAAAAGCACCTTTATTAAAACTCTGCAGTACATACAAAAATGTCACTTCAAAAATGCAGTTAGCTCATATGAAAAGACTAAATATAAATAACATCTCTTTTTCTTTTTTTCAAAAGGAAAGGCACAATTCCCCGTCCTGTACCACACATAGCACGTCTCTCTGTGCCCAAAAAAGGCTAAAAGCCTCCAAGTTGTCCACTAGTTAAGTGGTAGGCAAACTCCACCCTAAGGCGTGCTGCCACCAGTCCTTCAAGCACCTGTACTGGGTCTGTGTTCCCAGTCCCCTCTGAGAGAGAGAGAGAGAGAGAGAGAGAGAGAGAGACGTTTAGATTTAGTTGTGACAGACCGTTGTGAGCTTGTAGATCTGCTATTTTCGGTTTGGATTTGGAGACCCCCCCCCCCCCCCTGTAGTACCTCTGATATATTCTTGGCATACTTTGTGTTAAAGAGCTGGAGAGACAGGGAGACCTCTGTTACTGAACACACATTCTGTAGCAATGATTACTATCAGAATGTAGTGATTTAACATTTTAACAAAAATCCTTCTGTTATAACCCAAAAAATATCACTTACAAGTTTTCCTAAAAAGTGATGTATTCTTATCCTTGTGGCTCCAACGACTGAGCACAAGTTGAAAAAGATGCTGTTACCATAGCAACAATATGACCATACCAACACACAGCCAACGTGTGTGTGTGTGTGTGTGTGTGTGTGTGTGTGTGTGTGTGTGTGTGTGTGTGTGTGTGTGTGTGTGTGTGTGTGTGTGTGTGCGTGTGCGTGTGTGTTCGTGTTCTTAGGTATTGTCCTCCAAAGTCCAAATAAATTAACTAATCCTGTCCTCTTTTCCTGTCTGTCTCTCTCTCTCTCTCTCTCTCTCTCTCAGGGTGTGATTTTAGTCTATGACATCACCAATCGCTGGTCCTTTGATGGCATCGACCGATGGATCAAAGAGATCGATGAAGTGAGTGTCTGTCTGTCTGTCTACCAATCAGCTTGAGGGGAGGACCACCAGTGCTGAGTGGGAAGTCAGTCAGACTGGCGGTTGTCCAGCGGTATCCGTCTGCGTCCCTGTTATGCCCATATATGGAGTCTATATATATATATCTACAAATGCATGGAATGTGTAGTGAAGGTCACTCTCTGTGACCTTGACCTTTGGCCACCACATTCTAATCAAATCTGTCTTGGATGTCTGTGCAAAATAATAATAAAATAAAATCCCTCTAGGCTATCCTGGGATATTACGTTCCCGTGCGTGATGCATACGGCATGTCGCTCCCGGTTCGCACTCTATCCCTTTCACATCAAGGCCCGTTGATTTAGTCTGCATTTGAGCCACGGAACCACCATGTGATGACATTTAGCCTCTCAGACCCATTTGAGTCACGGACCACCATTTGATGACATTTAGCCTCTCAGACCCATTTGAGTCACGGACCACCATGTGATGACATTTAGCCTCTCAGACCCATTTGAGCCACGGAACCACCATGTGATGACATTTAGCCTCTCACACCCATTTGAGCCACGGAACCACCATGTGATGACATTTAGCCTCTCAGACCCATTTGAGCCACGGACCACCATGTGATGACATTTAGCCTCTCAGACCCATTTGAGTCACGGACCACCATGTGATGACATTTAGCCTCTCAGACCCATTTGAGTCACGGACCACCATGTGATGACATTTAGCCTCTCAGACCCATTTGAGTCACGGACCACCATGTGATGACATTTAGCCTCTCAGACCCATTTGAGCCACGGAACCACCATGTGATGACATTTAGCCTCTCAGACCCATTTGAGTCACGGACCACCATGTGATGACATTTAGCCTCTCAGACCCATTTGAGTCACGGACCACCATGTGATGACATTTAGCCTCTCAGACCCATTTGGGCCACGGAACCACCATGTGATGACATTTAGCCTCTCAGACCCATTTGAGCCACGGAACCACCATGTGATGACATTTAGCCTCTCACACCCATTTGAGCCACGGAACCACCATGTGATGACATTTAGCCTCTCAGACCCATTTGAGCCACGGACCACCATGTGATGACATTTAGCCTCTCAGACCCATTTGAGCCACGGACCACCATGTGATGACATTTAGCCTCTCAGACCCATTTGAGCCACGGACCACCATGTGATGACATTTAGCCTCTCAGACCCATTTGAGCCACGGAACCACCATGTGATGACATTTAGCCTCTCACACCCATTTGAGCCACGACCACCATTTGATGACATTTAGCCTATCAGACCCATTTGGGCCACGGAACCACCATGTGATGACATTTAGCCTCTCAGACCCATTTGAGCCACGGAACCACCATGTGATGACATTTAGCCTCTCACACCCATTTGAGCCACGGAACCACCATGTGATGACATTTAGCCTCTCAGACCCATTTGAGCCACGGACCACCATGTGATGACATTTAGCCTCTCAGACCCATTTGAGCCACGGAACCACCATGTGATGACATTTAGCCTCTCACACCCATTTGAGCCACGGAACCACCATGTGATGACATTTAGCCTCTCAGACCCATTTGAGCCACGGACCACCATGTGATGACATTTAGCCTCTCAGACCCATTTGAGCCACGGAACCACCATGTGATGACATTTAGCCTCTCACACCCATTTGGGCCACGGACCACCATGTGATGACATTTAGCCTCTCAGACCCATTTGAGCCACGGAACCACCATGTGATGACATTTAGCCTCTCACACCCATTTGAGCCACGGAACCACCATGTGATGACATTTAGCCTCTCAGACCCATCTGAGCCACGGACCACCATGTGATGACATTTAGCCTCTCAGACCCATTTGAGCCACGGAACCACCATGTGATGACATTTAGCCTCTCAGACCCATTTGAGTCACGGACCACCATGTGATGACATTTAGCCTCTCAGACCCATTTGAGCCACGGACCACCATGTGATGACATTTAGCCTCTCAGACCCATTTGAGCCACGGACCACCATGTGATGACATTTAGCCTCTCAGACCCATTTGAGCCACGGACCACCATGTGATGACATTTAGCCTCTCAGACCCATTTGAGCCACGGAACCACCATGTGATGACATTTAGCCTCTCAGACCCATTTGAGTCACGGAACCACCATGTGATGACATTTAGCCTCTCAGACCCATTTGAGCCACGGACCACCATGTGATGACATTTATCCTCAGACCCATTTGAGTCACGGAACCACCATGTGATGACATTTAGCCTCTCAGACCCATTTGAGTCACGGACCACCATGTGATGACATTTAGCCTCTCAGACCCATTTGAGTCACGGAACCACCATGTGATGACATTTAGCCTCTCAGACCCATTTGAGTCACGGACCACCATGTGATGACATTTAGCCTCTCAGACCCATTTGAGCCACGGACCACCATGTGATGACATTTAGCCTCTCAGACCCATTTGAGCCACGGACCACCATTTGATGACATTTAGCCTCAGACCCATTTGAGCCACGGACCACCATGTGATGACATTTAGCCTCAGACCCATTTGAGCCACGGAACCACCATGTGATGACATTTAGCCTCAGACCCATTTGAGCCACGGACCACCATGTGATGACATTTAGCCTCTCAGACCCATTTGGGCCACGGACCACAATGTGATGACATTTAGCCTCTCAGACCCATTTGAGCCACGGAACCACCATGTGATGACATTTAGCCTCTTTCACACCCAAAACTAAAGTATGTTCTGTTTTCGTTGGATAAGATTTTAGAATTCTACAGTTCCATGCTTTTAGCAAAGGTTGATCAAAATTTGAATTCTTTACATCCGCTAATTGTGTCGAATTCTTGTAAATGAAGTAATGCAGATGTTTACCAAAATCTAACGCTTGAGAGCATTTTTTATGCATTTAAACATTTTACGCTCTCAAGAGTTAAAGATCTATAAGGGTCCATTTAGTTACCAGCTGGGGTCATTTAGCTGGGGACCACCTGGAACCCCCTCAAGGACCACTGGTTGAAAAAAACACTGCTTTATAACTCTCTATATGCTTCTAACTCCTCCCCTTTGCTGTCCGTATTACCCAGCATGCACCGGGCGTACCCAAGATCCTGGTGGGCAACCGGCTGCACCTGGCGTACAAGCGTCAGGTGACCACGGAGCAGGCGCAGCTCTACGCCGAGCGTCTGGGCGTCACCTTCTTCGAGGTGAGCCCGCTGTGCAACTTCAACGTCACCGAGTCCTTCACGGAGCTGGCCCGCGTCGTCCTCATGAGGCACGGAATGGAGCGCCTCTGGAAGCCCAACAAAGGTACCGCACACACACACACACACACACACACACACACACACACACACACACACACACACACACACACACACACACACACACACACACACACACACACACACACAGTCCTTCACGGAGCTGGCCCGCGTCGTCCTCATGAGGCACGGAATGGAGCGCCTCTGGAAGCCCAACAAAGGTACCGCACGCACACACGCACGCACACACACACACACACACACACGCACGCACGCACGCACGCACGCACGCACGCACGCACGCACACACACACATTTATAATATTTGTACATTTAAAAACTGTGTACATTTGTGACTATTCTAGCTGATCTTGAGGCCTACAAAAACGGGTACTAGACAGTCAATAGTCGACTAGTTGCTTAATGCCCTAGTTCTGAAGCAATTACTTTTCAGTGGAACTGGTTCAATATTAGGGGGGCAACATGTCATTGGTCCGACCTCCCGTAATAGGCCAGTCAATCTAAAATAATCCCAAAACTAATCCCAAAACACTCCTTGAGTGTTTTTTGTGCAAAACGAATGCTTGGAATGGCTTCAGAATCATGAAAACACTTGGATACATTACATGCTTGTTAAAGCATAATTAAAATTTGATTTATTTTCTTTTTTTAATGTTTTTTTTGTGGCTTTCGCCTTTATTTTTTATTTTTTATGGAGGGACAGACGGTAGGAAATGGGGAGAGATGGGGGGTGACATGCAGTAAAGGCCGTTGGGATCGGGAGTCGAACCCGTGGCACACTGCCAGACTGGATTACCAGCCAAGGTGCCTGGACCGCTGAGCCACGGCCCAGGCCTGGACCGCTGAGCCACGGCCCAGGCCTGGACCGCTGAGCCACGGCCCAGGCCTGGACCGCTGAGCCACGGCCCAGGCCTGGACCGCTGAGCCACGGCCCAGGCCTGGACCGCTGAGCCACGGCCCAGGCCTGGACCGCTGAGCCACGGCCCAGGCCATACTGTAGGTTTTTAATGGTACTCCAACTTTCAACCCCTGAATTTACCATGATCCAAAATCACTATCCCAAACCCTAGCCTAGCCCTAACCTCCCAGGGAGCCACGGGTGGTTTTTAACCCGCAGCACGGGTGAGTCTTAACCGGCCACGAAGGTCTGACTAACGGGATGTCTGACTTATAGGCAGTCCCTGGAAAGGTAAACTGAACTGATTCAACCCCAGTATAAAAGTGGCCTGGGGGGGGGGGGGGGGGGGGGGGGAGAGAGAGGGGAGAGAGAGAGGGAGAGAGAGAGAGAGACTAATGGGGGCCTTTTTTGCACTTCAACAATGTTTCCAACTCAATACGCCAATAAAACGCCAAATGAATGAAGTGGTTTTCAGTGATCCTGCCTCTCCAAACTAAACTTCCTCAGGAGGAGCTACAGGGAGCCTTAATTGAATGACTGGTCATGTCATTCAAACTCAAGTTTAAGTTGCCTTGCGATCACACACGCACACACACACACACACACACACACACACACACACTACAACAACAACCGGTGGCAAGTTGGCAACACTGTACCGCTTTCACAAGACAGCTCAAATTTGACATTTCAACTTCAGTCGAGTTCTAACTTGCTCTGGCACAGTCAGCTACTGTAAAATTATTATTTCTTAAATAGACGACCTACAAGCTCACAACGCGTGGGATTATGACGTGCTGTGAGCTTGTAGATCGGTGGCCCTGCAACCTGACTGCTATATTATTATTATTATTGCCAGAATGGGCTTTATATGCATACACACCATTTTGGGAAGAACCTCTTCCCTACTTCCTTCACAGACCTAACCCATGATACTAATGAATGTTCTGTTCCTTCACAGACCTAACCCATGATACTAATGAATGTTCTGTTCCTTCACAGACCTAACCCATGATACTAATGAATGTTCTGTTCCTTCACAGACCTTACCCATGATACTAATGAATGTTCTGTTCCTTCACAGACCTTACCCATGATACTAATGAATGTTCTGTTCCTTCACAGACCTTACCAATGATACTAATGAATGTTCTGTTCCTTCACAGACCTTACCAATGATACTAATGAATGTTCTGTTCCTTCACAGACCTAACCCATGATACTAATGAATGTTCTGTTCCATTCTGGTCCAACAGAGTCAGGGTTAATGATACTAATGAATGTTCTGTTCCATTCTGGTCCAACAGAGTCAGGGTTAATGATACTAATGAATGTTCTGTTCCATTCTGGTCCAACAGAGTCAGGGTTAATGATACTAATGAATG
>NC_136805.1:3968695-4038695 GCF_951216825.1 Electrona antarctica | reverse complement strand
TACTTAAAGTGTACAGTGACTGTATTTCCTTTCCCTCCTGGTGGCACGAGCAGTCCGATCCGACCACCAAAGACCTGGATCATTTATGGATATGAGGACATCTTCTCAACACTATTTTGCACAGATTCTTAATGTCTATTAATATTGATGCACACCTTTCCAATAAATCTGATCCAACATTGAATTCCCGTGGTGATTCTTAATGCGTGTTGCACCCACTATCGAACTATCAACCCCTCCGAAAAAAGATAATATTATTGTCAAGCAGTTTTATTAAATCGCAAGGTTGCCTGTTCGAACCCTGTGGGCTCCCCCAGAGTTAGTGTCAAAGTGTCCTTGAGCAAAACACTGAACCTCAAATTGCTCCTGATGTGCTGGTTGGTACCTTGCATGGTTTACGCCGCCATCGGTGTGTGAATGTGTGTGTGAATGGGTGAATTGATGCACACTCTCTGTAAAGCGCCTTGGATAAAGGTGCTATATAAATGCACCATTTAGCTGTGCTTCCTGGCCTTTTGCTTCGATAAATTTGTGAAAGGAGGGACACCCGCACACTGCCACTTGCTGGGTTCAGAGCATTTTATTAAAGCAACGTTTCGGTCTTGCGTCCTTCCGAAAAGTTGCTTTAATAAAATGCTCTGAACGCAGCGAGTGGCGGCGTGCGGGTGTCCCTCCTTTCAAATTGTATATGCCTCGTCATCATCGCACCTGCTCCAAACCTACCGGGTGTGTGGAAGTCATCTCTCTATAAATGCTTCGATAAATTTATTTATTTATTTATTTTCTCATCAGACCTCTGCCCCGCACTGTGACAACGTGAACATACTGTACATCAGTAAACCAGCTAGAACCAGTTCCCGTAGTACAGTAGGGTACGCACAGGACGTCCCAACACCCGTCTTCAGACAGGGAACACAATGCAGTCCAACTGGCTGCCAGAGTAGACAATCAAATCAATCATAGATACTCCTTTGCGTGACCTTTGTATTAATTACTTTGTCTCCACCAGGCCGAAGGCATGGGGAGAGAGTATGTTTTGCACTCCGTCCGTGTGTGAGTGTGTCCGTCCGTCCGTGTGTGTACAGCTGATCTCCGGCACCGTTAACCCGGTCGATGCCAAATTTTGCGCACACACCCAAATTTCCCAGAACGGCCTGTTATGGCGCCACCAGGAGGCCGACTTTTGAAAAACACATTTTTTGATATTACTACTCCAGATTCTGTCCAAAAATCCCGCAAATCGTTACACACTATCTATGTGTTCAAGCCTGATCTGTCCGATATTTCATATTCCATCCTAATTGGCTAACATTGGCTTTCAAAGTTTGCAGGATTGGCCCGTTTTTAACTAAAAGCCTCAAATCATGAACGCAGCGTGCAATTTACGTGAAATAATACACAGACTTTCCTACTAGGCTGAGGAATATATCGCACCCTTTTCACATTGGCCTGTTATAGCGCCACCAACAGGTGGATTTTTGCAAAACACATTTTTGGAACAAAATGCCTCAAATCATCCAATTGCCATCCAAGGCATAAGAAGAAATGGCACCCTTTTCACATTGGCCTATTATAGCGCCACCAGGAGGCCACAACCTAACCTGCCCTGGTGGAGACCTGTTGCCCAGAGGGGCACTTTATCTAGTTAATGACACGTAGCCTGAGGAGTTAGTTCAGTCAGTCACACTCGAGGGAGTTCATGCCATGCTCAAAGGCGCATACTATACTCAAGGGGTTAACATGCTGCATTACTATGTGGGTGTATTCAGTGTGTGCAAGACCCACATTTCATTCGCTGATGTGGCAGTCAGCTGACCAATTGGGCGGGCTACTTAAGCTCACTAGTCTGCATGCTCTTCCTGCCTTCCTTCAAGGACTGTCTAAAGAGGATGAGACGCGAAGACCGTACGGGCGACGCCATGTTGCTTATGGTGCTCCATGGAAGGAAATAAACATGCGCAATGGGCTATATGCAGCCAACACTTCCGTGTTCAGCTTCCTTGGTCTCAACTGCGCATGTTTCTTTCCTTCCATGGAGCACCATAAGCAACATGGCGTCGCCCGTACGGTCTTCGCGTCTCGTCCTCTTTAGACAGTCCTTGCCTTCCTTCTGCTATGGTTCCTGGTTGTTATCAAGGACTGTCTAAAGAGGACGAGATGCGAAGACCGTACGGGCGACGCCATGTTGCTCCATGGTGCTCCATGGAAGGAAAGAAACATGCGCAGTTGAGACCAAGGAAGCTGAACGCCGAAGTGTTGGCTGCATATAGCCCATTGTGCATGTTTCTTTCCTTCCATGGAGCACCATAAGCAACATGGCGTCGCCCGTACGGTCTTCGTGTCTCGTCCTCTTTAGACAGTCCTTGGTTGTTATGTGATGTTTGCTCCCAGCACCACCGGTGGGCGCTGTTGTTTATGCTCCCCATGGGGGTTTATTGTATATCTATCTCCCTGCTCTTTATGCTTAATCGTGCCGAGCAGGGAGAAAATTGCCAAGTCAAATATCATATGCACACTTGTATTCTCATTCTATAATAAATTGTCTGACTGAACTGCTGTAGCAGAACACGGAGCTGCAGTTTCTCACAGGTTGAGGGTCTTTTACTTGTATGTGTGTCACGTTCCGTGACATGTTTTGTATTTTCTTGTGTTCCTTGGTTTTTAGTTACTGTATTCCTGTGATTTTGTAGTATTGTTTCCCTGTTTCTCAGTTGCAGTTTTACTTTACACCTGTGCTTTTATTTTGTAATCTTGTTTTGTAGCCTTCCTGTCTGCCTCCTAGTTCTGTACCTGTCTTGTCAAACCTTGTAATTAGTCTAATTTGTGTCTTGTGAGTCTCCCAACCAATCACCTGTGTTGATTTGTCAGTTGTTCACCTGTGTCTAGTTAGTCCTTGTCTATGCCCTTGTGTTTTCACTTCTCTGTTGAGTAGTTACATGTAGTCATTGTGTTCAGTCCTGTTTCCTTGTGTTGTGTTTTAATCCTAAAAGCTTGATTTCCCTATCTTTAGTCAGCTTATATTAGAACTGAATCCAATTGTTTTGAATAATAATATTAAGAAGAGTCGCCAATCAGCCAAAAGGCTATAAAATAAAGCAGCGATCTCTCTTGACCTTTTAAATAAAACGGTAGCCAACAAATCCATATTACATTTTGAGTGGTACAAACCACTCCAACAACCAGCTTTGTCTGTACCCGTGTATGTACCCGTGTACCTGTACGTGGCCCCACGCACAGGTGAGCATGGTTGCTATGGTTAGTGTGTGATGTCACTGCACCACTCAGTTCACACGGGTGTGATTTTTTACAAAGTAAATAGGTATAGTATTACTGTTTTGGCAGAGTAATACCTTACTTTACTTGTTACTGGTGAGGAATCTATCCTTAAACAGGTCCGTGGATTATAACCTTATTTTCCTTAATATAGCATGAAGTGAGTCGCGATGTAACAATCGCCCTCTTCACAGCAAGGCAAATTATTAACTAAGGAATAAATAAGCAGGACCGTAGGGTTAACTCTTAACACTTTATAGGGATACTCAAAAGTTGTATATCACAGGTAAACAGTGCACATCACCATGACGTCTTTCCCTGTCTCTGTCCCTACTAAATAATAAACAAACAAGAAAACAAACTTAAACCAACAGTCAATAATTACATTCAAACCCCCCTCCCACCCCAAACCAGTCCCAAAGTCAGCGGAACGCAACTGCGCTTGGAACTAAACAATTAATAAAGACCGCATCCGTCCTCCTCTTCCAACGAGGCGCGCGCACGCGAGTCTGTATAATAGTTCAATCCAACGCAATGAACGACACGCGTGGGGTACCCCTTAGTATTTATAATCCTTCAAGAACACTTTGGAATGATCTCACCGGTCACAGCAGCTCTGTTAGCCTCCAACCGCCGGCAGATATAGATTCCAACGTCGACCCCCGACGGCAGCAACAAGCGCGATGCTTTACCCGACGGGCACGACTGTTCTCCAATTGTTACGGCTGCAGATAAATGCGTTTAAACTTTATTAACGGATCGAACGCTATCTGGCGCCTGGAGCTCCTCTTCTCCTCCGTGCAGACCTACACCCTGTTTGTTTGGGAGATCTCTCCCGTGTGTCACTTCCTACCTAAGTAAACTTGGGTGGTGGCATCAATCACTGACACCTGTCAATCACCCTTGTACCAGCCCCGTTACCTTTCATATATGAATAAGAAAGAATAAGACTCACAACCCACATGCTACATAGCTCTCGACAATAAATAACATGTACAGAAAATAAAGCAGAACAACATTAATAATGTGCTTTTGTCACAGCGATATCCAGGCAAAGTCCTTCTTTATTCAATCAAGGCATATCCCATAGTTACATCAAGTTACACGCATCAAGTCATCAGCATCAAATTCCATACAGCATTCAGGCCAGGCCAAGCCTGTCCTCTCCGTTCTCCAACCAACCAACCAACCAACCTTTTTCCTCCCAACTCTTCTGTGTCCCATCTTATACAATTCTAACATGTGGGTGTCACTGTGTGTGTGTGTGTGTGTGTCAGTTAAGTCAAAGACCCCCACCTGTGACAGGCACTATAATAATAGAATGCCTAGAGTCAAACTGTAGCCTCCTATATTGGCCCAGGTCAACCAGGAAGCCCCAGGTGGTCTTCCTGAATAGCCTAGGTATTTCTACAGCTGCCGTAAGGCAAGGCTGTGGTCGCTGACCCTAAAGATCAGATCACAGATCACTTCCCAAGAATTATCTTGAGAAGTAGTCAACTGAACCCTACCATTTGGAATGACTGTCTTTCACCCCCGAGAGTGGCTTCCTGCCTGTGACTTCAGTTGATATGCAAATAGACTTCAGTTTAAGGCACGTTGTTAAGACACTGGAGAAATGGCTTACAGAAGTTATATGTACAATTGTGACTAACCATGTAGTTATGCCTATGTTATGATTCATAATACACCACATATTCCCCCCTACTAATAGTCCTTAATACTATTAGTATAAAATATGAATCATAACTTTTGCCCAAAATATTAATTTTCCAAAAAATGTTCACTTTTTTTCCTTTTTCCCCAAAAATCCCCAAATGTTCAAATTAAACTGAATCCCCTTTTGTAGGTACCTCTTCCCCCCTGGACACTATTCAGAAACTGAAACAGTTAACACAAAAACTCAAAATAAAACTAGTATGATCAAACCTAAAACAGAAGAACAAAATCAAAAGCTATGTTATTTGGCATCTGTTAGACAATGACCCTATCAGTCCGAAGCTATTTGTTGTCACACCCAGCTTCTGTAAATTCAAGTGAACTGTTCCTAGGCTAATTACACCTCTGACCCCCCCCTCCCCCCTGGCAGCTGAGCAAGGGAGAGAGGCTGATCCCTGTACCTGTGTGGACATTCATATTTGTATGGAAGTGGATTCCAATATTGAATTAATAAGAAATAATATTCCCTTCTCCCCCCCTTCTTAGTTAGTGAGCAACTTTCATAGAATAATGGACAGATGAATGATCCTGCAGAAACCATCCATCTGACCCCCAATTCGGTGTTGCACACAAACTAAGAACTAACATGTAATACTCATGGTGAGGTTTTAATCCGTATTAACATTATCCCCATCAGTTCAACATTGTCTGCAATATATTACCGGTACCTAGTAATAGCAGAATAATGGACAGGAGACAAAGTAATATCGGACATATTATCCTACCTTAGGCCTATTTTAACTAACAATTAAACAACATTTGTATTACTAAATAGAATATAATTCTCATTTTTGGATTGGATTTCACTGTAATATTCAATGAAGTTATCTAAAATGAACTCATATTATTTCCATTAACTATTATTTTTAAACAAATCAACCAAAATCTTTTCATTCCTAAACTGAAGTACCCCTTTTCATTAGAGTCTTTCTTTCCCTAAACTAAACCTCAAAGTGTCAAAGTGATCAAAAGCCATGTGCTTTCAACAGCACAGAGAGGGGCGTCTCAGCGTGCAGCCTCTCAGAGTCTCTCGCTGTGATCCCTGGTCACACTGTCCAGAAAAATGACCAAATGTACCACAGTTATGGCAAACTCCGTTCAGTCTCGATATATATCCTTGCTTTGAAGAATACGGCTGTACTCCCCATGGTGCAGCCCATTGATAGGATGACACCTGTTGTTGACTTGGTGATGCCCTCATTCTCCATGGCAGCACTTCTGACTGCTGCTGCTGAAAAGGTGCAACTTCTGGCTGGACAAGTCTCTCTTCTTGAATCCTTTTCAGCTTTTCTGCTTGTAGTGACACCGTGTTCTCATTCATTTGTCGAACAAGGTCCAAAGCTTTGAGTATTTCGGACTCCTGTTTTTTCCGGAACAGGTCGACGCAGTGAGCAATATGGTCTGTGTAGGTTTCCAAAGGCAGTGTTGAAAGGGAGACCATCTCCTCTAATTTAGTCTGCACGGACCGGGGCAAACCCTTCATAACTTTTCCCCTAACAAGAGTCCTCTCGAAGCCTGGATTGGTGGCATCGTTCCCGGTCACATCCATCCACGTCTGGTGCACACGGGCCACATATGAGCGCGGATTCTCGTTGTCAGCCAAAGAGTCAATCAAAATCCTGTCAGGATTGAGGTCTGTGGGGTAAAGTTCCCTTAGTGCACGATCCAGGAACCCCTTGTGTCCCACATACAAATCTGCGTCTCCTACAGCGGTGTTGACATAAGCCTGCATTCCCGCACGGATCAGGAGGTTATTCAACATCTGCATTCCCACAAGGTGTGCTAATAATTGTTTCATATCCCCTACGGTTAGCTGAGAACCCACCATAAGTACGTCGAGTTTGGCCATCCATGCGTAAGCCCCCTCCTGCAGTGGCGGCAACTTTGTCACCAAGTCCGTCATGTCCATATTAGACCATGGTCTGTAGTCAAGATTCTGTCCTCGGACAACCACAGGCAGTATTTTAATGGGCGCAATCATCACCTCCTCTTGTTCGCTTTCGTTGAAGTCCTCTTTCCTCGTCCTCTTACTCCCACTTGTCCTCTCATGACTTTGAATCCTTTTCCTCCGGTCGGTCTGTGTAGGCCTAACGTCCTCGCCATAGTCATCAGAAAGAGAGTCAGAATCAGAGTCAATGTTCATGTCCGCGCCAGGGCGGGCTGCCCTTCTGTAGATTTCATCACCTCCACGTGAACTGTCTCTGTGGCTGTGCGCAGCCTTGTCACTGAGATCACCCAAATCGAGGATCAAATGTGCCTCTTTCATCAGAATTTCACTCAACCGTGTTTCTATGGCACGCATAGACTGTCTTTGTGTCCTTAATTCACTGGTCAAGTCCTCTTTCAGGCAACGTACCCGTACCAGCTCCCTCTTAACAGAGCTTTGAGTGTCGCTGTCATCTGGCCGTTGCTTAGATGGCCTCATGTCCCTGTTGTCCACCTCAGTCTGTGCTGAGTTGTTGCTGTGACCCTCAGTGTCAATGCACTGGTTGTCTGTGCTGCAATCAGCGGAAATCTTCTCATCGGGCAGTACTGACACAGGAGACAATGGTACGAACAATTTCCTGCTCATGTCCTCACTGTCATAAATTCTGGGTGATACACTCTGTACTCTGACTGCAGTCTCCTCTCACCTCACACAGTCACCAACATGCATACTCATTTGCATACTAGCCCCAAAGAATGAGTAGATAGTCACACAGTCATACAAACTCACTCCAAGGAAAACATGTAATACTTTCTCTCTCACACCATCCACACAGGACAGTGTAACATAAAGAAATGAGAGACAAACTACACGTAAAAATAAACATAGAAATGCCTCTATATATATGTTTTTTAGACTAGCAACTCACTGACTTAGGGAAGAGACCCCCCTTGATCATCTCACACCCACGTCACTCACTGTCCTCATTTACAGGTACATGTAAGCAACGGTTGCTGTAGTTTTGTCCCTAAGGTCAACTTACTTATACAGACTATATATATATTTTGACTAAAACTTTTAGGCTTAACAATCCAAATTAATCTATCTAATTTTACAAAGGATAAATGAAATATCCGAAATGTGATAATTTACAATGAGAAATGTATTCTCATACTAAACTCTAAATTAAGCTTGAACCCCAAATTAAACCCAATTTAATATCTATATTCCTCCCCCCTCTGAAACATGTTCCACACGTTTCAGAAATACCCAAAAGAAAAAAAATTATACCAGAAGCCAGCCCAAATTAAACCACCCAAATAAAAAGTAAAATACTCCCCACTACCATGCCCTGAGACAAAGGAAGACCCCCCAGCGTGCGTGTCCCCAGAAGAGAAACACACAGACACCGTCCCTCTTAACTGTAAACCAGGAGAGCACCGGTGAACCAAGAATAAATGCCAAATCACCCCCAAAAAACAATTTATACAGCCATGATAACCAAAATTACCAGTGACCGCACAATTAAAATAGCAACAGACGTAATTGAGAAATATTTGGCATCTAACCACAGCTCAACGATGATCTATCAGCACTAACACATATGAACATAGACTCACAGACACAAACAAACAAAACCAAACAAACAAAGCACAACCATACTGCACCATGCACACACTACCGCTCAACTCCTAAACTCCCTAACAGAAGCTCACTCCTCAGTCCTCACGTAACACCAGGCCTCAACAACAGACTCGTCTCAGCATCATTGTCAGTCTTGGGGCCGCAGAACCCACTCCAAAAAAAAAAGAAAAATTAAGGGAAATCCACAGACCCTTCGCAGGTTCGGTTTCCGTGCCGTAGAATATCACTCCACGTCATCAAGACCACGCCGGGCGCCACTTTGAGGAATCTATCCTTAAACAGGTCCGTGGATTATAACCTTATTTTCCTTAATATAGCATGAAGTGAGTCGCGATATCCAGGCAAAGTCCTTCTTTATTCAATCAAGGCATATCCCATAGTTACATCAAGTTACACGCATCAAGTCATCAGCATCAAATTCCATACAGCATTCAGGCCAGGCCAAGCCT
Source organism: Electrona antarctica (assembly GCF_951216825.1). Taxonomy (NCBI): domain Eukaryota; kingdom Metazoa; phylum Chordata; class Actinopteri; order Myctophiformes; family Myctophidae; genus Electrona; species Electrona antarctica. Next base: position 4,029,686 of record NC_136805.1, on the reverse strand, counting down.
GTCCTCTCCGTTCTCCAACCAACCAACCAACCAACCTTTTTCCTCCCAACTCTTCTGTGTCCCATCTTATACAATTCTAACATGTGGGTGTCACTGTGTGTGTGTGTGTGTGTCAGTTAAGTCAAAGACCCCCACCTGTGACAGGCACTATAATAATAGAATGCCTAGAGTCAAACTGTAGCCTCCTATATTGGCCCAGGTCAACCAGGAAGCCCCAGGTGGTCTTCCTGAATAGCCTAGGTATTTCTACAGCTGCCGTAAGGCAAGGCTGTGGTCGCTGACCCTAAAGATCAGATCACAGATCACTTCCCAAGAATTATCTTGAGAAGTAGTCAACTGAACCCTACCATTTGGAATGACTGTCTTTCACCCCCGAGAGTGGCTTCCTGCCTGTGACTTCAGTTGATATGCAAATAGACTTCAGTTTAAGGCACGTTGTTAAGACACTGGAGAAATGGCTTACAGAAGTTATATGTACAATTGTGACTAACCATGTAGTTATGCCTATGTTATGATTCATAATACACCACACTGGAAAAAGTAATAATATTACAGTAATATGTAACTAGTAACTCGTTACTGCCCAACACTGTCCGTCCGTCCGTCCGTCCGTCCATCCGTCCGTCCGTCCGTCCGTCCGTCCGTGACTCAAATGCTGAATACATAATCAGCCTTTATATGAAAACGGCTGAAAACCACTGAAGTAGGGTGTTAATTTATACTAAAAAAGAAAAAACACAAAAAGTTAAAAATACGGAGATATTAAGAGGTTTATGCCCACAGTGACGATATATATATATATTGTGGCGACCCAGGGGAGAATAGGCAAGATTCACAATAAAATAAGAGGCTCAGAGTCAGAATCAACATGTAACTTAAATTGTCTTTTATTAACTTGTCAGGGAAAGGGGAAAACGGGGCAAAACATCAACTTAGGGTTCCTCCTGTCTGGGGCTTGGGCTTCTATGCACAGTCCTGTGGGCAGAGCAGAGAGAGAGCTAGTGACTATACTGTATAGAGCGTCGCAGTCCCGCCCTCTACCATGGACCAGGAAATGATTCTCCGTTCATTTTCCTCATAGACATTTCAGAAAGTATTTATTTAAAGACGTTTACGCCGTGGACAAAGCCAACTCGAGTCGTGACAAATCATAACAAACACAATTTTTGGGGACGAAAAAATAATTAGAAAGAAGAAGAAAACGGCAGGTTACAACACTTTTTTTGTTGTTTTTCTTCTATGTAATTATTTGTTTGGTCCAAAATATTGTGTGTGTTGTCATGAGTTGTCACGACTCGAGTTGGCTTTGTCCGCGGCGTAACCGTCTTTAAATAAATACTTTAAGAAATGTCTATGAGGAAAATGCATTGGGTTTCATTTCCTGGTCCAGGGTAAGAGGCGGGACTGCGACGCTCTATAGAGACACACGGGGACTACAAATGTCACGCCCCCAAATGAGACAGCGTCCCCACTTCTGGTCCGTTGGCACGGATACTGCAGGCCAGCCCATAGAAGTCCATTGAAATTCAACTGTAGTTAGCCTACTTTTAAAATAATATGAAATGAACTGAAGACTATATTGATTTGAATAAAAATATGTTTCCAAATGTATGAAGTGTCTTTGTCAACATATATTGTTGTTTTCTCAATAGAGGATGTATTTCACATTTAATTTACCACTTGAATGAGTTACCCATAATGTTAACGGAGCAGAGGGGAGACGGCAGACACAGTCGCTTTTAAGGGACGTCACTGCCTTTACGAGGCTACGAGCGCCGACTTTGAAGAGTGGGATTCTCAATATACATCCCGATCCCGACTGACTTTGTATTCATGTCTATATTTTGAACATGTCACAGGCTCACTATATATGTTCTACCTACCACGGAGCTCCGACGGTGTGTTTTACCACTGTCAACTTGTTGTATAATTAACTTTGCTGAATAGTTAGTTGCATGGGAAAATAACCCAGCTAAATGGAGGAGTGACATCCTGACATTTTCAACTACCTAGTGAATTCTCCAGATGAGTATTAATAGTAGTCTTGCAAGATGCTGTTTAGATCATTTTCAACAAATACATAGCATATAAAACGAAATACAACAAATATATCTGGGTATTCACTTTGACTTGAGAATTACAATGCTAGTACTTTTCACAAACTGATGGAGTACATACATTGTAGGATGTATATTGAGATGGCAGGTATGTGACATTGAAAAGGACAAATCAAACATATGGGACACTTTATTAGAACACAAAAAAAATCGCTACAGCCTCAGTAATGAACCAGTGAAATTAGGGTATTTTATGATGCCTCTCATAGGGATTGCATTGGCAGCTGCAGTACACAGTTGAAACGGACCAGAAGTGGGGCCGCTGTCTCATTTGGGGGGCGTGAAATTTGTAGTCCCCGTGTGTCTCTATAGAGCGTCGCAGTCCCGCCCCCTACCCTGGACCAGGAAATGATTCTCCGTTCATTTTCCTCATAGACATTTCAGAAAGTATTTATTTAAAGACGTTTACGCCGTGGACAAAGCCAACTCTTGTCGTGACAAATCATGACAACAAACACAATTTTTGGGCCGAACAAATAATTAGAAAGAAGAAAAAAACGGCAGGTTACAACACTTTTTTTGTTGTTTTTCTTCTATGTAATTATTTGTTTGGTCCAAAATGTTGTTTGTGTTGTCATGAGTTGTCACGACTCGAGTTGGCTTTGTCCGCGGCGTAACCGTCTTTAAATAAATACTTTAAGAAATGTCTATGAGGAAAATGCATTGGGTTTCATTTCCTGGTCCAGGGTAAGAGGCGGGACTGCGACGCTCTATAGGCCTGGCTGTTCCCCCTGGTTTGCCAATATCTATATATACACTGGCTGTGCCCCTGAACCTTGGTCCTTCGTACCACTACGAGTGGAGGACCTATAAGAGTGGAGGACCATAGCTGGTGAGGAGCAGAGAAGATGAGAAGGTACAAGCTGGTTTAGAAAAGAAGAAAGCATGCACGACTCCAACTTGTCTCCAATCTCATAGAACATCTTACCGGGTGCAGCACGGTCAGGAATCACTTCAGAAGGAGGATACCAGCACTCACAGAGAATAGGCACTTTGTTTGTTCATCTTTAAATGGGACGGGTATGCTACCCCAAGCAGCATACCCGTCCCATTTAGGGGACTGCCCATAGATCCGAAGTCCCGTTAGTCTGAACATACATTAAGGTCCAGAATGGCGTACTTCGTCAATGTTTAGGCTATAATATTCATTCACAGGAGATTATATCCTGCAGTTTGACCAGAGCCCTGTCAGTCAGCACGACCTGCTTCCACCTCTCATATCCTGCAGTTTGACCAGAGCCCTGTCAGTCAGCACGACCTGCTTCCACCTCTCATATCCTGCAGTTTGACCAGAGCCCTGTTGGTCAGCACGACCTGCTTCCACCTCTCTGCAGTTTGACCAGAGCCCTGTCAGTCAGCACGACCTGCATCCACCTCTCATATCCTGCAGTTTGACCAGAGCCCTGTCAGTCAGCACGACCTGCTTCCACCTCTCTGCAGTTTGACCAGAGACCTGTCAGTCAGCACAACCTGCTTCCACCTCTCATATCCTGCAGTTTGACCAGAGCCCTGTCAGTCAGCACGACCTGCTTCCACCTCTCATATCCTGCAGTTTGACCAGAGCCCTGTCAGTCAGCACGACCTGCTTCCACCTCTCACGGCGAGGACGTAGGGTTGGCTTTTTGAGAGGCACACATACAGTGTCTTGCAAAAGTATTCAGACCAATACTAGATAACTCATTGTTTTCTCATTGTTTATTCATATTTCCCCCCCACGGTACTTTTGCTAGGCATTGTACACAATTTGTTTAATTTCTCTTTTTTTTTTGCAATATTTTTTAAATTCTTTGTCATTAATATATAATTATATTTCGGTTAATCTTTCAAGCATACGTGATCCTACATGAGAGCTGCATGTACGACAATCCCACTGGCGCTCACTGTGGTTATTTATTCCTGGAAGCATCCCACTCACATTTACCTTCTATACTGTCCGATATGACGCCCATGATCCACCCACAAACTTCCTCTTGGGAAATTCTATTTGGATCGATACACCGAACTCAATGTGGATAATGTAGAGTATAAGCATTCATGATTGGCTCATCCTCCACTTGGTGAAATGCATCCATCGATCTGATTGGACGTTGACTGTAAGTGACGCCATCTTTACGCTGCAATTAACGTCTCGCGCCCGTTTTGACACGCCGCCACGCACGTTGGGTTCTGTGCATCTGCACAACCATTTGGAATGACCTTCTGAATTTCTTATTTTCTTGCACGTCTATTTCCTCTGGTAGAGAACTACTCTTTCTTTCTTACTCCGTCTTAATATGCATAATATGTTTAATATGTCTACCAAACGTACAGGCGGTTAATCTGATGAACACGGTAAGCCGATTATCTTACTGAATATGCTGTTGTTTTCAAAATGGCTGTTCAGACCGGCTGAAATTGTCACTTTTGAGTAGAAAAGGTATTTCTCCTGTGTGGAGACACTTTGGGGGACTTCATTGAAACTCTCATCAGATCTTTTCACTGTAAATGCTGTAAAATGTTTTTTCTCCAGTGCACTGGTTTGTCTTCAGGTCACCCTCTAGTCTTAGTAAAACGGAATCGAGTTGCACTCAGACCGCACATCTCTTCGCCAAAGATATAGCACATCTACAACACAGATTTATACATTTTGCTATTTCCTTTTTACCGAATGTTCCCCCCAGAAATGGGCATGCTGGGGTTCATGTGGCGAACCCACGTCGTCACGCCGTGCAGCACAGAAGCTTTTCACCAACGATATGTTGACGTTGGTGAGTCTTCAGGTGGGCAAACACGTTGAAACTCCTGCTGGGGTTCATGTGGCGAACCCACGTCGTCACGCCGTGCAGCACAGAAGCTTTTCACCAACGATATGTTGACGTTGGTGAGTCTTCAGGTGGGCAAACACGTTGAAACTCCTATCGCACCGTTGACAGTGATAGGGTTTCTCCCCCGTGTGTAAGCGTTGGTGCGTCTTCAGGTTGCACACCTGGCTGAAGCTCTTCTTGCACTGCGTGCAATGGAAGGGCTTCTCCCCGTCGTGGACGCGCTGGTGCCTCTTCAGCGTGTCCAAGTGACTGAAGCTTTTGTCACACTGTCTGCAGTGAAAGGGCTTTTCTCCCGTGTGGACGCGCCGGTGTCTCTTGAGGGAATCCAAGTGACTGAAGCTTTTGTCGCACTGTCGACACTGAAAGGGTCTTTCTCCCGTGTGGATACGCTGGTGCGTGTTCAGCGTGTCGAACCGACTGAAGCTCTTCTCGCACTCCTTGCAGCGGAATGGTTTCTCTCCGGTGTGGATGAGCTGGTGTCTGTTCAGGTCGCCTGAGTGACTGAAGGATTTGTCGCACTGTTTACAGACGTGGGGTTTCCGTCCCGTGTAAACCAGCCGCCGCGTCCTTACCTCTTCCCCCGGCCGCGTCGAGGCCTGCTCCTTAGCGCCGATGCGATTGTTGTTTCTCTCCGCGAAATACCGGTACCCACTCTCTACGACCTCCTCTGTCCCGACGCGAACCTCGTAGTCGTCGCAGTAAAACACTCGTAGACACGCGTCCGACTGACTAATCTCAAATCTGGGAGTCGGGGTGTTGTTGCCGTTGGCTCTGTGGATGTCTCCCACGGCCATGTTGTTGCCGTTGGCTCTGTGGATGTCTCCCACGGCCATGTTGTTGCCGTTGGCCCTGTGGATGTCTCCCACGGCCATGCGACCCTCGGCCGTCATGAACGCAGGGGGTCCGTGTATCTCGCATTCCTCTAAAAAGAACTGTTTGCACAGATCACAGAAGATGTTGTGGTCGCCCGTTGAAATGTTGTCCTGTTCCGTGTCATCTTGTGTGGGAGGTGTTGTTTCCGTATGCGCGTCAGACAGATGAAGACTCCATTCCTCCTCTTTCCCCCCACTCACCACCTCGTCCTCTCTTGGCTTGGGTAAGGACGCTTTCCCCGTCGCGACACCACCGTCTCTCGACATAAAGTCCGGAGGCACAGACGTCAGACCGATGGAGAGCTTATATAAATGGTTTTTCATGATGTTCCGATATCTGATTTTGTCACTGTCGGCCAGCTGGTTCCACTCGGTGGTCGAGAAACATGTCCTCAGGTCGTCAAAGGTGTCCCTTTCGCCATAATTACCCATTTTAATTGGTATGTTGTCTTATCTCATCAACCTCTTGATTAACTTGGTTTCACGTCAGAGAACAGGCGTCTCTGTCCCTGCGACTCCCTACTTATATTAGACAGCTAAGATGCACCACAAAATAAATATATGTCTAAAGGTGATCTTCAACACTAGATATAGGCTGAACAGAACTCTGATCTGACATTACACGCTAACCATTGTCATGCAAGCCTAGCAACGCCCTTTTCCGCAAAAATCACACCCGTGTGACCCGTTATCATCTTACTACATCGAGGAGGGAATTCGGTATAGCTTGGAGCAGCTATAAATATTACTTTATTCAATGGTCATCTAATCCATGTCTATTCACTTAGGTAATGATGATGTAAAACAAACGGTGTCAAAACAAACATTAAATTCTCTTTATTGTTAATGGGATTTAATGTGTGTTGTGTTAGGGACAAAACAAACATTCATTTCTCTTCATTGTCAATGGCGTATTTAAAACAAACATTAAACCTGTATATAGGAGGGGCTAGCCCCCCTCAAAAATAAATAAACAATAATGGAAACAGATCTATGTCTTGTGAACCTATAGATCTGCCAACCAGTCCTTGTCCAACCAGCAGGCTCAGTCAAGCAGTGTGTTTCTTATTACCCACAGGGTGGAATTCACAAGCTACTCATTGAACTATATTACATGACGTTTTTTTGAAGCTATTCAAATCCTTTTAGCATTTTACTTTGCATTGATGTTTTGTGTGCCTGTAGGCCTATATGTTCCTGTGGGGAAATGTTTTGTTTTTGTTGTTACACTGACAGATCTGTGGATGATTTATTTCTGACAACTATTCAAAGGATTGTTCAATTTCGGATTCACGTTATTCGGCACAAAAGGCTCCAATGAACTCTCTCTCTGTGTGTGTGTGTGTGTGTGTGTGTGTGTGTGTGTGTGTGTGTGTGTGTGTGTGTGTGTGTGTGTGTGTGTGTGTGTGTGTGTGTGTGTGTGTGTGTACTCAAACATCATCCTCACCTTCACCCTACTGCAGAGTTTGGCCAGATGTCAAAGTCATACGATTTGTCACACATGTTGCCGCAGTGGAATTTGTTCTCCGCAATTTGACCCCATCTCTTGGAGCAGTGAGGCATTTGGTGTTTTCGTCCCATTTGTACAGTCTTTGGTATGACCCGGCCGGGGATCGAACCTCCGACCACCCAGTTTCAGGGTGGACACTCTGACCGCAAGGCCACTGTCTGGTTCTGGTTCATCCTTGATGATCTCTCCCAGCTCATCATAAAACTACACCCTGCACATTATACTGTACAGCAGGCCAGGCACCAGAGAAGGGGATCTAAAGATATAGGGCCAAGATTAGTTTGTATTTGTTCCTTTTTCTATTTTAAGCAAATATCACAACACTGCTATTTGTGTTATTTTATGCTCTTTAGCGCTCTTTCAGTTGATTATATAACCCGGCCGAGGGACGGGTAATGATTTGTTTAACTTTAATCCAGACAATAAATCATGATCTCAACATTCAAGTATCTGTGGTGTGATCTGGCGTATAAATGTTGATGTCACCAAGAAGGCTGTGTGTATCTATCTATCTATCTATCTATCTATCTATCTATCTATATCTCTATCTCTATCTCTATCTCTATCTCTATCTCTATCGATCTATCTATCTATCTATCTATCTATCTATCTATCTATCTATCTATCTATCTATCTATCTATCTCTATCTCTATCTCTATCTCTATATCTATCTATCTATCTATCTATCTATCTATCTATATCTCTATCTCTATCTCTATCTCTATCTCTATCGATCTATCTATCTATCTATCTATCTATCTATCTATCTATCTATCTATCTATCTATCTATCTATCTATCTCTATCTCTATCTCTATCTCTATCGATCTATCTATCTATCTATCTATATCTCTATCTCTATCTCTATCTCTATCGATCGATCGATCGATCGATCGATCGATCGATCGATCTATCTCTATCTCTATCTCTATCTCTATCTCTATCTCTATCTCTATCTCGATCGATCGATCGATCGATCGATAATCTCTATCTCTATCGATCTATATATCTATCTATCTATCTATCTATCGATCTATCGATCGATCGATCGATCGATCGATCGGTCTTGTCTATAAAATTCACACCCATGTGAAGTGAGGGGGCGCTCTTATCATCGTACATCATCATGACGTAAAATCAACACTATGCCTATTTGCTCAGGCACTATGACATAACAATTCTCCATTCATTGTCGATGGGAATTTAATGTTTGTGCAGGACGGAAATCTACACTAATAGCTGAATATAGGAGAGGCTATAGCTCCCCTCAAAAATAATGTCAAGTATACACAATAAAACAAGCAAGCACCTGTGTCCACCTATACTGTAATTTGGCTGTATTTGATCTCTGTCCTCTCCAGGGCCTGCTACATCATACATGGGCAACTGGCGGCCCGGGGGCCACATGCAGCCCCCACCTTCACTTAATGCGACCCTGCACAGGTTATATCTGAATACTGATCTATATTATTGATTTCAGCTGTTGCAATTCCAAACATGCAAAACCTGCTTTAATTACTTCAGTCCATATTAGTATTAAATTCAAAAATTAGGATTCCAATTAAAATATAGCATAAACATATTCAGGATTTCAATTAAAAAATATAGCAAAAAATTGCTGATCTACACGTCGCAGTGCGACGCGTTTTGAGCTTGTAGATCGGCATTATTTTTGCTACGACAGTAATATCCAATCTGCATGGCCCTCTGGAGTGAGTGTGGAAATATAGTGGCCCTCTCCATCATCAAAGTTGCCCCACCCCTGTGCTACATGGTTTGGAATCGCCCACAGCTTGTGTCAAACCATGTGACTCCCCTTGGAAATGCATTGTGAGCTTGCATCAGTCAATAAGTCTCATACAACAAGCATACATCAATCAATCTGTTGCGAAGGTGTGAGTCAGGCCTTAGCCCGTAGCACTTGCCCCAGCCTTGACGACCTAGCTTACAGGCGTATGCAAAGGCTCAATTTATGTAATTTAGTTAGCATATTTATGTAGCATTAGCACTCTACAGTGGCGTGCACAGACATTTAGAGGGGCAGGTGCTCAAGTTAAAAAAGGGCACCTTGTGCAGCGCGTGGAACCGGCCGGTTGCCTTAATCTATTTTGGGCGGGAACCCCTTTTGGTGTTAGCATTATGTTACATTACATTACATTACAGTCATTACAGCATGTTATGCTTTAGCTATTGAAAAATAGCAGATCTACAAGCTCATAGCGCGCCACCGAGTGGCGCGCTACGAGCTTGTAGGTCTGCTATTTTTGAAAAAGAAAAAAAAAAGAAAACAAAGTTTCTTTTTTTTTCGTTTTTTTTCTCCAAAAGGGCACATTGCCAAAAGGGCAGGGGGTGCTCTAGCACCCCCTAGTGTCTATCTGTGCACGCCACTGGCACTCTATAGTGTACGCATATAGTGTCATTGATTGTACAGATACTGTTACACAGATGTTAGGTTCTTAGCTTACTTATGATTCTTGGGCAGGGACAAATTAGCCATTGGGCCGGTGGGGCCGTGGCCCAGGGGCCCTTGGCTCGCAGGGGCCCTTCGGGGAAATAGGGCCGCGCGGTACTGGGTTTGAGGCCCCTTCATTGGCTGTTGATTTTGTTAAATTTAGGTCAAAAAGATGATAAAAACACAAAAAACAAGTTTGCATGCATGCATGCGCGCTATGGGGGCCCCCAGAAAATGACCGGCCCAGGGGCCCTTGTGGGGGTTAATCCGTCCCTGTCTATGGGCTATTTGATGTATTACCATGTGTTGTTCTTTGCTCACTGTAAATCGCTCTGGATTAAGAGCGTCTGCTAAATGCCTAAATTGTTTCCTGTGAAGCCTCTCTTGTTGCTGCGTGCATAATAGGATTCGTATGGTAAGTGTTATAGGTGGTAAACCCAGGTCCAGGGACGTGCACACATAGACATCAAAGGGGGCTCCAGCCCCTGCCCTTTTATACCCGTCTGTAAAACAACTGCCCTCTCCAGACCACGAATGCAGCATTTACTATGGTGAAAGAAATGCAAATGCCCCTCCTCTCCTTTCCATGCCATGCAATGCAAAGTTGCCCCACCCCTGTGCTACATGGTTTGGAATCGCCCACAGCTTCACTTACCTAGCATGCCAGATCAGGCACGTGCAGAGAGTGTTAGAGGGGCAGGGGCTGAAATCCCGTAAGAGGGCACTTTTGGACAAACATAGCGAAAATAGCAGATCTACAAGCTCTCAACGCGTCGCGCTGCGACGCGTTGAGAGCTTGTAGATCTGCTATTTTCAGGGTGCAACCCAGCAGTCTTTAGCTAGTGGAGATGCGGAATAACGACATGGATTTCTAAACAAATTATAGTTCAACGCAAAATGCTACGTTCCAAGTTCAGGAGACTTCAGAAAAAAGCAATCCTCCTGAATGCTGCCTTCCAATATGGCATGGAAAGGAGAGGAGGGCATTTGCATTTCTTTCACCATGTAGTAAATGCAGCATTCGTGGTCTTGAAAGGGCAGTTGTTTTACAGACGGGTAAAAGGGCAGGGGCTCAAGCCCCCTTTGACGTCTATGTGTGCACGTACGTCCCTGTGCCATATATATCCTCGGCTCGACCTGCGATGCACCGATTATGCACGGCCGTGAGCTCATTCTCGGGCCTGTTTTCAGTGGAAACATTTTCTCTTGGTGTGAATTAGGGCCGACAAATAATAACCAAACCTCGAATAATCAACTTTGAAAAAAACAATCAAAGAACATCGCAGTGACCCATATTGTTTTTGCTTTGTGGAACTCCTACTGTAATGTTGTCATCCATTAAAGTTGGACATGAAACTAATATTTCAGCTTATCTTTGTAAGCTTGTTGTTCATCACAATTGCATCATTTTCCACGCAAAATATTAATCAATTATAATCAAAGAATTGTCCAGTTTTTAACGCATATGTCATTTCTGCCAATCACGCTGGTGTGCCTTCAGATAAGCTTATACTGTACGTGTCTGTAGCTCTTGTAACACTGCGTACAGTAGAAGGCTCTCTCCAACGTGAAAAGCAAGGTTGCTCGCAGTCACAACTTACTTCGAAAGAATTTGGAGCATTTAAAAGTAATTGCGAGCCCCCCTTCTCGTCTGTTGCAGTTTGGCTCAGCACCGAAAAATCCCGAAAAGGATGTTCATTATGCCTCTCGGGCGTCTCCCTAGGGAGGTCCTCGATGCACGTCCCACTGGGAGGAGACCCCGGGGGGCAGACCAAGGCGCAGATGGAGGGATTACATAGACTCACTGGCCTTGGAACGTCTCGGGATCCCACAGGAGGAAGTTACTAATGTTTCTCTGGAGAGGGAAGTCTGGAGCTCTCTGGTGGAGCTGTTGCTCCGTGAACCGACTACGGATAAGCGGTTGAAGATGGATGGATGGATGGATGGATGTCCATTATTTCTTCTTTGAACGTTTCTCTCCGGTGTGGACGAGCCTGTGTTTGCCCAGGCCGGCTATCTGACTGAAGCTCCTGTCACACTCTGTGCAATGGAAGGGTTTCTCTCCCGTGTGGACTCGCCGGTGTGACTTCAGGTGGCCGATCTGACTGTAGCTCTTGTCGCACTGCTCGCAGTGGAAAGGCCTCTCCCCGTTGTGGACGCGCAGGTGTCTCTTCAGGTGGCCCAGCTCGCCGAAACTCTTGTCGCACTGCATACAACTAAAAGGCTTCTCCCCCGTGTGGAGGCGCTGGTGTCTGCTCAGGCCACCCAGCTGACTGAAGCTCTTGTCACACTGCGTGCAACGGAAGGGTTTTTCCCCGTCGTGGACGCGCTGGTGTGACTTCAGGTGGCTCATCTCACTGAAACGCTTGACGCACCGCGTGCAACGGAACGGTCTCTCCCCGGTGTGGATGCGACTGTGTCTTTTCAGGTCGCTCAACCGGCCAAAACGTTTATCACACTGTTCGCAGCGAATGGGTTTTTCTCCTCCTCCGACGTCGTGGACAGGCTGGCGTGTCGTCGTCTGGGGTTCCGACTGACTCTTGTCACTCTTGTCGCGCTGTTTAGAGGCGTGGGTTTTCTTTCCCGCGAAAGCCAGCCGATACGTCTTGTCCTCTCGTTGCGATAACGACGTCTCTTCCTTAGCGTCAACGTAGTCGTTTCTCTTCACGGAGTAAGCTCTCTCCGGAGCTTCCTTCCTCCCGCAGGGAAGCTCATAGTCGTCACGGTAAAACACTCCCGGTCTCGCGTCGGTAACACCCGACTGACTCTGAATCTCTGCTACAGCGACGTGACCGTCCGCCATGCCCGCGGGAGGTTCACGCTCCTCACACTCCTCTAAATAGAACTGATTGCACAAATCGCAGATGCTGTGGACGCCCGCCGTGTCATCTTTCGCGGAAGGTATCGTGGTCTTTCCGTCTGGTTCTGTACGAGCGTCAGACAGATGAAGAAGACCCCATTCGTCGTGTTGCTTCTGCTCCTCGTTTAGCTTGCGTAATAAGGGCGTTTTCCTCGGCACGCCATCGTCTCTCGCCATGAATTCGGGAGGCACGGACCTCATGCCTATGGAGAGCTTGAATAAATGGTTCTTCATGACGTTCAGACAAATGATTCTGTCGCCGTCGGCCAGCTGGTTCCACTCCGTGGTGGAGAAATAAGACCTCAGGTCTTCAAAGACGACCATTTCGCCCGAATAACTCATTCTAACTGATTTGCACTCTGCGTCTTACACTCTCCACGTCATGCCAGAGCGGAGGTCTCTAAAGATGTATCTCTGTGCCTTGATCCCAATGTAGCTCTGACAGCATTCATGGACAACGGTTGAATTAAATGTTTAAGAGATTCTTAAAACACATACACTTATAAACACTTAATAGACATTGTTATATAGTCTGACATAACGTTGCCACGCCTGCATAACGACGCCCATTTGTGCAGCTGCACCCTCGCTGTTGGTCTAATTATGCAACGTTTCTGAGGGCCGGGGCCACACTGTGGTGGGCCGTGAAGTGGGCCCTTCTCGGCCCCACCCCTCTCCCACTGTTTATATTGTGTTTAGTTTCCAAGATGGCCGCAGCACCAGGAGGGGGTGGGGCGGAGGTGAGTGGGCGGGGTCGACATATGCCCTTACTGAGCTGCATTCAAACACTTGCCTTGTGTCTGACACCTGACTTGTGTCTGAACACAGCTTTGATGGATGTGTTCTGCCCCCCTCCTCCCCCCCATCAAACAAAATGATTGGTCAAACCATATGGGCTTCCATTGGGAATGCATTGGAGCAGCCATTAAACACAGACACAAGACAGGTGTCTTGAATGTGTGAACGCAGCTCAGCAAGGGCATATGTCGACCCCACCCGCTCACCTCCGCCCCACCCCCTCCTGGTGCTGCGGCCATCTTGGAAACTAAACACAATATAAACAGTGGGAGAGGGGTGGGGCCGAGAAAGGCCCAAAAGATGTCACAGTATTTTTTGAGCACCCCCTCCAATGTCTGGCTTTTGGAAATTACATCATATGGACTTTTTAATGTTTGTTTAGAACACTTTAAACAAACACCTTATATGCTATTTTTAATTGATACAGATGAATAGGTAACAAATGAATGTACCCCACCGCCCCAGCCCTTCTCTCTGTTTTTACTCACCACCGCTCAACGTTATTCCAGCTCCGGTGGTCACCTCACCACCGGAGCGGTGGTCACCTCACCACCGAAAATCCAGACTACGAATGAGCCTTAAGACGCCCTGAGGGCGAGAAGCTTCGCGTGCACGCAGGCGGGTGACAGCAGACTGCTGGACGAGCGCTGGCGCTTTGGCATGCAGGAGGGGTCAGATATATGGAAGGAATTCAGCTCCATATATGGAGATCTAAGGGTGGCAGCGGGGGCAGTGTCTTGAGAGTAAAGGGTTTGATGAGGGCCCAGTTAGGACTTGGGTCTTAATTATCGCTAACGGGCCTGTTGAGAACTCTAGTTTTTAGTTGTATAGAGTTTAAATGGACAGGTATCAGTCAAAAGGGAGACATCGAAGAGGATTGATCAACTTATGGAATGTCAGAACATGTCCGCTCCATATATGGAGACCAAAGGTTTGAAGTATGAGGTTAGATGTAGAGTTACTGGCCGGCTCCATATAAGGAGTACCCAGTTCAAATAGGATTCTTTTGGGGGGGCGGAGGCTGAAAAGGTTGAGAACCACTGATGTAGAATCAGTCAATCAGTGGGCAGCTGGTAGAGTCAAGACAATTCAGCAGGTCGATATGAGCAGAAAAAAGAAGAGAACAGAACTAATAAAAATGGACAAACGCCCAAAGCCACACTGAAAACATGTATTGTGACGGTAAGGAGTCCTGAGCGAGGCCTTTCTAAAGCCTATGTTGTCGTGAGTCATGACACTATAGAGCGTCGCAGTCCCGCCCTCTCGTGAGACCCGGAAAATAAATCCCTGTTCATTTTCCTCATAGACTTTTCAGAAAGTATTTATTTAAAGACGTTTACGCCGCAGACAAAGCCAACTCTTGTCGTGACAAATCATGACAATAAACACAATGTTTTGGGCCAAACAAAGAATTAGAAAGTAGAAAAAAATGGCAGGTTACAACACTTTTTTTTGTTGTTTTTCTTCTTTGTAATTATTTGTTTGGTCCAAAATACTGTGTTTGGGATTTATTTCCTGGGCCTGGCGTCGTCATGAAAGGGGGCGGGACTGCGACGCTCTATAGGCATCGCTGACAGGCTTTCTGACACTTTCTGAATTTGAATCTTCTTTCTCCTGAAGCTAAAAATCACACTTGTGTGAAGTGAGGGGCGGCCACTGCATTTATATCGGCCACATGACGTCGTACGTCAGTGCCCTAAACAAACATTAAAGTCCATAGACTTCATTGGCTGGCAAACGATTTGTCATAAGTGCTCTCAACAAATATTGTAATATCCTCAAAGTCCATAGACTTGGCTGGCAATTTATGTCATAAGTGCTCTCAACAAACATAAAAAATCCCATAGACTTTGGTTGCCATATGATCTTCAAAAGCCATGCATTGGGGGCGCCCTTCGAAAAGCTATACTTAATACGTATACTTTACATAACAGAAAAATAAAAAAACATTTTATTAGAAAAATAAACTATAGTTAAAAGTTAAAAAAGGTTTAACAACTAGAAACCAAAGGTAGAGAAACAAAAAGTGTGTGTTGAACCGTGAATATGAACTTTCAATGTGAATTATCAACGTGACCTCTTTTCACTTTGAAATAAAAATCTAAAGAGATTTTTGACATTGTGGCTCTGCTTAAGCAGCAGCTCCAAAGAGAGGAATACTAGTCAAATTACAGCAAAAAAATTAAATAACAAAACAAAACTAGATGTGATCTAATCGTGGTGTGGTGTGACAAAATAGTATAGATATTCACACAGGAAACAAAATTGTAATAGGTGAACGATATTCTGGATTTACTTCCTTGGCCTACTGGCATTATGCACAAGAAATGTGGAGATATTCAGTCCACAGGTTCCCGGTTCGCGATCCTGGGTTCCCCCAGAGTTTTAGTGTCCTTGAGCAAGACGCTGAACCCCTAATTGCTCCCAATGTGCAGGTTGGTGGTGCCTTGCATGGTTTCCCCCGCCATCGGTGTATGAATGTGTGAATGGGTGAATGTAATGCACGAATCTATGCATCTATCCTTTGATAAAGGCGCTATATAAAATACACCATTTACCATGTCATCAGACTGGGCGGCTGTCGCTCACTGGTCGCTCCCTGACCACAGTCTCTCATTCAGTTGAAACAAACTACATAAAAGGCTTATTGAAAAGTTGGCCAAAGGTTTTAGCACGAACCGATCGCGATTCACTCCCATTAGCATCATGCACAAGGAAGTTGGACACCGATTGGACGAGCGGTTTGCTGGATTAGCCCCGGACAAAATCAGACGGACCCACGTGTAGATGGCTCACCTCTACAGGGCCACGTTATAAATATACTCTGTTAGGCGAAGGGAGAAACACAAAAAAACACCTCTCGCTTGGACTTATATGGCTTTGCACTTCCCCTCCGTCACAATCGGCCTAGCAAACTCCACAAAGTCGTCGATGAGGACAGGCCACGCTCCCTCCCCGTCATAGTTTGACATGTCACTCGCTATCACGTTGCCAAAGTCCAGAAGCAGGTTCCAGGTGTCCTTAGTGATCGACCGCTTGTGATGTTCCAACAGAAAGCGGTTCCAGAGGTCCAGGAACTTGAAGCGACCGTTCAGAACCAGCTTCCAGTAGTCCACGGCCATCTCCAGCTCCAAGCCCTTCTGGCCCGGGTCTTTGGCGAAGTTGAAGGTGAACTGGTAGAACTCCTTGAACCGGGCCGGGTCCTTCAGCTCCAGCTCCAGCTTGGGGAGCAGGAGCTTCAGCTTCTTGGCCGTGTCGCAGCCCAGCTCGGTCATGCCGTCCAGGAACTCCTTCCTGCTGAACTCGCACTGCGTGGCGGCGCGGAACTTCCAGGCCACCACCAGGCCGTTCAGGCTGGCCTCGGGGTTCAGGGCCAGGTCGTCGCAGAACTGCTGGATGCCGTCGATGCCGATCTTGTTCTCATCCTGGGGGTCTTTGTATCGGTTGTAGAGCTGCTCCAGCTTCTTGCGATCCACATTGGTTTTCATGGACTCTTTATAATAGAGGCCAGGCCTGGGGGGAGGGGGTTGTGGATGTATAGTGGTCTTTGTATGTGTCGGGCAGTACGCGGCTGTCCTCTAACCCGGCCTGCGTGAAAGACATGAACTGCCTAAAACCTGTTCTTCGGGCAATGACTTCAGCTTGTGAACGTTATACGCGTTTGACTATCGTGTGTATCTGAAATATTTCAACGGTATCATTGCTCGTGTAATCTCCGGTACGGGGCGCGCCGGAGCCTTATATAGGCTGTCGACAGCTCGGGTTGGGACACAAACCGTCGGCGTACATTCCAGACAACGCAGATTTGCGCAGGTGCCCTTATTGCTAGCGGCAGAGCCTTAGATAGCCCCTCCGCCCAGCTTTGTGGATCTGTGAGAACACAAACATTGGCCGATGATTGGTTGATCGTTCAATAGCGATGATTTGATTGGCCGAGCAAAGTACATGTTGAAGATAAAAGTGAGGGCAGAAAAGTGAAGACGCCAAAAGTGATTGGCCGGGAATGACATTTGTGATGATTTGATTGGCTGAGCACGGAATGTGATGTGTGATGATGATAAGAGCGCCCCTCACTTCACACAAGTGTGATTTTTTTGGAGGGGCTCCTATGTCCAGCTTTTAGTGTGTGTGCAAACACAAACTTTGTCGTACACAAGTATTGGACAATGAATGGACAATTTGGAGTGTTTGTGTAAACACAAACATCGCGTAGTAGCACAAACATTGAAGACAAAAGTGAAGACGCAATTTGGCCAGAATGAGATGATGTATGATTGATGATAAGAGCGCCCCTCACTTCACACGGGTGTGATTTTTGAGGGCCCTCCTATATACAGCTTTTGTCCCAACACGTCTCAATATTTGCCATTGACAAAGAAAGGAGAAAGTAGGTCATATGTGCCTCAAATACGACGTAAATTTGTGGCAACACAAACATTACATTCCATTGACAATGAGTCAATGGAATGTAATGTCATATACTGTAATGTCATATACGAGCAAATCGGCTAACCAATCACATGAATTCAGTTGTTCATGAGATGATGTATGATGATGTATAATGATAAGAGCGCCCCTCACTTCACACGGGTGTGATTTTTATTTATTTGTTTTTAAGGGGCGCTAGCCCCTTCTATAAACAGCTTTTGTCCCCACAGGTCCCCATTGACGGTGAACAGAGAAATGACGTCAGATTTGTATGACATAAATGAACCATCAAAACATGAAACGCCACCGACATTGAAGGGAAAATGTACATAATATGTAAATGAGCAAATCAGCTAACCAGTCACAGGCAACAGGCATTCTGATTGACCAGAATTAACCAATCACAGGCAACAGGCATTCTGATTGGCTAGTATGGTATGATGCATGATGATGATATATGATGTTAAGAGCTGATAATTCCGCTAAATATGACGTAAATTAAACATCTGAAACTGTGCTGGGACTGAAACTGAGCTGTCGATGACAAGAGCGCCCCTCATTTCACACAGGTGTGATTATTATTTATTGATTTGGCCTAAGCTGGAGTCAATAGTCATACTGTATCATTGACGATCCACAATCAATGTATAGACTGACAGCAAAGTTTGATTTTAGTTGGTCAGTCTTTGGAATGAAACTTCATTCAGTTTTTAGTCTTTTTTTTGTCTTCTGAAACGTAAATGTAGTTAGTCGACTAAATATCGCAAGATTTTAGTCGACTAAATCTACAGTTGATTTAGTCAACTAAAATGTATTTTGGCCTTGATGGCGTCATAATGGCTGTTTTCACACTTGGTTGCATGCTAAGAAATACTGAAATAGGCGATCTACAAGCTCTATTTTCAGCATGCAACCATAAAATGACTTGTGTTTTATTGCTACTGTATATCTTCTTTACTAGTCCCTCCCTAACATCTAGTTTTTATTTGTTGATGAAATTGTCAGTATATATTTAGTTTTAGTCATCGCACCTTAGTTTTTATGTTGTTTTTATTTAGTCATCCTCAGTGAAAAAAGGTAGTCGACGAAATCAACACTACCGACAATACTGGCCACGTAAAGTCTGGAGATGGAGATGGTAGCAGCGCCACTGAACCCATCATGGTGGTTCTTCCTGATCTTGTCACTGCTCAATGCAAGTGGGGGAAAAAGCATAAAGAATTGAACATTTTATTCAATGTTGGCAGCAGAAGAGGACCAGATACGTGCAGAAAACGTTAAGCTTTCATCCCGTCTCCACGTCTGGTACAGGGAACACTTGAACAAGTCCAGAGCAGCCATTCTAAGCCATCGCGCTTTCTCATCAGCAAGGAATATTGTATAGAAGACGCCCTCCCTGGAAGTCAAAGTGTAGGCAAAGGGCATGCGGGGCCTATTCCACTATTCCAGGTCAATCCCCCAAACAATTGTGGTCTCTCATTGAATCGGCAGGACAATCCTAAAGGAATATTGACAAATATAGTAGCATATTCCCCAAAGACATTAGGAGAAACAAAAACTGGACCCTGGAGCCAGAGGGCATTACTTGGTTTTGCTCTTGCCCCCTGTCACGATTGGCCGAGCAAACTCTACGAATTCGTCTATGAGGACGGGCCACGAGCCCTCCCCGTCATAGTTTGCCATGTCACTCGCGATCATATTGACAAAGTCCAGAAGCAGGTTCCAGGTGTCCCTGGGGATGGGTCGCTTGTGATGTTCCTTCACAAACTGGTTCCAGAGGTCCAGGAACTTGAAGCGACCGGACAGAACCAGTTTCCAGTATTCCACGGCCATGTCCGGGTCTAAGCCCTTCTGGCCCGCGGTCTTGGCAAAGCCGAAGGTGAATTGGTAGAAGTCCTTGAACTTGTCTTTGTCTTTCAGCTCCTGCACCAGCTTGGGGAGGGCCGCCTTCAGCTGCGAGACGGTGTCACAGCCCAGCTGCTTCATGCCGTCCATGAACTCCGTCTTGCTGAGCTCCCACGCAGCGGCGGCGCGGAACTTCCAGGCCACCACCAGAACGCTAATGCTGGCCGGGTCCAGGGCGAGGTCATTGCAGAACTGCGTCATCCCCGCCTGGTCTATCTTGTCCTCTTCCGCCTGGTCCTGGCCTTTGTACTTGTTGAAGAGTTGCTCGAGCGCCGAGACGTTCCAGCGATTATTATTATTATTATCCACGTGGGCTTTCTTGGACTTCTTCGGATGGCTTTGGAAGTAGTTGTCTGTGGCGAGATCTACTCTCCAGTTGTGCTGCGTCAGGCTCTGGATGGCTGCCTTCTCGCCCGCCTGCGTGACGGAGATGAACTGCCGGACCTTCTCTTTCTGCCCGGACTTGAGGTTTTGCATTCTGGGTACACCGCTCATGGTTGCACGACTGGATAATTTCTTGCTGCAGTATACAGTATCTCTCTAAGGCATACTGTGCTTTATATGGTCTGACCAGAGCTCTGATCTGACATCACACACAACACAAACCGTTGTCATGGAATTGTCTGACAGCGCCGATTTGCGCAAGCAGCCTTCCACAAAGCCTCGTAGGCATTAGACCTTTTGCAGCATGGCTTTATTGCCATATAGTGCAGGTAGTTGTTGGCTAGGTGTGCCGTCATTCTCATTTCAGCACGGCTGATTCAACCAATTGCTTGGTCAGAAGAACTACATGTAGTGCTATAAATTTCGTTTTTTGGGGCGACTCCTCTGTGTACCACCAGAGGGTGCTCAAGTACCACCAGTGGCACGAATCATGCAGGGGCCACTGGTAGATGGGAAGCTCTCTGCATGATTGGTCCACACCACAGTGATTGAAATCCATTCCCAACCAACCAGGCTGATAGAGGGGATGATTGGTAAATGGTAAATGGTAAATGGTGCATTTATATAGCGCCTTTATCCAAGGTGCTTTACATAGATTGTGCATCTGCCGCGACCCGCCCCTCTAGACCAGAAACCTAACCCATTAGCTCAGGCTAGTATCAATATGCTTATGCAGAGAAGTGTTTCACCACTGAGTCAGGCAGATATACGGTAATATTTCAATATTTCATTTATGTTGCTATCTAACCATGGGAATCAGTGGGGGATTATGTGGTGGCCTTTAAGAAGTGTATAGCATTGTGTCATGGTGTTCATTTCGGTGATTTACGTTGATGCATGTATTTTGGTGTGGAGTGGGATGTCTATATCTGTTCTGAACACACCCTTTCTTGAATAGACATTTATAAAAAGCAAGGCTTTTGCACACCTACAGGCGAAAGGTCATGAAGATAGCCTGATGAAGCCCCAATGAAGGCCCGATGAAGGCCCGATGAAGGCCCGATGAAGGCCCGATGAAGGCCCGATGAAGGTCCGATGAAGGCCTGATGAAGGCCTGATGAAGGCCTGATGAAGGTCTGATGAAGGCCTGATGAAGGTCTGATGAAGGCCTGATGAAGGCCTGATGAAGGTCTGATGAAGGCCTGATGAAGGCCTGATGAAGGCCTGATGAAGGTCTGATGAAGGCCTGATGAAGGTCTGATGAAGGCCTGATGAAGGCCTGATGAAGGCCTGATGAAGGCCTTCATGATGAAGGTCTGATGAAGGCCTGATGAAGGCCTGATGAAGGCCTGATTAAGGCCTGATGAAGGCCTGATGAAGGCCTGATGAAGGTCTGATGAAGGCCTGATGAAGGCCTGATTAAGGCCTGATGAAGGCCTGATGAAGGCCTGATGAAGGCCTGATGAAGGCCTGATGAAGGTCTGATGAAGGTCTGATGAAGGTCTGATGAAGGCCTGATGAAGGCCTGATGAAGGCCTTCATGATGAAGGTCTGATGAAGGCCTGATGAAGGTCTGATGAAGGCCTGATGAAGGTCTGATGAAGGTCTGATGAAGGCCTGATGAAGGTCTGATGAAGGCCTGATGAAGGTCTGATTAAGGCCTGATGAAGGCCTGATGAAGGCCTGATGAAGGCCTGATGAAGGCCTGATGAAGGCCTGATGAAGGCCTGATGAAGGCCTGATGAAGGCCTTCATGATGAAGGCCTGATGAAGGTCTGATGAAGGCCTGATGAAGGTCTGATGAAGGCCTTCATGATGAAGGTCTGATGAAGGCCTGATGAAGGTCTGATGAAGGCCTGATGAAGGCCTGATGAAGGCCTGATGAAGGCCTGATGAAGGCCTTCATGATGAAGGTCTGATGAAGGCCTGATGAAGGCCTGATGAAGGCCTGATGAAGGTCTGATGAAGGCCTTCATGATGAAGGTCTGATGAAGGCCTGATGAAGGCCTGATGAAGGTCTGATGAAGGCCTTCATGATGAAGGTCTGATGAAGGCCTGATGAAGGCCTGATGAAGGCCTTCATGATGAAGGTCTGATGAAGGCCTGATGAAGGCCTTCATGATGAAGGTCTGATGAAGGCCTGATGAAGGCCTGATGAAGGCCTGATGAAGGCCTGATGAAGGTCTGATGAAGGCCTTCATGATGAAGGTCTGATGAAGGCCTGATGAAGGCCTGATGAAGGCCTTCATGATGAAGGTCTGATGAAGGTCTGATGAAGGCCTGATGAAGGCCTGATTAAGGTCTGATGAAGGCCTGATGAAGGCCTGATTAAGGTCTGATGAAGGCCTGATGAAGGCCTGATGAAGGCCTGATGAAGGCCTGATGAAGGTCTGATGAAGGCCTGATTAAGGCCTGATGAAGGCCTGATGAAGGTCTGATGAAGGCCTTCATGATGAAGGTCTGATGAAGGCCTGATGAAGGCCTGATGAAGGTCTGATGAAGGCCTTCATGATGAAGGTCTGATGAAGGCCTGATGAAGGCCTGATGAAGGCCTTCATGATGAAGGTCTGATGAAGGCCTGATGAAGGCCTTCATGATGAAGGTCTGATGAAGGCCTGATGAAGGCCTGATGAAGGCCTGATGAAGGCCTGATGAAGGTCTGATGAAGGCCTTCATGATGAAGGTCTGATGAAGGCCTGATGAAGGCCTGATGAAGGCCTTCATGATGAAGGTCTGATGAAGGTCTGATGAAGGCCTGATGAAGGCCTGATTAAGGTCTGATGAAGGCCTGATGAAGGCCTGATTAAGGTCTGATGAAGGCCTGATGAAGGCCTGATGAAGGCCTGATGAAGGCCTGATGAAGGTCTGATGAAGGCCTGATGAAGGCCTGATGAAGGTCTGATGAAGGCCTGATGAAGGCCTGATGAAGGCCTGATGAAGGTCTGATGAAGGCCTTCATGATGAAGGCCTGATGAAGGCCTGATGAAGGCCTGATGAAGGCCTGATGAAGGCCTGATGAAGGTCTGATGAAGGCCTGATGAAGGCCTGATGAAGGCCTGATGAAGGCCTGATGAAGGCCTTCATGATGAAGGTCTGATGAAGGCCTGATGAAGGCCTGATGAAGGCCTGATGAAGGCCTGATGAAGGCCTTCATGATGAAGGTCTGATGAAGGCCTGATGAAGGCCTGATGAAGGCCTGATGAAGGTCTGATGAAGGCCTTCATGATGAAGGTCTGATGAAGGTCTGATGAAGGCCTTCATGATGAAGGTCTGATGAAGGCCTGATGAAGGCCTTCATGATGAAGGCCTGATGAAGGCCTGATGAAGGCCTGATGAAGGCCTGATGAAGGCCTTCATGATGAAGGCCTGATGAAGGCCTGATGAAGGCCTGATGAAGGCCTGATGAAGGCCTTCATGATGAAGGCCTGATGAAGGCCTGATGAAGGCCTGATGAAGGTCTGATGAAGGCCTGATGAAGGTCTGATGAAGGCCTGATGAAGGCCTGATGAAGGCCTGATGAAGGCCTGATGAAGGCCTTCATGATGAAGGTCTGATGAAGGCCTGATGAAGGCCTGATTAAGGTCTGATGAAGGCCTGATGAAGGCCTGATTAAGGTCTGATGAAGGCCTGATGAAGGCCTGATGAAGGCCTGATGAAGGCCTGATGAAGGTCTGATGAAGGCCTGATGAAGGCCTGATGAAGGTCTGATGAAGGCCTGATGAAGGCCTGATGAAGGCCTGATGAAGGTCTGATGAAGGCCTGATGAAGGCCTGATGAAGGCCTGATGAAGGTCTGATGAAGGCCTTCATGATGAAGGCCTGATGAAGGCCTGATGAAGGTCTGATGAAGGCCTGATGAAGGCCTGATGAAGGCCTGATGAAGGCCTGATGAAGGCCTTCATGATGAAGGTCTGATGAAGGCCTGATGAAGGCCTGATGAAGGCCTGATGAAGGCCTGATGAAGGCCTGATGAAGGCCTGATGAAGGCCTGATGAAGGCCTTCATGATGAAGGTCTGATGAAGGCCTGATGAAGGCCTGATGAAGGCCTGATGAAGGCCTGATGAAGGCCTGATGAAGGCCTGATGAAGGCCTGATGAAGGCCTTCATGATGAAGGTCTGATGAAGGCCTGATGAAGGCCTGATGAAGGCCTGATGAAGGTCTGATGAAGGCCTGATGAAGGTCTGATGAAGGCCTTCATGATGAAGGTCTGATGAAGGTCTGATGAAGGCCTTCATGATGAAGGTCTGATGAAGGCCTGATGAAGGCCTTCATGATGAAGGCCTGATGAAGGCCTGATGAAGGCCTGATGAAGGCCTTCATGATGAAGGCCTGATGAAGGCCTGATGAAGGCCTGATGAAGGCCTGATGAAGGCCTTCATGATGAAGGCCTGATGAAGGCCTGATGAAGGCCTGATGAAGGTCTGATGAAGGCCTGATGAAGGTCTGATGAAGGCCTGATGAAGGCCTGATGAAGGCCTGATGAAGGCCTGATGAAGGCCTTCATGATGAAGGTCTGATGAAGGCCTGATGAAGGCCTGATGAAGGCCTGATGAAGGTCTGATGAAGGCCTTCATGATGAAGGTCTGATGAAGGCCTGATGAAGGCCTGATGAAGGCCTTCATGATGAAGGCCTGATGAAGGCCTTCATGATGAAGGTCTGATGAAGGCCTGATGAAGGCCTGATGAAGGCCTGATGAAGGTCTGATGAAGGCCTTCATGATGAAGGTCTGATGAAGGCCTGATGAAGGCCTGATGAAGGCCTTCATGATGAAGGCCTGATGAAGGCCTTCATGATGAAGGTCTGATGAAGGCCTGATGAAGGCCTGATGAAGGCCTTCATGATGAAGGCCTGATGAAGGCCTTCATGATGAAGGCCTGATGAAGGCCTTCATGATGAAGGCCTGATGAAGGCCTGATGAAGGCCTGATGAAGGCCTTCATGATGAAGGTCTGATGAAGGCCTGATGAAGGCCTGATGAAGGCCTGATGAAGGCCTTCATGATGAAGGCCTGATGAAGGCCTGATGAAGGTCTGATGAAGGTCTGATGAAGGCCTGATTAAGGCCTGATGAAGGCCTGATGAAGGCCTGATGAAGGCCTTCATGATGAAGGTCTGATGAAGGCCTGATGAAGGCCTGATGAAGGCCTTCATGATGAAGGTCTGATGAAGGCCTGATGAAGGCCTGATGAAGGCCTGATGAAGGCCTTCATGATGAAGGCCTGATGAAGGCCTGATGAAGGTCTGATGAAGGTCTGATGAAGGCCTGATTAAGGCCTGATGAAGGCCTGATGAAGGCCTGATGAATTGATTGATTGATTGATTGAAGAATTTATTAACAGTTTGCAGAATTACAGTACATTTCAAGCACAAACTCAATACAAAGGCTGTTAACTGTGAGTGGACGACCCAATTAAGCATTACACTTGTTTCCAACAGGGTCCACCATGTTCAAATCATCAAAACATTTAGAGACGTACAAATAGACACTTCTATAGACAGAACAGGAATTCATCAAAAAAGAATTCATCAAAAAGGAGGTAAAAAGGGAAAAGAAATATATACAGTGAGGGGAAAAAAGGGGGGGGCGGGGGGGGGGGATTCAGATTTTACGGGGGCCAGTTTCGAATTGCAGCCATCCGTAGGTGCCCTTTGAGAGCGGTTTTGAAGGAGTCAAGGGATTCGCATGTCTTAATGACAGTTGGTAGGGCGTTCCACATTTTGGTGGCATAGGAGCGAAAAGAATTTAGTCCCTTGTTTGTGCCGAATCTGGGTTGTACATGGTTCGTTGCACTCCCTCTGGTGTTGTGGGTGTGGACTTCGTTAACATTAAGGAAGTATCTAGACAGGTACATGGGTATCTTGGTGGTGTATCGAATCTTGTGGACCAGACCCATTGCAAGTTGCTGTACTCTGTCGTCGACCCTAAGCCATTCCAGCCTGTCGAAGTGGGCAGGGGTGAGGTGGGTTCGGGGGGCTAGATCAAGTAGGAGCCTGACCAGTTTGTTTTGGGAAGTCTGGAGCCTGGTTTTAAGGGCCTTTGAGGTGCTGTGGTACCAGGAGGTGCATGCATAGTCAAAGAAACCCTGTACAAGGGCTCCTGTTAAGGTCTTCAAGGTGTTTTTGTTGACCAGTGAGGAGATCCTGTAGAGGAATCTTGTTCTATGGTTGACTTTTTTGATTACGTTGGTGGCCATTTTATCACCGGAAAGATTAGCCTCCAGGATGGAACCTAGGTAGGTAATTTCATCTTTACGTGTGATAACATTGTCACCCACTCTAACCAAGAAGCCATTTGCCTTGCTGAGATTACTAATAGAGCCAAAGAGAATGGATTCAGTTTTTCCCAGGTGTAAAGATAGTTTGTTATCAGCGAGCCAGGTGCAGATTCTACCGAGTTCAGAGCTGAGGGCATTTTCAACCTGCAGTTTGTCCCTGTCCGAGACCAGCAGTGCTGAGTCATCTGCGAACAGGAACAAGTTGCAGTCACAGGCTGAAGTCATGTCGTTTACATATATTAGGAACAGTAGAGGCCCTAGTATGCTTCCTTGTGGAACGCCACAGCTCACTGGGAGGGGGGGGGACAGTGTTCCGTTCACTTCCACCATCTGTTCTCTCCCCTCCAGGTAGGATTGCATCCAGCTCACTGATGTGCTATCGAAACCAATTGCTTTTAGCTTGTTAACCAGTATGGAGTGGTTCACGGTGTCAAAAGCCTTTTGGAGGTCCAGCATGACCATGCCGCAGTATTTGCCAGCGTCCACCTCTTGTTTGATGTGGTCGCTCAAATAGAGGAGGCATGTGTCAGTGGAGTGGGATGTTCTGAAGCCAGATTGGAACTCGTACAATAATTTATTAGTGGCAAGATACTTTTCAACCTGTTCATAGACTATTTTTTCCATCACTTTCGAGATGGAACTAAGAATAGAAATAGGGCGGTAGTTGCCGGGGTCTAATTTACTCCCTTTCTTGTGCAAGGGGGTTACTTTGGCCAGTTTGAAATCTTGGGGGACCTGTCCCTGTTTGATGGAGAGGTTTACTATGTGGGTGATGATTGGAGCTATAGAGATGGCTGAGTCTCTGAGAAATTTGGAGGGAATGTTGTCATGGCCTGTGGCCTTGTGGGGTTGGAGGGCACTCAGTTTCTTAATTACCTCATCAGTTGTTACCATAACTAGTTTAAAATCGTCTTTACAAACACCTAGGTTTTTGTAGAAGGTTGTAATGTGCTCTACACCAAAGAGCCCAGAGTGGGAGGGCAGTTTGTTAACCAGAGTTGTTGATATGTTTGTAAAGAAGATATTCAAGTAGTTGGCCACATCAAGGTTGTCAGTGATGAGAGTGTTGTCAGATTTGATGTTTATGTTCGAAAATCTGGTTTTTAGTTTCTGACCATAGCTTAGTTGATTGTTTAGTAGCTTCCAGAGCTCATGAGGATTGTTTTTGTTTTCCTGAGCTTTATCATTAATGAAGTTACTTTTAGCTGATTTGGTCATGGCAGTTACACTGTTTCGTAGTTTGATTCGTTGTGTATTTAGGTTGTTCAAACGAGCTTGGCGAACACTGTCGAAGCGCTTGGCTAGCTTTGACTTGCATTTTAGAACTTCAGAGCATTTTTTGTCTCTGGCTTTCATTGCAGCCAGTATGTCCGAATTCATCCATGGTTCCGAGCGGGTTTTGCCCCTGGTGGTTCTCAAAGGAGCCATGTTGTTCAGTACTGATGTAAATTTGGTTTTGAAGCCAAGCCAAGCTTCTTCGACATGTGTGCTTTTAAGCTCATCGGACCAATCCAGACTCTCCAATACTTGGTTAAAGACCTCACTAGAGTAGGTTTTGAGGTCCCTTGATATGACTGTTTTGTGGCAGCCGGTCTTAAGTTTTTGTATTTTGCGGGTACAGAATATCATAAAATGATCACTAAGCCCACATACAATAACCCCTTTCTTGGAGATTCTGGATTTGTCCGAGGACAGAATGAGATCAATGACAGTTTGAGTAGAATCACACACTCTAGTGGGTTGGGTAATTAGCTGACTGACACTATGTAGATCACAGAACTTACTGAATGACTTAAACACAGGTGCTTCCTTTCGTTGCATGTCTGTATTGTAGTCGCCAATCAGGATTTTCTCTACACATTCCTCCTCAGCTAAGCATCCCTCAAGTATATCATAGAACCCATGTTGGTCAGGCGGTCTGTAGACGGTGCCCACTAATACTGATTTAGCTTTTTTGAAAATTAATTCAACCCACACAGTTTCAATTTCATCATGCTGTAAGTCAGTACGAGTAACATATTCAGTGTCTTTGTGAATATACATACACACGCCACCACCATGCCTGTTTCTGTCGTTTCTGATCAAAGAATAGTTCTCTATTTCAACTTCTGGGTCTTTGGTTGACTCATCAAGTTTGGTTTCAGAGAAGCTAATGATGTTCGCCTTACCGCATTGAAACATATGCCTGATTTCAGCCATTTTGGGTCCAAGGCTGTTGACATTCAGGTGAAAGATATGAAGTCCGTTGGCTCTGACTATGGTGCTTATCTCCTCCATGGCAAAGTAGGGGAGCGGAGGGCCATTGTTGATGTCTGTAGAAGCCGCGGGTTGCCATGGGGGGAGGGTGGGGGGTGCGTGGGGGTCGTCGTGGGGTGGCGGGAGTGGGGGATGGGGTCCCTCGTCCAGGTTTGTTGAGGGCTCTGGAGGGGCCGATTGAGCCATGGTGTCGACCGGAGAAACAGCAGAAATAGCAGGTAAAGTATCACGGTGTCCGTCTCCAGCCTCGTTGTCCCCCTTGGTTGGATGTGGAGACTCTTCACGCCTGTAGATGGTGGTGTTGTCCGTGTCTTTTGCCTCGACTGCCGCCGATGTAAGATCTGCGTTGGGTCCCCAAGACGGCTCCGTGCCCGTACCTTGAGTTGGTTGTGTGGCCGTGACCGTCTCATGCGTTGTCCTTGCGATGGATCCCCAAGGCGGCTCCGTGCCCGTATCTTGAGTTGGCTGTGTGGCCGTGACCGTCTCATGCGTTTTCCTTGCGATGGATCCCCAAGGCGGCTCCGTGCCCGTATCTTGAGTTGGCTGTGTGGCCGCGACCGTCTCCTTTGTTGTCCTTGCGTCCGTGATCATCAGGCAAGTTTGTTTCTTCGCCTGAAGTCTAGTGATTACAGGACCAGGATTGGGTTGGATGTCTCCTGCCATTAACAAGAATATACAACAGAACAGGCGTCTGTCGATCTTGCCAAGTAGGGGTTTGTTTCTTTTGGCCGGATTGCAGGTTAACAGTGCGTGGATTCCAGCCGCGCCGTGTCCGAGATGTTTACCGGTCGATCCATTGTTGTTGTTGCCGAGGAGATAGAACGTGCTGTGTTCTTCGTTGTTTACGCTGGTGTTGTTCTCGTAATCAATTTTCCTCATATCCACGTGATGGTAGAACCAGGGTGAATTGGAGTAGAAATCCATAATCCACAGGAGTATGAAAAGAAAATGAGCGAGAAAATGCGCTTTTTTGTCAACATTCTGTGACTTGGCGCAGGAGCGAGACGAAACACGTCTGTCCATCTCAACGCGTGAAATCCTGATGAAGGCCTGATGAAGGTCTGATGAAGGCCTGATTAAGGCCTGATGAAGGCCTGATGAAGGCCTGATGAAGGCCTGATGAAGGCCTGATGAAGGTCTGATGAAGGCCTGATTAAGGCCTGATGAAGGCCTGATGAAGGCCTGATGAAGGTCTGATGAAGGTCTGATGAAGGTCTGATGAAGGCCTGATGAAGGCCTGATGAAGGCCTTCATGATGAAGGTCTGATGAAGGCCTGATGAAGGCCTGATGAAGGCCTGATGATTACTGTATTTGAAGACAGTGTGTTTGTTCTTTCGACATTTGAAAGGGTCACAACTAAAACTCCACGACACATGTATGCTTTGTCAGTTTCATGTGAAGAAGAATCCTCTCCTAAATAGAAGCTCACACATGAATGTATTTATTGCAAACTTGTTGGAGTTCTGCCCGAGCCCAGCGGGGCCTAACATGTTTGGTATTAGTCGGGCCAGGCCTTGGGCTCCATGTAAAAAAGTATTATATATATATAGGCCTATATATATATATATATATATATATATATAGAGAGAGAGAGAGAGAGAGAGAGAGAGAGAGAGAGAGAGAGAGAGAGAGAGAGAGAGATAGAGAGAGAGAGAGAGATATATATATAGGCCTATATATATATATATATATATAGAGAGAGAGAGAGAGAGAGAGAGAGAGAGAGAGAGAGAGAGAGAGAGAGAGCTGCATAATTGCACTGGATGGTTAAGGGATTACAGTGATTCTCTGTGGTACTAGTACCACTGGTGGTACTTGAGCACCCTCTGGTGGTACACAGAGGAGTCGCCCCAAAAAACGACATTTATAGCACTACATGTAGTTCTTCTGACCAAGCAATTGGTTGAAATAGGCTATCCAGCCGTGCTGAAATGAGAATGACGGCACACCTAGCCAACAACTACCTGCACTATATGGCAATAAAGCCATGCTGCAAAAGGTCTATAATGCCTACGAGGCTTTGTGAACCTCTGATGTCTTGCCCTGGTGTGAGTGGATGGTAGGAAGGTGGATATTTTGATGAATTGGTGTACATGGGTGCACCAACAAGGTGGACCCTCTTGTAAACAAGTGTAATGCTTTATTGGGTCGTCCACTGTTAACTGTTAAGACATTTTTCAATCAATTAATCAAAGTGCAGCTGGGGTTTTGAAATCAAATCACATAACGTTATTACAATAAATTCACAGAATCGTGGGCATACAAGGGACAAGCTGAATAGATAGTAGCCTTCAAGAGACAAGAAGGTGAGTAAAAAGAAACCAAGGTTTCAGCGGGCGACTGTCCATAGTTATCGGGACATAAGAGGGACAGGGAAGGACAGACATACAGATAGATATCTATAGGCACAGACAGATACAGAGATCTCTATATATGGGCACAAAAGGAACACAGACAGACAGGTGGGTAAAACTGGAGCTATAACAACGGGTATAGCGGGTTCTGCAGGGTGGGTGAATGCATTCCATTTTCCCTACAGTCTCATTCTCAGGCCTAGTTAAATTAACTATAAGAAAAAAGAAAAATCACAAAATGTTAATGGCACCATGTGAGATTAGCTGTGGACAGTCGGGGACAGACAGACAGACAGACAGTCACAAAGCCTCCAAACATTTGGGGGACATATGGACAAAATCAGGTGACATGGCGTAGAATTAGAAAACACCTCACAAAGATCAGTTTGTGCGTGGTTAGATGACAAATCTAACTACTAATAACAGAACATTGACATCATCAATATATTGCTCCATATTTGGGAAAAAAAAGCAGTTGGAGAGATTCGTGTTAATAATAAAAAAAATATTGTAATTAATTAATAAAGGTTAGTTTTGGTTTGCTGTGGTTCTCTTAATGAATTAATTACTGTTTGTTACAATTTGTTACAACTGTATACTGTCCTTGTGGGTTGCCCCCACAAGGACAGTTCCGTGATATTCTCCGTTGATATTCTCCGTTTTGGGGGTTAATAGGAGTCAATCTCAACATTTGTAACTTAACCCATTTTGACCTGAGATCAGATTCTACAAATGTCTTCTACATCCTGACAGTTTTCTGAAAAAGCTATGTTTCTATGTCAGCTGTTCTTCTATTTTTCAAAAATAGCAGACCTACAAGCTACGAGCTTGTAGATCTGCTATTTTTCAATAGCTACCCTTATTTGACCTCTCAGACCCCAACCAAGTCTACACTGTAAAATCCTCATTGTTAATTGAGAGTTAATTTAAAGCCCAAACCACACCAAAGGGGTCACCATGCACCTCCTTGGGTCCAGTCAACGCTAAAACCGTCTTGTAAATGTAAATGGTGCATTTATATAGAGCCTTTATCCAAGGCGCTTTACATATAGATTGTGCATCAATTCACGCATTCACACACACACACATTCATACACCGATGGTGGCGGAAACCATGCAAGGCACCAACCAGCACATCAGGAGCAATTCGGGGTTCAGTGTCTTGCTCAAGGACACTTCGACACTAACTCTGGGGGAGCCCGGGTTCGATCAGGCAACCTTGCGGTTGCCATCCAGCCACTCAACCCTTGAGCCACCGCCGCCCTTTTCTGTGGTTAGGGCTTTACTCCATTTGGTTCCTATATATCTATAGACTCATGCATGTAGCAGAGGACACCCTGGAGCCCCCTCAATGCCCCACGTAACGTTACTGGACTATATACCACGTGCATCCTGCGGTCAGACGGTTAGCGAGGCCTAACTGGGCAGTGACCGATCAGGTGCGCATAACCTTGTCATTGCGTCCATCCGTTTCCAGGTTGTCCGCATTGTCTCTCCCTCTCTTCCTCGTCCTGGAGGACACTTCTATCTTGCCCCCGAGCTGAAACGCGGCCTTCGCTTTGGGGTCTGCGAGCTTCTCGTCCTGCACCAGCAGGAGCTTCAGCTGCAGCTTGTCCTCCTCGCCGGCCGTCACGATCGGCCGTGCAAACTCCACAAAGTCGTCTATGAGGACGGGCCACGCCCCCTCCCCGTCGTAGTTGGACATGTCCTCTTTGATCTTGTGGGAGAACTCCAGGAGGAGGTTCCAGGTGTCCTTGGGAATCCTCCGCTTGTGATGCTCCGTCACAAAGCGTGTCCAGAGGTCCAGGAACCTGAAGCGACCGGTCAGAACCAGCCCCCAGTAATTCAAGGCCATGTCCGGGTCCAGGCCCTTCTGGCCTGGGGTCTGGGCGTAGTCAAAGGTGAACCGGTAGAAGTTCTTGAACTTCTCCGTCTCTTTCAGTTCCTGCTCCAGCTTGGGGAGCATGGCCTTCAGCTTGCCGGCGGTGTCGCAGCCCAGCTTGGTCATGCCGTCCAGGAACTCCTTCTTGCTGAACTCGCACTGCGTGGCGGCGCCGAACTTCCACGCCACCAGCAGGACGCCCAGGCTGACGGGGTTCAGGGCGAGGTCGCCGCAGAACCGCTCGATCCCGTCGCTGTCCATCCTGCTCTCGTCCTTGGGATCTTCCTTGGGATCTCTGTATCTGTTGTAGAGCTGCTCCAGCGTCTTGCGATTCACTTTGGATTTCATTGATTCTGTATGATAGAGGTCTATAGGTTCTGGAACTATAGACGGGGGTAACTTCTAGTTTTCAAGTCCGTTTGTTTCATACAGACACAAGTATACACCGACTTGCCTGCGTTTAGGATATGAAGTGTGAACCTTGTCCGTTTGCGATTATGACTTCAGCTTGTGAGCGCTATCGCCCCTCTGTCCTGAACTTTGATCAATTTTATACAAAAATAAGGTGAAAATTTGTGAAAGATGGTCAATAAAAACCCTTAAATAGACTTGTCTGACATCACAACACAAACTGCTGCCTATACCTGCTTAACGTTGATTTGTGCAGACCCCGCCCCCTCGCTGTTCGTCCCATTTAATAATATACATAAAATCACACCTGTGTGGCGTGAGGCGCTCTTATGGTAAATGGTGCATTTATATAGCGCCTTTATCCAAGGCGCTTTACATAGATTGTGCATTACATTCACCCATTCACACACACATTCACACACCGATGGCAGCGGAAACCATGCAAGGCACCAACCAGCACATCAGGAGCAATTAGGGGTTCAGTGTCTTGCTCAAGGACACTTCGACAGTAACTCTGGGGGAGCCTGGGTTCGAACTGGCAACCTTATGGTTCCCATCCAGGCACTCTACCCCTGAGCCACCGCCGCCCCCTAGTGGCCACTCTACCCCTGAGCCACCGCCGCCCCCTAGTGGCCACTCTACCCCTGAGCCACCGCCGCCCCCTAGTGGCCACTCTACCCCTGAGCCACCGCCGCCCCCTAGTGGCCACTCTACCCCTGAGCCACCGCCGCCCCCTAGTGGCCACTCTACCCCTGAGCCACCGCCGCCCCCTAGTGGCCACTCTACCCCTGAGCCACCGCCGCCCCCTAGTGGCCACTCTACCCCTGAGCCACCGCCGCCCCCTAGTGGCCACTCTACCCCTGAGCCACCGCCGCCCCCTAGTGGCCACTCTACCCCTGAGCCACCGCCGCCCCCTAGTGGCCACTCTACCCCTGAGCCACCGCCGCCCCCTAGTGGCCACTCTACCCCTGAGCCACCGCCGCCCCCTAGTGGCCACTCTACCCCTGAGCCACCGCCGCCCCTTATCATTGTACATCATCATACATTACCACATTCCGGCCGATCACTTTTTGGAGTCATCAGATCACATTTTATTCTCACTTTTTAAGCTCTCAGCCAATCAAGACATCGCTATGGGGTACACACAGACACACCGAGCTGGGTATAGGAGGGTCTAGCACCAATCAAACATCTTAAAGGACAACTTTAGTTTTCAACCAAGGTTCATGTTTAAAGGTATATTCAGTGATTTCACTTAATTCAAATATCACTTATTTTTTTTGGATAATCCTCCCTACTATAAAGTGTGCTGACCATATAAGGAGTTCCTCCCTGTCCCCAGTGAGCCCCTGGGGTCAAAAAACCCTAGTTTCGGTTTGGGCTTTGAGTGGCAAAGCCTTCATCCAATCAGGATGAGAGGGGCCTTCCTCCAATCATGATCGAGTGGGGCGGGCCTTGGTGCACGTGCTGTTGGTCTGTTGTACTTCCCCCACTGTAGAGCGTGTGCATGTACACATCTTGTTACCGGGGTGGACCGGGTTTTTTTCCAAATCACCCAAATCACTGAATGCTCCTTTAAGGTTGTTATTAGAGAAAGTAAAAGATGAGTGTTCATTTTTTTCCTTTTGCAGCTTTCTTTCGTTTTAGGGATTTTAGCTGTTTTTGACAGGGGGGCGGGGCCATTCGAGCATGGGGCTAAATATGTATTTATTTACAAAATGTTATTTATTTATTTACTATAGTCCTATACTAGAGCCCAAGAAATTATATCTGGCCACAAAAGATCACAGGATCTACTAAATGTGAAGGAGGCCTACCTGGGGGGAAGCCACACTGTGTGTCATAGGCTCAATGTGTCAGTTTGACACATTCAGTAGATCCCGTGATCTTTTGTGGCCAGATGTAATTTCTTGGGGTCTAGTAGGACTATAGTAAATAATAAAAAAATAAATCGCTATAAAATTTTGTAAAATATTTAGCCCCATGTTCGAATGGCCCCACCCCCTGTCACAAACAGCTAAAATCCCTAAAACGAAAGAAAGCAGCAAATGAAAACAAAATAATACTCATCTTTTACTTTGTCTAATAACAACCTAAAACATGAACCTTGGTTGAAAAAAACGAAAGTTGTCCTTTAAGTCTAACTCATGTTGATTAGGTGATGGTGATGTAAAACAAACGGTGACAAAACAAACATTAAATTATCTTTATTGGGGACAAGATGATGTCAATTTTCTCTTCATTGTCAATGGAGTTTTTAAAACAAACATTGAACTAAAAACAAACATTACACCTGTATATAGGAGGGGCCCTCAATAATTGTCTGTCTGTCTGTCTGTCTGTCTGTCTGTCTGTCTGTCTGTCTGTCTGTCTGTCTGTCTGTCTGTCTGTCTGTCTGTCTGTCTGTGTCTTTCTATCTATGCATGAATGTACAGAATACAAGTAAAATGTATTGTTGATGTTGTTAATTTGCTGTGATTTACTGTGATAGTTACAATTAGGAATTATGCATCATACTTTGCAGTAATTAATAATGTAAAGGCAGATTTTATATTTTGATTTGATAAATCAGCGTTAATGAATTATTGTACAGTATTACCTTCAATATCTGATCACACATCACAGGACAGGAGGAAGTCACTAATGTTGCTCTGGAGAGGGACGTCTGGAGCACTATGTTGCCCCCACGACCCGACTACGGATAATCGGTTGAAGATGGATGGATGGATGGATCACCCTGTATACTTGCTTGCATGAGAATGATAAACTATATGCTGTGTTAAACAGCATGATAAACTTTTAAAAGGGAACTAAGGGAAGTAGGGAACAACTTTTCTTTAGCTTCCCCATCTTTTGTATAATAACAAAGAAGTGTTGCAACAAAACTGCGCGTGCGCCCCTTTGCGTGAGTGCGTGCGTGCGTGCCCGTGCGTGCCCGTGCATGCCTGTGTGGAGTCTTTTATTGTGAAATGGTGACAGGAAGAGATTGTTGCTGGTGATAGTGCCAGGGTCAGGGTTGCCATGTCCGCTGATTATAAGCGACTTTAAATATTACATTTTAACATTTTAATTGTTATTTAAACCAGTGGGTTCTCAAATATTGTCACGTCATGGAAATGCTTTGTGCAAGGGGAGCTTGTTTTCATAGACCTGGTTACTTATATCTGTCTCACAAAAAAGACAGAATCTGGCAACACTAGTCAGTGTTGCATCGGGGATTCGGGGCAGACACACAAGAGGAGGAGGAGGAGGGTTTGTCGATCTGTTCTGTGAATCTGTGCTGTTTCAAAACAACCAGGGAACTCCTCCACACACACCTCTGCTGTCCGCCTAGCAGCGAGCCACCAGCCAGACACAAGGTAGGTAAACTGCTGTATGTAGTACTAGTAGTGACTGTTAGCCTTCTTGGATCAAACAGCCTTGGATCAAAGACTATGACATAGATGTAGCCTATTTTGAATCCGCGGATCGAGTCTTATGACTTTTACGGTACGATCGTGATCTATAGGCTACAAATGTCAGAATACATCTGTGGTATAGTCTTGACTGAGCCAAGGCTACTGTAGTGTAGTGACTGTAGTCTATATAACGGTTTATTGCGTTGTGCGTTTCACACAATGACATGAGTTGACTAGTCTGTGACACACATTTATAAAATGAAAAATTAAAGGGGTGGGGGGTGGGGTGGGGGGGAGCTGGCGCTCATGCTAAATCTAGAAAATTCCTGCGATTACTGTCGCTGCTCCTCATCTCATATTATGGGGGTTCCTTTTCCTTCTGACTCCCATGATAAAACCGTTATATGCTAGCCTACTCTCATACCCGTTATAATAAGTGTAGAGCAGGTCTGTCAATGCATGACAATCAGTTCAACTTAAATAATAATAGGTGCGTTTGTTTTTGTTACTGTGCCACGTTTTGTTTTAATTTCCACGACAATGCATGCGTGGCGATTAGAAGAAGAAAAATAATAGTCATAACTTGGAAGTTGAAGCTGTGTGCAAACCGGCGACAGTCCGTGTTATGGATGGTGGCTTGTTTTTTAAAGTGTAGAAAATTATGTTTTTTTGTTTTGTGTGTGATTAAGTGATGTTGCTGTTATTGTTATAATGTTGCCATAGCTCAGAGTCATCTCCTTTTATACAGGCAACGTTGTAGCGGAATGTTGTTTGATGTAAAGTGTTTAACTTTCCTAATCCTACCTACACTAAACTCACTGGAAACTATTCCAATACCTCTGCTATTTTTGATGGACGTTACACCGCAATTGGCGACCCGTCGAATCCGGTTACCCTAGATGTCTCTGGCTTTTTAGTTTTGCTTTTGTTTTAATGTATTTAACTATTATTATACATTTACTGTTGGAAACGTTACGTATGCTATATGACTAATGGGACTTCCTTAGCTAAACATTATGTTTCATGAGTTGAAGGGTATACGTTTATGATATTATGATGCTATATTGCATCAGCTCATTTTGTAAAAATCAGTGCTAGAACAACAAGGATGGTTCAAAAAGCTTTATAAAGTATTTACATTTTTCTTTTTTACTATTAGCTATTTTAACCCAAAATGTCAAAACATCAATGTTCTCCAGAATTCAACAACAGCAACAACAACCTGCAACAATCCTCCAGTTTTCTGAAATAAATATTTTCACGATTTTTCAAAAATAGCAGACCTACAAGCTCGTAGCGCGCCACTCGGTGGCGCGCTATGAGCTTGTAGATCTGCTATTTTTCAATAGCTAAATTATAACATAATGTTCAAAACACCAAAAGGGGTTCCCGCCCAAAATGGGTTTTAATCCTGTCGTATTTCTTTTTGAGACTTTTTGCACTGAAGAAATTAAGCCCTGCAATTTAAAACCCAATAACCCCAAAAAGAGTCACCGAATTCGTTAGGTCACCGATGCAGGCGTACCACCTGCCCCCAAAATGAAGCGGCTCCGTATGGGGGGGTGGAGGGGGGACGGGGGAGGGGTGAAGGACGTGGCAGTCTACTTGTTGTCTCTCCACCCTACCGGGTAAATCCTCAACCTTTTCGGAGACATTCCTGGTCGCATTGGGGGTTATGTCAGGACAGGCCTGGTTCAGCTGTTAAATTTGACATTCTCCCTTCTGCAGTTTGGGCTTTCTGGGTGCCAAGGAAACCAGAAGCTCATTGGCTAATGGCTGTGAAGTGAACGACAGCAGGATCAGTGTGTGAATGCCCACAGTGCCATTAAGGGTTTTAGTTATTATCCTCAGATAAAATAAGACCTCCTTATTTTTTTTTGCTTATCCCATTCTGGGCGTGAACCCCTTTTGGTGTTTGTAGCATTATGTTATACTTTAGCTATTGGAAAATAGCAGATCTACAAGCTCATAGCGCGGCACCGAGTGCCTGGACCGCTAGTCGCACTGGCCTAGCGGGCAAATTTGTCAAAATATCATAAACCAGGCCTGGACCTAGAAGTGGGGATATGTAGTCACTCCACTCCTGACATATTAACCACACAATCCATATTCCGTAGTTCTCCCCAAGTTCCCACACTGCAACGTTCTCGCTCCCCACACGCGCTATCCTTAAACGACCCGGGTGTGAAGTGCACTGCTGGGGACAGTGGGGAGTACGGAGAGAGCAGAGTCATATAGTAAGAGAGTGGCGACACGCTTTGATCTCGCCGCAAAGCGGGTGCCTATGGGCTATAGTTCCAAACATTGCGCCTATGGCTGGAACTATCCCATTGAGATAGAATGAGCACTTCCTCATTCCATTGTTACGATGGGAGTCAACGGGAGTGTCATTTTACTCTCTTACTAGATTACTTACATGGAGAAGCAGTGTTCAGCTCTCTTAGGCCAGGGGTTCTCAACCGGTGGGTCAAGACCCCCAGGGGGGGTCCCCTCGTGATTTTGGGGAGGTCCCCAGAAGATAGTGAAGTGACAATTTAAGGACCGTTTAAAGTTTATTTTTAATACATCAACAAAAGAAAGAAAATAAATGAGATCAGCTCAGTGGCCTTGTGGGTAGAGTGTCCACCCTGAGACTGGGAGGTCGGGGTTCAATCCCGGGTCATACCAAAGACTCTAAAAATGGGACCCAGTGCCTCCCTGCTTGACACTCGACATCAAGGGTTGGATTGGGGGTAAGTCCCTGCGACATACTAGCGTCATGTCCAGGGGGTGTACTTGTACATCAAGCTGCCTCACGCTACAGAAACAGGAGATAGGCTCCTGCCCTATGGGCCTCATGGCTCGGCAAGGCTACTACTTAAAAAAGATCATCTCCGCATCCAAAGTATTCAACAAACTATGGCATAGTGTGTTGATTACCTTGCTATACTATGCTTTACTATGCTATAACAACTGGGCTAACATTGGCCAAATTGTCAAATAATATAAGAAAGAGCGAAACATTTTGAACGTAGATCTGCAAGCTCACAACGGTCCGCGTTGCGAGGCGTGGTGAGCTTCTAGATCTGCTGTTTTCACAATATTTATCTGTGGAACCGAGTCAAACTAAAATGGAATGCCTCGACTCCTACATACCAAGTGCTTATCAGTGGCTGTCGAATGATGGCTGTAAGAGCCATTTCTTTTCTATCCATTTATTTTCTATGCATTTCATTTCTATAATTGACATCACGGCCAAGGCCACTTGTCCTTGTCTAGGCTATATGAGGGAGTGGCTCACAAGGCACAGGTGCTTCTCAAGTGAAAGAGGCAACAGTTTGTTGACTGTATCATGAGAACAAAGGCTGTTGATTTTGTCGTTGTTTAACCTGCTGAAGTGACGGTAAATAAATACCATTTAATTCAAAACGAAGTCAACGTTTGGACATTAGTTTTTTGTTTTTATTATATACACGTCTAAACTAGATCTCGCTTTCAGTAACCAGCCCGTGGTGTCAGTTCAGGACTGAAACTACAATGGCCTTTAGCTCTTAATTGACCCAGTGGTGATTGAATCACTGATCTCTACACTATACGCTGAAAGGGTTGAGAACCACTGTCTTTAGGTGAGGGCAATTGCCATGCACACCCAGCCCCTAGCATTTGCAGTTTATCTCAAATTCAGTTATTTCATGCATTATTTCTACATGTTATAGACGCGTGTTTGTCTGCAACCATACATTATTTAACCACTGGCGGCGGCGGTGGATCAGGGGTAGAGTGGCCGGATGGTAACGGCAAGGTTGCCTGTTCGAACCCGGGCTCCCCCAGAGTTAGTGTCGAATTGTCCTTGAGCAAGACTCTGAACCCCTAATTGCTCCTGATGTGCTGGTTGGTGCCTTGCATGGTTTCTTCTGCCATCTGTGTATGAATGTGTGTGAATGAGTGAATGTGATGCACAATGTAAAGCACCTTGGATAAAGGCACTATATAAATGCGCCATTTACCTTTCAACCTGATTAGCCCTATTATGGGCATATCATTATAGGTAAACATAAAAAAAAGACAAAAAAAGCCCTCTCTCTCTCTAAACAAATTCTCAATGAGTCTCATTGATTGCACCTCATTGTGAACTTGTAGAGAGGCTTTTTTTGGTTGCCATTCTCCAAATAGAGTTCCCACCCTCTAGTTTTCTTCCTAAAATGACTCTTCTACTTTTGTGCACCACACATTTACCAGCTCAGTGGCCTTGTGGTTAGAGTGTCCGCCCTGAAACTGGGAGGTCGGGGTTCGATCCCCGGCCCGGTCATACCAAAGACTGTACAAAATGGGACCCAATGCCTCCTTGCTTGACACTCAGCATCAAGGGGAATGGATTGGGGGTCAGATCTACTAATAAAATGATTCCCGAACGCGGCGCACGCTGCGGCTCACCGCTCCAAGAGATGGGTCAAATGCGGAGAACAAATTTCACTGCGGTAACGTGTGTGACAAATCGTATGACTTTGACTTTGACTTTGACATATCTGGAGCAAACTCCCAGAAACCTTTCCGGTCTGTTCCTCTTCCAACTGAATGCTGTTGTTCTGCACAGTCTTCCTGTTGTGTCTGAATTAGTTACTTAATGCTTAATGTTGCGTGTGTAAATAAAGCACGTTTGGATTTCCTTGTTGTAAATAAACTGAGCTAATTGAGATTCAGAGCTGGGTTGGGAATGGAGTCCCAACCCAACACGTCATTGAACCTGTGCTGCATATTTACTGTGAATACCCCTCTCGTAAATAACTGGGAGAGCCCCACAAAGCAGTCTGAAAAGGAGGTTAACGTGCGTGTGTGTGCTGTGCGCGTGTGTATTTTGTGAGTGGCAAATGGAAAGCGAGTGGGGGAGAGTGTGTGTGCGCTCTCGTGCGTGAACAATATGTTATTCGTATGTTGTTGTCCGGCAGAAACTTCTTATGTCCATTTTGAACTTTTTGTGTTTCTTTCTTTTTGTTTGTTTTGTTTTTTGTAAACTTAATCATAGTCTAGCGTCTCGCAAAAGCAGCAGATCGACATGCTCACAAGTTTCCAACTTGTAGATCTGCTACTTTTTGCTGGTTTTGAATTTGACTTGAATCCTGAAAAGTAGTAACTGTTTTGGACATGTGAGGTTTTGTCGGTTTTCCCGACAGAGACATAGATACTATATTTGGAAATGATTACGGTACGGTGTGTGGATGAGACAGAATGATTACGGTACGGTGTGTGGATGAGACGGAACGATTACGGTACGGTGTGTGGATGAGACGGAACGATTACGGTACGGTGTGTGGATGAGACGGAATGATTACGGTACGGTGTGTGGATGAGACAGAATGATTACGGTACGGTGTCACACCGTACCGTAATCAGAACGAGTGCGGTACGGTGTGTGGATGAGACAGAACGATTACGGTACGGTGTGTGGATGAGACAGAATGATTACGGTACGGTGTGTGGATGAGATAGAACGATTACGGTACGGTGTGTGGATGAGACAGAATGATTACGGTACGGTGTGTGGATGAGACGGAACGATTACGGTACGGTGTGTGGATGAGACAGAACGGTACGGTGTGTGGATGAGACAGAATGATTACGGTACGGTGTGTGGATGAGACAGAATGATTACGGTACGGTGTGTGGATGAGACAGAACGAGTGCGTCTGTGTGCCCGTGGAACGTGCAACGTGCCTGAGTGAGTTCTCAACCGGGACAAGCAGAGAGTGTTCGAGAGGCAGGGTGCTAAAATCCTGTAAGAGGGCACTTTTGGACCAAAACATAGCGGAAATAGCAGATGTACAGCTGCGACGCGGTGAGAGCTTGTAGATCAGCTATTCTCGGGGCGCAACCCAGCGCTCTTTAGCTATAGAGATGTGGTGTACGACATGGATTTGTTCGACGCAAAATATCTGTTCAAGTTCAGGAGACTTCGGGGAAAAAAAACAATTCTCCTGAATGCTGCCTTCCAGCATCATCAGCATGGCATGGAAAGGAGAGGAGAGGCATTTGCATTTCTTTCACCATTAGTAAATGCTGCATTCGTGGTCTGGAAAGGGCAGTTTGTTTTACAGATGGGTAAAAGGGCAGGGGCTGAAGCCCCCTTTGATATTCTATGTTTGCACGTCCCTGGTTCTCAATGGTTCCCACTGTTGCCCAGCGTGTTTTATAATAACAGTCGGTATGAGCAGAAACAACTGTTGATGGAGTCACAGCATTTCATAGTCCTAAAGGTCACTCACTGTTGAGGCATGATTTGGGATCACACTGGAATGGTTGGCACACCACTTCTCTCTCTTTTGCTGTCTCTCTCTCTCTCTCTCTCTCCCCCCCCCCCCCTCTCTCTCTCTCTCTCTCTCTCTCTGTCTCCCCCCCCCCTCTCCCCCCCTCTCTCTCGCGCGCTTTATGATTGATGATTTACTGTAGTTAGTCATACTGAGAGAGAGCAGTGGTTTAACAGGTTTATTCTTCTCTGTACAGTATTGGTAATACTAGTAGATACAAGCGTTTGTTCTGTTCACATGGCTGTGAGTAGATTAAGTTTGATTAGAAACAATTGGATTGATTTGACACTCAAAACCAATGTGTAGCAGCTATTGGGTACAGACGTGCATCTTAAAATAAGTTAAAGTCAATACTTATTAGTTACTAATTTCCACGGTGGTCCTTGTTTTAAACAGAGAGACAGACGGTACACGCAACGACAAGAAACGATTGAAAGAAAACGGCTTACAAAGATTAAAATCTAGATACAGACCGACTAGAGGTGTATTTCAGTCAGAGGACATGCAAGGATTGATTGATTGAAGTATTTATTAACAGTTTGCAGAATTACAGTACATTTCAAGCACAACTCAATACAAAGACTGTTAACTGTGAGTGGACCATAAAGCACTAGACTTGTTTACAAGAAGGTCCACCGTTTTCAATTCATCATAAAAAAGGCACTTGGACTTTCAGACACTGTAATAGTTATTTTGGGTGGTCAACTTATGAGCTGTTGGTTCTCTGCATCCCGCAGCCCGCGGCCTTGAGGACCTGGCTGTGATGTTGAAAAGAAGTATTTCCCCCTTGGATCCGTGCAGG
Source organism: Electrona antarctica (assembly GCF_951216825.1). NCBI lineage: Eukaryota > Metazoa > Chordata > Actinopteri > Myctophiformes > Myctophidae > Electrona > Electrona antarctica. The sequence goes on along the minus strand of NC_136805.1, from coordinate 3,985,896 downwards.
GCTCCCAGGCTCCCAATGAACATTCTGTGAGGGCGCGATGCCAAAATGACGTCAGTGAAACAAGTCAGGACTGTCGTAACTGTTGTAACGCCTGGGCTGTGCTTATAGTTGAAGGGCTTTCAGGGTGATCTAGGCCGGGTTCACACACGGGCCAATGAGTTCATTTTGAAATGTTGCAGCTGTTTCCTCTACTGAGGATTGGCTGAATATACTGTACAGACAGTCAACCCCTCACTTGATGATATTTTTATCTTTTGAGGTGAAAATTAATTATGAGGCAGAGGCATTCAGTGGTTATGGTAAGCCTCTAGGTCTGTTTCAAATGTAGTGACGTCCTACAGTACTGTAAGTCCTCTGGTTCGATGAGTTGAACCTGGTTCATTGGAGAATCGGAGAGTATAGCAGCATTATCTAACCCATGCTGTACGGGAACCCGTTTTGGTGTTTTAACTAAGCATTATGTTATACTTTAGCTATTGAAAAATAGCAGATCTACGAGCTTGTAGGTCTGCTATTTTTGAAAAATCGTGAAAATGTGGCACAAATCTTTGAATATAATTATATTCTTTCAGAAGACTTTTTATTTATTTCGACGTCAGGCCTAAACAGTCTGACCTTCACCCATTTTCAACCGTGTCTTCAAGGTTCAAGGTTCAAGGTTAGCTTTATTGTCCCTTGCGGGAAATTGGTTTGCAGCCAGATAATAGTAAAAACTAGAAAAAGTGCCCTTCTGGGCACAGGTCTCCACCAGGAGGATAGGACTGTGTGAGATGTTTGGCAAAATGTTTAGGAGTAATATAAACATGTTTGCCTTTGATGGCAATTGGATGATTTGAGGCATTTTGTTCCAAAAATGTGTTTTGCAAAAATCAACCTGTTGGTGGCGCTATAACAGGCCAATGTGAAAAGGGTGGGATATATTCCTCAGCCTAGTAAGAAAATGTGTGAAAGATTTCACGTAAATTGCATGCTGCGTTCCTGATTTGAGGCTTTTGTTCAAAACGGGGCAATCTTGCAAACTGTAAAAGCCAATTATAGCCAATTAGGATGGAATATGAAATATCGGACAGATCCGACTTGAGCACATGACCATAGAGATACTGTGTAACGATTTGTGAGATTTTTGGACAGAATCTGGAGGAGTAATATCAAAATATGTGTTTTACAAAAGTCGGCCTCCTGGTGGCGCTATAAAAGGCAGATGCGGAAAATGCAGGTCAAAGGTTTGTCCTTGGCCTCTAGGGAGTGTGCATGCAACGTTTCACGCAGATCAGTGCAGTTTTAGGTAAAAAATGTGAAAAGCTGCCTCATGGTGGCGCTATAACAGGCCGTTCTGGAAAATGCGGGGCAGAGGTTCATCGTTGGCATCCAGGGAGTGTGTGTGCAAAGTTTGGCATCGACCGGGTTAACGGTGCCAGAGATTAGCTGTTCACAGACGGACGGAAGGACGGAAGGAAGGAAGGACGGAAGGACGGACACACGGACGGAGTGCAAAACATACTCTCTCCCCATGCCTTCGGCCTGGTGGAGACAATTACACACAGACACAACAACAACATTCAATACAAGACTAAGATCTAAGAACAGGACACTAGAGACAGAGAATTCATGACATTCATGACATTTTCGTAGCAAAAGTGCATTAGTGGCAGTAAGTGCAAAGAGGCAGGAATAAAGTGCTATCTGCTGTTCAGCAGTTGAATAGCAGCCGGGACAAAGGATAGATTGAACCCATTAGTCTTTGTAGTGGAGCACCCTCAGCCGACGACCTGAGGGCAACAGGTCAAACTCAGACCGAAGTGGGTGATCCGATACCTCCAGGAGGGAGGAGGCTCTCTTAAGCATCTGCCTCTTGTACAGTTCTATGAGTTGGGCTTGGGTTCTGTGGCAGCGGTGGCCGAACGGATAGCGGCGCGGTCTAGATACCGGAAGGTTCCCAGTTCGAATCAGCCGTCCGACACGTTAAAATTACCACCGCTGAAATGCCCTTGAACAAGGCATCAACCACTACGATGAAATGTGTTCTATGAGCAGGGCCTGGCTGGAAACAAGTTCTTGAGCTTAGCCCAGATACCCTGGGTAAATATAGATTTCATTTCATTTCATTTCTCCATATACTTCTTCATATACCAATAATCGGTCCTCATTGATGTTCCTTTTCTCCTTCTTCTTGCATCGTGTCAGAGGAGGGCTGCGCAACATTTGAGAAACTTGCATGCCAGTGACATCATCGGAATGTACTGGTCAATTCAGATGAGAGTTAAAACTTTATTTCATTGATCCAAGAACAATGGCTTCTGTTGGGTCGGTTTTATATCGATCAATAATTGCTTATGTGTAACAATTTGCATATAAGCCCGAATCATGTGTGTGTTTGTACTGTTTAACTCGTAAGTCAGGCGTTTCTGTGCATGTGCTTTGCTAAAGCAGGGGTTCTCTACCTGGGGGTCGCCAAATTATTTGAGGGGGGGGGGGGTGGGTCCCCAGATTATTATTATATTTTTTGTACACATAATTCTATGCATAAACTTTCCTCAATGATTGCGACTGCAGGTCACATTTACTATGTACTATGTTACTCGTCTGTCCGTCCGTCCGTCCGTCCGTCCGTCCGTCCGTCAGTCAGTCAGTCAGTCAGTCAGTCAGTCAGTCAGTCAGTCAGTCAGTCAGTCAGTCAGTCAGTCAGTCAGTGTATCACTCAAAATCCCTATACTGTACATGGGAAAATATATGGTGCCCAGGTCTCGTGACATCATCAGGGATGGAAATCCCTAAATGCGACCTGCTGTCACAATTAAGCCCATATATGGAGTTCCCTGATGTAAAAAAAAAAAGAAAAGAAAAGCATGGCAAATAATAGCAGTAATGCAATACAGTGAGGACATGAATAACAAGGAATTTAAAAGATCAACTAAAAGCAAGAGTATAGAAGTAGCTCTTGAGCTGTGCTTTAAAAGTGTCTACAGAGGCTGCCTGTCGAAGGTATAGTCGGAGTTTGTTCCACGCCGTCGGCCCGTAGGCGACTGGCTCAGGAGGTAGAGCAGGTCGTCCAATGATCCTTGGGTCGGCGGTTCGAATCCCGGCTCCTCCTGTCTACATGTCGAAGTGTCCTTGGGCTGGTTGGTACCTTGCATGGCTTCCGCCGCAATCGGTGTATGAATGTGTGAATGTAATGCACAATCTATGTAAAGCGCCTTGGATAAAGGCGCTATATAAATGCACCATTTACCATTTAGAAGCCAAAGCTGCTTCACCGTGTTTTTAGTTGCCATTTGTTTAGGCACAGCGAGCAGGCCAGCAGTGGAAGACCTGAGGGGGCGGTTTGGGACATATTTAGGCAGGCAGTCATGTAGGTAGGAAGGTACGAGACCATTGAGAGCTTTATAAACAAGTAAAATAATTTTAAAATCAATCCTAAAAACAACCGGAAGCCAATGCAGTGAAGCTAAAACTGGAGTAATATGGTTCTCTCATCTTAGTTTCAGTTAAAACTCTGGCTGCCGCATTTTGGACAAGTTGTAATCTGTCAGTTGTTTTCTTTGGCAGTCCAGAAAAAAGTGCATTGCAGTAATCAAGCCGAGAAAAAATTAAGGCATGGATCAGCGTTTTTGCATCGTCAGCGTTTTTGCAGGGTCTGATTCGTGCAATATTTCTAAGGTGAAAAAAGGCAATCTTGGTAACATGATTAATGTGTGAATTAAAATTCAATTCAGAATCAATAATGACCGCCAAGTTCTTTGCTGTACTGTTACTTTCTACTTGGTCAGGTTGCCAAGTCTGCTTATTATTGATTCTTTCTGCTCACTAGAACCGATTATGAGAACTTCTGTCTTATCCTCATTTAGCTTGAGATCTACAACCGAGTGGCGTGCTACGAGCTTGTAGGTCTGCTATTTTTGAAAAATCGTGAAAATATTTATTTCAGAAAACGGGAGGATTTAGAATATTTGTTTTTAATTTCGAGGTCAGGCCAAAATGGGTTAAGGACTTTTTCAAATCAAATCTCTCTCTCTCTGTGTAGATGCAGGCGGTGTGTTGGTGTGTGCTGCTCCTCAGTCTGATCTCTCTCTGTGTCTCTGTGTAGATGCAGGCGGTGTGTTGCTGTGTGCTGCTCCTCAGTCTGATCTCTCTCTCTCTCTCTGTGTAGATGCAGGCGGTGTGTTGCTGTGTGCTGCTCCTCAGTCTGATCTCTCTCTGTGTCTCTGTGTAGATGCAGGCGGTGTGTTGCTGTGTGCTGCTCCTCAGTCTGATCTCTCTGTGTGTCTCTGTGTAGATGCAGGTGGTGTGTTGCTGTGTGCTGCTCCTCAGTCTGATCTCTCTCTGTGTCTCTGTGTAGATGCAGGCGGTGTGTTGCTGTGTGCTGCTCCTCAGTGTGCTGTGCTGCTCTGTCTCCTCCGCTGCGGACAGCCCTGACTTCTTCTCCTCCATCGGTGTGTATTCTTCTCATTTCATACATTCACAAGTTACCACACACTGTTAAGGTCTCCACACACTGTTAGCCTCGTGTAGCAACAAAAAAAGGCCCCAGGCAGTGATAATTGTCTGGCTACGTGAGGCGAACACACTGTAACATCAAACATAGATGATGGATAGATAATTCAGACTTTTCACTTTCTAATCTTTTCACTTCCAACAGGCCAGATGATTGACCTGGTCTTCACAGAGAAGGACCTGCTGACGTCGCTGAAGGACTACATCAAAGCAGAGGAGACGAAGCTGGACCAGGTCAAAAAGTAAGACTGCATGTCCACCACAGACAGAGAGAGAGACAGACAGCAGGACAGAGAGAGACAGACAGCAGGACAGCTGAGAGGGAGACCGTGTAGGAGAGACAGACAGTAGGACAGCTGAGAGGGAGACAGTGTAGGAGAGACAGACATTAGGACAGCTGAGAGGGAGACAGTGCAGGAGAGACAGACAGTAGGACAGCTGAGAGGGAGACAGTGTAGGAGAGACAGACAGTAGGACAGCTGAGAGGGAGACAGTGCAGGAGAGACAGACAGTAGGACAGCTGAGAGGGAGACAGTGTAGGAGAGACAGGCAGTAGGACAGCTGAGAGGGAGACAGCGTAGGAGAGACAGACAGTAGGACAGCTGAGAGGGAGACAGTGTAGGAGAGACAGACATTAGGGGCCCATGTGTCTCTGGAGGAGGTGCATGTCTTTCACCTCTGCACCAACGCGTCCTTTGTTGTTTTCGGTGTAAAGGTTTTGCGGGGACACACCTCCCTCCCAACAGTGTAAAGGTTTTGCGGGGACACACCTCCCTCCCAACAGTGTAAAGGTTTTGCGGGGACACACCTCCCTCCCAACAGTGTAAAGGTTTTGCGGGGACACACCTCCCTCCCAACAGTGTAAAGGTTTTGCGGGGACACACCTCCCTCCCAACAGTGTAAAGGTTTTGCGGGGACACACCTCCCTCCCAACAGTGTAAAGGTTTTGCGGGGACACACCTCCCTCCCAACGGTACAGATGTTACAGTGTTTATGGAGCTCAGAGGTGATCTGTTATCACAGCGAGAACAGAGTAAATCCTCTTGTATTTACAGTAGCTGTGCTGCTAATGACAGACTGTAAACGCGGCCTTGCCAACCTGCGTGTTAAGAAACTATGCAGTTTCTCTATGCAAGTCCAATCTGTTGGCAGCAGTAGATCTGCTAGCCTTAAACCACTTACGGCAAGCCCTTATTTTACAGTTTTGAGTTTAAATATATATAATTTAATTCTATTTTCGAGGATTTTGGAAAGTTTCCACCTCTAATGTGGAATGCCCAAAATAGGGACACCAGCCTAAATCTATGCTGGGTAATACGATGCCTCCCTAGCAGAACAGGTTTTCAAGCCAGCAACGCATCGATTTGAGTGTAAGTGAAGTAACCAACCAATCTGACAGTGCAGACTGCCTCACAATATTTTTTATATTTTGTCCATATCGACCAGCACCACCAAAACTCCCCCCCACACCTACAAAGACAGCATGGTGGATCAGCTCCAGACATTAAAAAAGGCACATCTCTCCTGTTATATGCAGTACGTCACAGAGTTTCAGCTGAGGGTGGGACCATGGCCTGCATTTTAATCCATTCTGGACGGGAACCCCTTTTGGTGTTTTAACTAAGCATTATGTTATACTTTAGCTATTGAAAAATAGCAGATCTACAAGCTCATAGCGCGCCACCGAGTGGCGCGCTACGAGCTTGTAGGTCTGCTATATTTTGAAAAATCGTAAAAATGCGGCACAAATCTTTGAATTTATATTCTTTCAGAGCAAACGTTTTTTTTATTTCGATGTCAGGCCTAAATGGGTTAAACAGGATGCTGCTGGGTAGGTCCAGGTACAGTGGTGATGGATCAGGTTGCTGTTCTGGTCCCTCGGTGATTACTGGGTGACAATAGTGTTGGTTCTCCATACAGGGACCACATATTAAACCTGAGAGCACAGTGGCAGGCAGGGTGTGTCTGATGTTGGAACCAAGGTTTGTGCAAACATATTGAATAACCACCTCAGGCAAAGTGGGAAAAGGCGTGGGTGCGTTCATGCACATTGGTAAAATAAACCTACACAGATTTTGGAGCTAAAGTGTGTGTGTGTGTGCGTGCGTGCGAGCGTGCGTGCGTGTGTGCGTGCGTGTGCGTAATGCATGCACATTGGTAAAATAAACCTACACAGATTTTGGAGCTTGTGTGTGTGCGTGCGTGCGTGCGTGCGTGCGTGCGTGCGTGCGTGTGCGTAATGCATGCACATTGGTAAAATAAACCTACACAGATTTTGGAGCTAAAGTGCGTGCGTGCGTGCGTGCGTGTGTGCGTGCGTGTGCGTAATGCATGCACATTGGTAAAATAAACCTACACAGATTTTGGAGCTAAAGTGTGCGTGTGCGTGTGCGTGCGTGCGTGCGTGCGTGCGTGCGTGCGTGCGTGCGTGCGTGCGTGCGTGCGTGCGTGCGTGCGTGCGTGTGCGTAATGCATGCACATTGGTAAAATAAACCTACACAAATTTTGGAGCTAAAATTACAGTGTGTTACCAAATATTATTGGTACCTTGTTTTCTCTTCCGTTAGCTAGCCTCCACAGGCCTCCCATTGTAGAAACACCCTACATGAGAATCCGCGGTACACGTGCACGCGCACAGGGTTATTAGTGGGTACTCAAAATGGGACAAAGTATACCATGTTTGGGACTTTATAAAACATTAATCCAAGATCGCGCTAAGGAAATGAATCGTCCACGCGTTGGTACACAGCCTAGAGAGACTAGACTACAGAGTGTTGGTACACAGCCTAGAGAGAGACTAGACTACAGAGTGTTGGAACACAGTCTAGAGAGAGACTAGACTACAGAGTGTTGGAACACAGTCTAGAGTGAGGCTGAACTACACATATGGAGGGCTATCACTTCCGGGTCGGGCGGATGTGGCTCTTCTTCTTTGCTTATGTCGCGCATTTCACTGGCACCAGAGTGTAGAGTAGGAGAGTAGCGACACGCTTTGATCTCGCCGCAAAGCGGGTGCCTATAGGCTATAGTTCCAAACATTGGAACTATCCCATTGAGATAGAATGAGCACTTCCGCATTCCATTGTTACAATGGGAGTCAACGCTAGTGTCGCCACTCTCTTACTAGATTACTCTGCCTGGCAGTAGCCTCACGACCCCGCCTATGGTAACATCATGGAATCGGTTCATTTTAGTTTTTTCATTAGTTTTAGTTAACTACAATAACCTTGGTGTGTGTGTGTGTGCGTGCAGGTGGGCAGAGAAGCTGGACGCGGTGTCGACCGCGGCCACTCAGGACCCAGAGGGCTTCCTGGGCCATCCCGTCAACGCCTTCAAACTCATGAAGAGACTCAACACGGAGTGGGGAGAGCTGGAGAGCCTGGTTCTCACTGACATGTCTGATGGTAAATGGTGCATTTATATAGCGCCTTTATCCAAGGCGCTTTACAGAGGTTGTGCATTACATTCACAGAATTTCACACACACATTCATACACCGATGCCGGAAGAAACCATGCAAGGCACCAACCTGCACATCAGGAGTAATTAGTGGTTCAGTGTCTTGCTCAAGGACACTTCGACATTAACTCTGGGGGAGCCCGGGTTCGAACTGGCAACCTTGCGGTTACCATCCAGCCACTCTACCACTGAGCCACCGCCGCCCCTGGTACGCACGGCACGCACGCACACATTCTAATCATTTAATTTATGTCCATGTAAGAGATACAATACATAAATATTTACAAGGTGCTGTACAGAATGCAGTCAGCAAATCTTGGACAAATACCCACACACACTTCAGGGGTACAGGTAACAACGTCTTCGAACAAATTCTTTTCAGATGTGGGTCGGGCGGTCGGACAATTACATATATTTTTTGGGGTCCTTGACATTAAATAGTTTGAGCACCACTGACATTTGAAACATACAGTAGGTTTTTCAGAAAACTGTCATGATTTAGAAGACGTTTAGTAGAATCTGGTCTCTCAGGTCTAAATGTGTTTTAAACCTGTGTTCTCTCTCTACTCTAAACTGCCTCCCCCTGACCAGCCGGGGCACCTGATGGAGGGGAAAGGAACTGGTTGGAATAACGTGTTCCTTCCACGCGCTACGTCCAACCAGGGAAACTCCCCCCTGTCAGGTGTAAAGGAGCGACCTGGACACTCAGGCATGAAGGAAGCATGAGTTCAAGTCCGTTGCTCTCCCCATGTCCCCCATATATGGGGACTAGGTTGGCGGAGGGTGTGTAGAGCCCAGGATCACATTAGATAATTGACACAGGGGTGAAAAATGGGTTACAAAATCGTGGGATAAAAAAATATTATAAAAAAAAAAAACCTGTGTTCTCTGTGTGTCCAACCTCTGGTCTCTCAGGTCTTAATGGGTTTTAACCCTGTGTTCTCTGTGCGTCCACTAGCGTTCATCTCCAACCTGACCATCCAGAGGCAGCACTTCCCCAACGATGACGACCAGGTGGGCGCGGCCAAGGCTCTGATGAGGCTGCAGGACACCTACCAGCTGGACACCAGCACCATATCCACTGGACCGCTGCCCGGTGAGGCGTCTGTGTGTGTGTGTGTGTGTGTGCGTGTGTGTGGGTGTGGGTGCGCGTGCATGCGTGCGTGTGCTCGTGCGCCAATGTGGTGCAATGAAGATGGCTCTCTACCAGCTCACAACGCGTTGCAGCCTGCCCTGAAGGAAACCAACCGACCGATTAAATGATTCATGTAGGATGTCATTAAATGTAGGAAACAAACAATATACACATAAAAATGTATCGGCTTCCCACAAATGGGTCCCGACCCACTGTTTGTGAATGATTGCTGTCAGAATATAGAGCTTTAATTTGTTATATAAAACACTTTTAGATGTAACAAAAAACAAAAAACAAAACATTACTTGCTTTGTACTTTCCTGCTGGCAGCCTCTGAGTGCCAACGTGGTTGTTTGGACCTGTTGAATTATGTGCCTCCGGCGGTTGACATTTTAACACATTCCACGCGTTAGTATAATAAGCAATAGTATAATTGAGCATTTGACCCATCTCTTGGAGCGGTGAGCCGCAGCCAAGGAACGGTGAGCTGCAGCCAAGGAGCAGTGAGCTGCAGCCAAGGAACGGTGAGCTCCAGCCAAGGAGCAGTGAGCTGCAGCCAAGGAGCAGTGAGCTGCAGCCAAGGAGCAGTGAGCTGCAGCCGTGCCGCACTCGGGAATCATTTGATTAGTTGATTTGAGCCCCAATCCAACCCTTTGATGCTGAGTGCCAAGCAGGGAGGCACATTTTTACAGTCTTCGGTATGACTAGGCCGGGGATCGAACCACAACCTCCCAGTTTCAGGGCGGACACTCTAACCACAAGGCCACTGTCTGGTATCTTTATATACCATATAGTTTAATTACCTTTGGAGCATAACGCCGAAGTATTTACGCCTTTGATCCATGAAAATCCCCCTAAAAATAGTCCCCCGATTTGTTATTGAGCCGACAAAAAAGCCACTCCCGCGATCCGCCTCACAGACAAAGAGCAAAGCGAGATAAGATCGTCTCTACCCCCTCGTTCACTTTGCATTGGACTCAGTTTCCCAGAAGCCCTTGCAAGCGAGTTATAGTTTGATTTCCGGTTACGTCATCATAACGCGCCAGCCTCGTCACGATGTCCGCGACGGATTTCCATAATAATATCTCTCTCTCTCTCTGTGTCTCTCTACCAGGAACGTCCTCAGACGACGTGCGCTACCGGGCCAAGCTGACGGCGGACGACTGCTTCGACCTGGGCAAGGTGGCGTACTCTGAGGCCGACTACTACCACACGGAGCTGTGGATGGAGGAGGCGCTGGCGCAGCTGGACCGCGCTAACGACGCTAACAAAGCTAACGACGCTAACAAAGCTAACGACGCTAACGCCGTGGACCAGCTGGACCACGCCCCCCGCGCTGACGAGGCCACCGTGACCGCCGTCACCGTCCTGGACTACCTCAGCTATGCCATCTACCAGCAGGGGGAGCTGGAGAGGGCCCTGGAGCACACCAGGAGACTGCTGCAGCTGGGTGAGTGCAGCAGCCCCGCTGCTTAAAGCGTTTGAGAACCTCTCTGTGCTGAACGGAACAGAGCCAATAGGCTCTATGCACAGTATAGTAGCCTAATGAGGCTACTATACTGTGCATAGAGCCTATTGGCCCTCACTAATGAGGCTACTATACTGTGAGCCTATTGGTCCTCCCTAATGAGGCTACTATACTGTGCATAGAGCCTATTGGTCCTCCCTAATGAGGCTACTATACTGTGCATAGAGCCTATTGGTCCTCCCTAATGAGGCTACTATACTGTGCATAGAGCCTATTGGTCCTCCCTAATGAGGCTACTATACTGTGCATAGAGCCTATTGGTCCTCACTAATGAGGCTACTATACTGTGCATAGAGCCTATTGGTCCTCCCTAATGAGGCTACTATACTGTGCATAGAGCCTATTGGCCCTCACTAATGCTACTATACTGTGCATAGAGCCTATTGGTCCTCACTAAGGCTACTATACTGTGCATAGAGCCTATTGGTCCTCACTAAGGCTACTATACTGTGCATAGAGCCTATTGGTCCTCACTAATGCTACTATACTGTGCATATAGCCTATTGGTCCTCACTAAGGCTACTATACTGTGCATAGAGCCTATTGGTCCTCCCTAATGAGGCTACTATACTGTGCATAGAGCCTATTGGTCCTCCCTAATGAGGCTACTATACTGTGCATAGAGCCTATTGGCCCTCACTAAGGCTACTATACTGTGCATAGAGCCTATTGGTCCTCACTAAGGCTACTATACTGTGCATAGAGCCTATTGGTCCTCACTAATGCTACTATACTGTGCATATAGCCTATTGGTCCTCACTAAGGCTACTATACTGTGCATAGAGCCTATTGGTCCTCACTAAGGCTGCATAGAGCCTATTGGCCCTCACTAAGGCTACTGTACTGTGCATAGAGCCTATTGGTCCTCACTAATGCTACTATACTGTGCATAGAGCCTATTGGCCCTCACTAAGGCTGCATAGAGCCTATTGGCCCTCACTAAGGCTACTATACTGTGCATAGAGCCTATTGGCCCTCACTAAGGCTGCATAGAGCCTATTGGCCCTCACTATGGCTACTATACTGTGCATAGAGCCTATTGGCCCTCACTAATGCTACTATACTGTGCATAGAGCCTATTGGTCCTCACTAAGGCTACTATACTGTGCATAGAGCCGATTGGTCCTCACTAATGCTACTATACTGTGCATAGAGCCTATTGGCCCTCACTAATGCTACTATACTGTGCATAGAGCCTATTGGTCCTCACTAATGAGGCTACTATACTGTGCATAGAGCCTATTGGTCCTCACTAATGCTACTATACTGTGCATAGAGCCTATTGGCCCTCACTAAGGCTACTATACTGTGCATAGAGCCTATTGGTCCTCACTAATGAGGCTACTATACTGTGCATAGAGCCTATTGGTCCTCCCTAATGAGGCTACTATACTGTGCATAGAGCCTATTGGCCCTCACTAATGCTACTATACTGTGCATAGAGCCTATTGGTCCTCACTAATGCTACTATACTGTGCATAGAGCCTATTGGTCCTCACTAATGCTACTATACTGTGCATAGAGCCTATTGGTCCTCACTAAGGCTACTATACTGTGCATAGAGCCTATTGGTCCTCACTAAGGCTACTATACTGTGCATAGAGCCTATTGGTCCTCCCTAATGAGGCTACTATACTGTGCATAGAGCCTATTGGCCCTCACTAAGGCTACTATACTGTGCATAGAGCCTATTGGTCCTCACTAAGGCTACTATACTGTGCATAGAGCCTATTGGTCCTCACTAATGAGGCTATTATACTGTGCATAGAGCCTATTGGTCCTCACTAATGCTACTATACTGTGCATAGAGCCTATTGGTCCTCCCTAATGAGGCTACTATACTGTGCATAGAGCCTATTGGTCCTCACTAATGCTACTATACTGTGCATAGAGCCTATTGGTCCTCCCTAATGAGGCTACTATACTGTGCATAGAGCCTATTGGTCCTCACTAATGCTACTATACTGTGCATAGAGCCTATTGGTCCTCCCTAATGAGGCTACTATACTGTGCATAGAGCCTATTGGTCCTCCCTAATGAGGCTACTATACTGTGCATAGAGCCTATTGGTCCTCCCTAATGAGGCTACTATACTGTGCATAGAGCCTATTGGTCCTCACTAAGGCTACTATACTGTGCATAGAGCCTATTGGTCCTCACTAAGGCTACTATACTGTGCATAGAGCCTATTGGTCCTCACTAATGAGGCTATTATACTGTGCATAGAGCCTATTGGTCCTCACTAATGCTACTATACTGTGCATAGAGCCTATTGGTCCTCCCTAATGAGGCTACTATACTGTGCATAGAGCCTATTGGTCCTCACTAATGCTACTATACTGTGCATAGAGCTTATTGGTCCTCACTAATGCTACTATACTGTGCATAGAGCCTATTGGTCCTCACTAATGCTACTATACTGTGCATAGAGCCTATTGGCCCTCACTAAGGCTACTATACTGTGCATAGAGCCTATTGGCCCTCACTAAGGCTACTATACTGTGCATAGAGCCTATTGGTCCTCACTAATGCTACTATACTGTGCATAGAGCCTATTGGCCCTCACTAAGGCTACTATACTGTGCATAGAGCCTATTGGTCCTCACTAAGGCTGCATAGAGCCTATTGGCCCTCACTAAGGCTACTATACTGTGCATAGAGCCTATTGGTCCTCACTAATGCTACTATACTGTGCATAGAGCCTATTGGCCCTCACTAATGCTACTATACTGTGCATAGAGCCTATTGGTCCTCACTAAGGCTACTATACTGTGTATAGAGCCTATTGGTCCTCACTAAGGCTACTATACTGTGCATAGAGCCTATTGGTCCTCACTAATGCTACTATACTGTGCATAGAGCCTATTGGCCCTCACTAATGCTACTATACTGTGCATAGAGCCTATTGGTCCTCACTAAGGCTACTATACTGTGCATAGAGCCTATTGGTCCTCACTAATGCTCAATATAAGTCTACTCGCTCTTAGCCTGGGAGGCATACCAAGATTCCCTGTAATTTTAGGCCCTACCCATTATATATAGTATACAGTATAGTGTTTATATATATATATATATATATATATATATATATATATATATAGTATATCACTCTTGTGTTCCAACTCTTAGCGACTAGCGAGACAAAAAACAAACGGGTAGGAACGACAGAAAGAAATGGAAACCACGCACATCCACAAATTAATTTCAACGGGTGCAGGATCCAAAAGAATAGCTAAGAAAGGAAAGAGGAGATCCGCACACCGTTTTAAAAGCTCCCAAAACAAGTTATTGACAACAAAGCGGAAAACAATACAACGTTTGGGCCTCAGGGGCCTTCGTCATGTATACTGACGAAGTGTACCTGTTGGGTCGTAGTTCCCTGTGAGTTCCTGTATATTTTCTGTGATTTTTCCTGCCTTCTTTGCCCTGTTTATGGAACAACCTCAGTTTATTTAATAAATCCTTCTAAGTTTAATTGCTCTCCCTGCTGTCGCCTGCATTTGGGTCCTCATCCGTACTCACTCGTAAGTAACACACGCCAATAGAAATAGAATCTAAAGCCTTTATCTTCCTGGAAAGTTAACATTGTGAAATAGCTAAGCCATTGAAGCCGACCATGTTCTGAACAGTGAATAGTAATTGCTACCATTACACAGGCGTCAGGAGGATCTCCATGTAAGGTTAGACTGAGCCCCAGGCACTCCTTTGTGCACCAGTTAACCCATTTGAGGACCATTCTACAAATGCCTTCTAAATCCTGACAGTTTTCTGAAAAGAAAATCATGTTTCTATGTCAGTCGTTCTCAAACATTGTCCTGTCAAGGACCCCCAAAAATATATGCCGACCCCCATCTGAAAATATGTTGTTCCAGGGACCCCCTCCAGAAGCAAAGATTTGAGTTAAAAACGTTAGCTCTGAGAGAATATATATTCAAAGATTTGCACCACATTTTCACGATTTAAAAAAAATAGCAGATCTACAATCTGTAGATCCGGGTTGAGTTAATCGTGTCCTCATGTCTCTCTCTCTCTCGCCCTCTCTCTCTCTCTGTCAGACCCTGACCACCAGCGGGCCAACGGTAACCTGAAGTACTTTGAATACCAGCTGACCAAGCAGAAGAAGGCAGAGGAGGAGGAGGAGGAGGAGGCGAGGAAGAAGGAGGGAGGAGAAGGAGGCGGGGGGAAGGGAGCGGAGAGGGAGAAGAGGGAGACGAGGGAGACGAAGGAGAAGGAGACAAAGGAGACGAAGGAGAAAGGTCGTCCCACGTTCAAAACCGACTACCTGCCCGAGAGGAGGAAATACGAGAAGCTGTGCCGAGGAGAGGGACTCAAGCTGGTAGGAGATGCATGCACGCACGCACGCACGCACGCACGCACGCACACACACAATCTGCTGAAAAAATTAACACTGCATTACTCGCTGCCCGTTTGAAACGGCCTTAAGCTCACCGAATACTTATCTCACCGTCTCTTTCTTTCTGCTTAAATGACTCTCTCTCTCTCTCTCTCTCTCTCTCTCTATCCTCTCTCTCTATCCTCTCTCTCTTCCTCTCTCTCTCTCTCTCTCTCTCTATCCTCTCTCTTCCTCTCTCTCTCTCTCTCTCTCTCTCTCTCTCTCTCTCTCTCTCTCTCTCTCTATCTCTACCCCCCTCCATCAGACGCCGCGCAGGCAGAGCCGGCTGTTCTGTCGCTACTACGACAACAAGCGCCACCCGTTGTACGTGATTGGTCCGGTGAAGCAGGAGGACGAGTGGGACAGCCCCTACATCGTGCGCTACCTGGACGTGGTGTCGGAGCAGGAGATGGAGAAGGTCAAGGAGCTGGCCAAGCCCAGGGTGAGAGTTCACGCCGTCGCCACTGGAGGGCGCCATAACCCCTTTAATAGTACCAGTGGTTTTCAACCTTCCGACCACCTTTTGTGACCAGGTTTGACTGAGAGACTGCCATCGTGCAACCTTCACCAGAGGAGAAAAACTGAATTTATTTATATTTTATCCAAAATGAGTTAATAGCACAGGCAGACTCTTCACATACTAGAGCATGTCTGAAATAAATGTCAGAGCTGAAATCGACATGTAAATATGAAACATATGTAGCTAGGTGTAATGTTAGAGACCACAGAAGACATGTAAACATGAAATACATGCTTAAACATGTAGCTAGGTGTAATGTTAGAGACCACAGAAGTGAACCTTTCAAGCCTGTTTTCTCAACTCGCTGTTTCTCTGCAAGACATTACTCTATAGGCCATATCTCCAAAACTGGTGGGTCAAACTGAACAACCAATATGTCAATTTGAAGCTATGATTCCCTGCTTTCATGTGACATGAAAAAAACGAAAATTAAAAAAAATCCAATGGCAGTCCAAATTTGGCCACATTTGATGGCATTTAGCCTCACAGACCCAAAACGAAAGAATATTTTGGTGTTTGGATAGTATTTTGTCCACAAGACAGAGAACAGGCAAACGTTATTTTACATGCTCTAATTGTGTAGACTTCTTATCTTGTAAATTAAGCCTTATGCAGGTATTTAACAATAATTTAACTCTTGAGAGTGTAAAATTGAAAGGTCCATTTGGTTTCATTTTACACTCTTAAGAGTCGAGAGTTAAAGATCTAATAAGGGTCCATTTGGTTACCAACTCTCCATCATTTAGCCGGGGACCACCTGGAACCCCCCCTCAAGGACCACTGGTTGAAAACCACTGCCTTATCCCATTCTAGACGGGAACCCCTTTTGGTGTTTTAACTAAGCATTATGTTATACTTTAGCTATTGAAAAATAGCAGATCTACAAGCTCATAGCGCGCCACCGAGTGGCGCGCTACGAGCTTGTAGGTCTGCTATTTTTGAAAAATCGTAAAAATGCGGCACAAATCTTTGAATATATATTCTTTCGGAGCGAACGTTTTTTTTATTTCGACGTCAGGCCTAAATGGGTTATTACACTAAGACATGTTGTCAACTAACTACAGTTTATGGTTGTATGAACTATTTCTGACAGACAATAGTTGATAGTGTCGTATAGTTACAAGTTGCAATGCAGCACATACACATTCATGTATTCCCATTTATATTTCATTATTTTGTTTTGATTGCTTTGTTCCACTTTTGCCTTGGCAATGTAAACGTGTTGTGTCATGTTTTCTCATGCCGATAAAGCTCCATTGAATTTAGTTGTAAAGTGATCTCTGTCTGTCTGTCTGTCTGTCTCTGTCTGTCTCTGTCTCTGTCTCTGTCTCTGTCTCTCTCTATCTGTCTCTCTCTCTGTCTCTCTCTCTCAGTTAAGACGTGCCACAGTTCATGACCCAAACACAGGGAAACTGACCACAGCTCACTACAGAGTGTCCAAGAGGTAAGAGGCTAAATGAAGGCCTATTCATCATAGTCCAGTGTTCAGTGAAGAGGTGACCACCATCTGCACTGGTCAGTAAAAACAGAGAGATGTGTTGTGTGAGCAGTGACCACCGCAACGTGACGTCATGTTGGTCACCTCTTCACCGAAACTAGACTATGAACAGCCCATTTAGGCCTGACGTCGAATTTAAAAAAAATGTCTTCTAAATCATGACAGTTTTCTGAAAAAC
>NC_136805.1:3923695-3963695 GCF_951216825.1 Electrona antarctica | reverse complement strand
CACTCTGCTACCCCAGTGGGTCTCAAACACTCTGCTACCCCAGTGGGTCTCACTGTGGAAACACTCTGCTACCCCAGTGGGTCTCAAACACTCTGCTACCCCATGGGTCTCTGTGGAAACACTCTGCTACCCCATGGGTCTCTGTGGAAACACTCTGCTACCCCATGGGTCTCTGTGGAAACACTCTGCTACCCCATGGGTCTCAAACACTCTGCTACCCCAGTGGGTCTCAAACACTCTGCTACCCCATGGGTCTCAAACACTCTGCTACCCCAGTGGGTCTCAAACACTCTGCTACCCCAGTGGGTCTCAAACACTCTGCTACCCCATGGGTCTCTGTGGAAACACTCTGCTACCCCATGGGTCTCTGTGGAAACACTCTGCTACCCCATGGGTCTCTGTGGAAACACTCTGCTACCCCATGGGTCTCAAACACTCTGCTACCCCAGTGGGTCTCAACACTCTGCTACCCCAGTGGGTCTCAAACACTCTGCTACCCCAGTGGGTCTCAAACACTCTGCTACCCCATGGGTCTCAAACACTCTGCTACCCCATGGGTCTCAAACACTCTGCTACCCCAGTGGGTCTCAAACACTCTGCTACCCCAGTGGGTCTCACTGTGGAAACACTCTGCTACCCCATGGGTCTCAAACACTCTGCTACCCCAGTGGGTCTGAAACACTCTGCTACCCCAGTGGGTCTCAAACACTCTGCTACCCCATGGGTCTCACTGTGGAAACACTCTGCTACCCCATGGGTCTCAAACACTCTGCTACCCCAGTGGGTCTCACTGTGGAAACACTCTGCTACCCCATGGGTCTCACTGTGGAAACACTCTGCTACCCAGTGGGTCTCAAACACTCTGCTACCCCAGTGGGTCTCACTGTGGAAACACTCTGCTACCCCATGGGTCTCACTGTGGAAACACTCTGCTACCCAGTGGGTCTCAAACACTCTGCTACCCCATGGGTCTCACTGTGGAAACACTCTGCTACCCAGTGGGTCTCAAACACTCTGCTACCCCATGGGTCTCAAACACTCTGCTACCCCATGGGTCTCAAACACTCTGCTACCCCATGGGTCTCACTGTGGAAACACTCTGCTACCCAGTGGGTCTCAAACACTCTGCTACCCAGTGGGTCTCAAACACTCTGCTACCCCATGGGTCTCAAACACTCTGCTACCCCATGGGTCTCACTGTGGAAACACTCTGCTACCCCATGGGTCTCAAACACTCTGCTACCCCAGTGGGTCTCACTGTGGAAACACTCTGCTACCCCAGTGGGTCTCAAACACTCTGCTACCCCATGGGTCTCAAACACTCTGCTACCCCAGTGGGTCTCAAACACTCTGCTACCCCAGTGGGTCTCAAACACTCTGCTACCCCAGTGGGTCTCAAACACTCTGCTACCCCATGGGTCTCAAACACTCTGCTACCCCAGTGGGTCTCAAACACTCTGCTACCCCAGTGGGTCTCAAACACTCTGCTACCCCAGTGGGTCTCAAACACTCTGCTACCCCAGTGGGTCTCAAACACTCTGCTACCCCATGGGTCTCAAACACTCTGCTACCCCAGTGGGTCTCAAACACTCTGCTACCCCAGTGGGTCTCAAACACTCTGCTACCCCAGTGGGTCTCACTGTGGAAACACTCTGCTACCCCAGTGGGTCTCAAACACTCTGCTACCCCAGTGGGTCTCAAACACTCTGCTACCCAGTGGGTCTCAAACACTCTGCTACCCCAGTGGGTCTCAAACACTCTGCTACCCCAGTGGGTCTCAAACACTCTGCTATCCCAGTGGGTCTCAAACACTCTGCTACCCCAGTGGGTCTCAAACACTCTGCTACCCCAGTGGGTCTCAAACACTCTGCTACCCCAGTGGGTCTCTAAACACTCTGCTACCCCAGTGGGTCTCAAACACTCTGCTACCCCATGGGTCTCAAACACTCTGCTACCCCATGGGTCTCAAACACTCTGCTACCCCAGTGGGTCTCAAACACTCTGCTACCCCATGGGTCTCAAACACTCTGCTACCCCATGGGTCTCAAACACTCTGCTACCCCATGGGTCTCAAACACTCTGCTACCCCATGGGTCTCTGTGGAAACACTCTGCTACCCCAGTGGGTCTCTGTGGAAACACTCTGCTACCCCAGTGGGTCTCACTGTGGAAACACTCTGCTACCCCAGTGGGTCTCACTGTGGAAACACTCTGCTACCCCATGGGTCTCAAACACTCTGCTACCCCAGTGGGTCTCAAACACTCTGCTACCCCAGTGGGTCTCAAACACTCTGCTACCCCAGTGGGTCTCAAACACTCTGCTACCCCAGTGGGTCTCTGTGGAAACACTCTGCTACCCCAGTGGGTCTCAAACACTCTGCTACCCCAGTGGGTCTCTGTGGAAACACTCTGCTACCCCAGTGGGTCTCAAACACTCTGCTACCCCAGTGGGTCTCAAACACTCTGCTACCCCAGTGGGTCTCAAACACTCTGCTACCCCAGTGGGTCTCTGTGGAAACACTCTGCTACCCCAGTGGGTCTCACTGTGGAAACACTCTGCTACCCCAGTGGGTCTCAAACACTCTGCTACCCCAGTGGGTCTCACTGTGGAAACACTCTGCTACCCCATGGGTCTCAAACACTCTGCTACCCCAGTGGGTCTCAACACTCTGCTACCCCAGTGGGTCTCAAACACTCTGCTACCCCAGTGGGTCTCAAACACTCTGCTACCCCATGGGTCTCAAACACTCTGCTACCCCATGGGTCTCAAACACTCTGCTACCCCATGGGTCTCAAACACTCTGCTACCCCAGTGGGTCTCAAACACTCTGCTACCCCAGTGGGTCTCTGTGGAAACACTCTGCTACCCCAGTGGGTCTCACTGTGGAAACACTCTGCTACCCCAGTGGGTCTCACTGTGGAAACACTCTGCTACCCCAGTGGGTCTCACTGTGGAAACACTCTGCTACCCCAGTGGGTCTCACTGTGGAAACACTCTGCTACCCCAGTGGGTCTCACTGTGGAAACACTCTGCTACCCCAGTGGGTCTCAAACACTCTGCTACCCCAGTGGGTCTCACTGTGGAAACACTCTGCTACCCCAGTGGGTCTCAAACACTCTGCTACCCCAGTGGGTCTCACTGTGGAAACACTCTGCTACCCCATGGGTCTCAAACACTCTGCTACCCCAGTGGGTCTCAAACACTCTGCTACCCCAGTGGGTCTCAAACACTCTGCTACCCCATGGGTCTCACTGTGGAAACACTCTGCTACCCCAGTGGGTCTCAAACACTCTGCTACCCCAGTGGGTCTCAAACACTCTGCTACCCCAGTGGGTCTCAAACACTCTGCTACCCCATGGGTCTCAAACACTCTGCTACCCCAGTGGGTCTCACTGTGGAAACACTCTGCTACCCCAGTGGGTCTCACTGTGGAAACACTCTGCTACCCCAGTGGGTCTCACTGTGGAAACACTCTGCTACCCCAGTGGGTCTCACTGTGGAAACACTCTGCTACCCCAGTGGGTCTCAAACACTCTGCTACCCCATGGGTCTCACTGTGGAAACACTCTGCTACCCCAGTGGGTCTCACTGTGGAAACACTCTGCTACCCCAGTGGGTCTCAAACACTCTGCTACCCCAGTGGGTCTCAAACACTCTGCTACCCCAGTGGGTCTCAAACACTCTGCTACCCCAGTGGGTCTCACTGTGGAAACACTCTGCTACCCCAGTGGGTCTCAAACACTCTGCTACCCCATGGGTCTCAAACACTCTGCTACCCCAGTGGGTCTCAAACACTCTGCTACCCCAGTGGGTCTCAAACACTCTGCTACCCCAGTGGGTCTCACTGTGGAAACACTCTGCTACCCCAGTGGGTCTCAAACACTCTGCTACCCCATGGGTCTCACTGTGGAAACACTCTGCTACCCCAGTGGGTCTCAAACACTCTGCTACCACAGTGGGTCTCAAACACTCTGCTACCCCAGTGGGTCTCAAACACTCTGCTACCCCAGTGGGTCTCACTGTGGAAACACTCTGCTACCCCATGGGTCTCAAACACTCTGCTACCCCAGTGGGTCTCAAACACTCTGCTACCCCATGGGTCTCAAACACTCTGCTACCCCATGGGTCTCAAACACTCTGCTACCCCAGTGGGTCTCACTGTGGAAACACTCTGCTACCCCATGGGTCTCAAACACTCTGCTACCCCATGGGTCTCAAACACTCTGCTACCCCAGTGGGTCTCACTGTGGAAACACTCTGCTACCCCATGGGTCTCACTGTGGAAACACTCTGCTACCCCAGTGGGTCTCAAACACTCTGCTACCCCATGGGTCTCAAACACTCTGCTACCCCAGTGGGTCTCACTGTGGAAACACTCTGCTACCCCAGTGGGTCTCAAACACTCTGCTACCCCATGGGTCTCAAACACTCTGCTACCCCAGTGGGTCTCAAACACTCTGCTACCCCAGTGGGTCTCAAACACTCTGCTACCCCAGTGGGTCTCAAACACTCTGCTACCCCAGTGGGTCTCAAACACTCTGCTACCCCAGTGGGTCTCAACGTCTTGTCTTGCTTCTCCAGAAAGATGAACCAGACGCCTTCAAGGAGCTGGGCACAGGAAACCGCATCGCCACCTGGCTGCTATACGTTAGTAACCCTTTAATTAATCACATTGTCAGCTGTGAATGATTCTTATCGTATCAGTTTATCAGAAGAAGAAATAATCTGGATTTCTTGAATAGTTCCCATGCATTCTGATTCTGACCTGTGGGTCATTCTCTCTCCTCTATGCTGCAGATGAGCGACGTGGCCTCCGGGGGCGCCACCGTCTTCACAGACATAGGGGCGTCTGTGGTGCCCAGAAAGGTACAGATCACAGCACATCTACATCACATGGCAACACACAGTGGCGTGCACAGACATTCTGAGGGGCAGGTGCTCAAGTGAGAAAAGGGCCCCTTTTGAAGTGCAGGTGCTTTAGCACCACCTGGTGTCTATCTGTGCACACAACGTGGAAAGTAACCAAGGGCATTTGCATATGTACTGTACTTAAGTACAATTTTGAGGCTTAAAGGACCACTTCACCACTTTTCAACTTCTCTTCCTATAATTGGTCCTCACTAATGATCATGATAAAATACCGCAATTTTTTTCTACTCAATCTGTGAGGGCTGTGGGCAGTTCAGAAACCCGTCCACCAGTGACATCATCGATGGGGATTCCAAGCCAATAGAAACTACAGGCTTTCTTTTCCTGAAAAGTTGCAATGCAAAAATGGAAGCCATCGGTCTCACGATAATACAAATCTAAATATATTTTAAAACAAATCTTGTTTTAAAAAAGAATCTGCCTAACGATGATGTCACTGGTAAACGGATGTCTGAACTGCCCACAGCCCTCCTATATGAGACACAGAACGAGCAGAAAAAAATTGTGGTGTTTTATCATGAACATTATTGACCAATTATATGAAGAGATGTTAAAGTGGTGAAGTGGTCCTTTAAGTAAAACTTGTGAGTACTTTTTGAACCACACATGCTGATAATGCTAGTAGAGACTAGAGCTGTGGCTATCAATCCAATCCACTCTGTTTATAGAGCACCGAAGTCTGACGTCGACATTGGTAGAGGCTGTGCGCCAAGTCCACGTGTTCGTGTACTTTTTATTTGCATTGCAATCCTTAGCTGTATGGCTACCAAAACGGTGCTAGTGTGTGGCGTCTCCTTTCACAAATTACATATTAGGACTCAATTGGCAACATTTTTCAGTGGTGAGATTTTATTTATCTTTAATCCATGTGTATATAGGGGTCAGCCGTGTTCTGGTACAACCTCTTCCCTGACGGAGAAGGAGACTACAGGACCAGACACGCAGCCTGTCCTGTCCTGGTGGGCAACAAGTGGGGTGAGTCGGCCATCTTTGTCTCCAGCAGCCCAAGGCATGCATGGGGAGAGTATGTTTTGCACTCCGTGTGTGTGTGTGTGTGTGTGTTGACTGTTCGCTGCTTAGTTCACCTCCCAATGTAGGAATGAATGGACCATTGTAAGCGCTTTGAGTAAGCACGTAGTGCATAGAAAAGCGCTATAAAAATGCAATTCATTAGTATTATTATTATTATTATTATTGATGATGTCTACTTACTGTGGGCGGCGGTGGCTCAGGGGTAGAGTGGCTGGATGGTAACCGGGTGCCAGTTCGATCCCTGTGGGCTCCCCCAAAGTTAGCGTCAAAGTGTCCTTGAGCAAGACACTGAACCCCTAATTGCTCCTGATGTGCTGGTTGGTTCCTTGCATGGTTTCCACCGCCATCGGTGTATGAATGTGTGTGTGAATGGGTGAAGGTAATGCACAATCTATGTAAAGCGCCTTGGATAAAGGTGCTATATAAATGCACCATTTACCATTTACCTGTTTTTATCCTCTTTGTCTTCAGTTTCTAACAAATGGATCCACGAGCGAGGCCAGGAGTTCAGGAGGCGCTGTGACCTGACGGAGACGGTCTGACCGGACGCCCCAGCACTCTTCCTCATCTGAGCCCCCCCCCACACTCCTCCCCCTCTGAGCCCCCACCTCCAACCATCCCCCTTTCATTTCCTGTTCCTTTGACTGCTGACTCTGAAGTGACACCTCGATTTTTTTAATCTGAAGTATGTATGTGTTTGTTAGTGTGCGCGACTGCGCGTGTGTACTGTATGCCTGACTCGGTGTGGATTTTTTGTGTGTGCGTGTGTGTGTGTGTGTGTGTGTGTGTCAAGTTAGTGCCTTATTTCGTGTACAGTAAAATCCTCAGTGTTCATTTAACTCCGGGAGGGTTAAAAATGGACGGTCCAGTCAGTTGTATTTCTACGGCTGCCAAATCTGATAGATAGATACAGTAGATAGATAGATAATCACACACACAGACAGCCTTCTTGGTGTCTCAGCCCTGAGGTCCTTCAGGGACAAACGCCAGATAAAAACACTGACATTTGTAGCTAAATGAAAGAACACTGTGTCTCTCTGTGCCTCAACCACTCCTCCCTCATCTGAACGGAGCAGAGTTACCAGAAAATGCACTAAGATATGATATTAGGAGCAGTTTGTCCTTTATGATATGCTGTTGTTTTTTGTTTTGTTGTTTCTTTTGCATGAACCCTGAGTTTAATGTTCAGGGATCATATTATAGCTTTTTTCGACTACAAGAACTATATAAGTGTGCCGTGCCATAAAAGGGTATTTGACAGCTTCTGTTTTCCATACATACTACACAAGGTTTCAGATAAGGTTCTTAGAATCTAATCTGGGCCCTAGCTGCCTATGAGGGAGTGCTAACCTCCAGTTCTCAGAACACAGAACTTGTATACTGAAGGGTTTTCCCAAAAAATGGCTAAACCAGCTGATCTACAAGCTCACAGAGAGTCACATTGCAACGCACTGTGAGCTTGTAGATCGGTTACATTCACAATTTTACTTTACTTGTATTTGTAAAGGTAGTGTACGTACTGTACCACCTCCCTGGTTCTGGTTATAATGGAAACTTAAGCCACAACAAAGTCATAACCTCTGACAACCTTGTAGTCGAAAAGAGCCAATAGTCTAGTGGTGTTTTCAGCCAGTGGAAGACTGGAAGTCACACTGACTGAATCATATATCAGTTCCTGGTTGAGTCTTATTTGAGTCTATAGTGTTACACTATGCCAAGTGATACTGTTGAGAAGTATTGCCTTGTTTTGCAGTACCAATATTCAGGATAGAGGCGTAAGAAATGCATGAAGGAGGACTTTTACGATTTAAACCACTACATGAACACATTGTTGCTGTCGGGGGAGGAAACCACCTAACTCCATTCTAGAGTTTTTTTATTTTCTTTTTTTGCATAAATCAGTGCTATTGAACACCTTTTACGTCTGTGTGTTGTTTCGAAAGTATTGAATCAATGGAAAGTATTAAAACGTGCTTGGGACAAAACCTCTTAACTCCATTGGACCCTCAAACTGACTGCTAAAGGCAGCTAACTCCACCACCTCTCCCCCCTCTTCTCATGGAAGTAATTGACAATATATATAAAGTCACAACACCAGCTTTGATGAGGCTGTATTGCTTTGTTTTCAAAATATAAAGGATTTCTTCATTTCAGTTAGGTGGTTTCTCCCCGACAGCAGCTAGACATCCATGTCAACCATCATATGCTTCTTATAGTTCATGCTTTAATGCAGGGGTCTTCAACAGTGGGTCCGGGACCCCTAGGGGGTTCATGCTTTAATGCAGGGGTCTTCAGCAGCGGGTCCGGGACCCCTAGGGGGTTCATGCTCTAATGCTGGGGTCTTCAACAGCGGGTCCAGGACCCCTAGGGGGTTCCCGGACCCGCTTGTCTCTCTCTCAGCGAAGGGTAACCTGACTCCGCCAGATTGCGGCAGTATTGAGTTCACAAGTTCCCTCCTCCTGCCTGGATCTGGGCTCTCTCAAGCAGAAACGATGAACCCGGAAGCAGCGGGACAAATATGATATCTCCATAATAATTTTGAGTTGTTGTCTTGTTAGGTTGTGTTTACATTTGCACTGTTATGTGGCAGCGCTTCAATACGTCATCAGTATCGAGTTGATCCCGCCTCTAGCATATCTCTCCGGTCAGAAATGGCTCGGAGTGCATCGTCTCTGCCCGAGAGGAACCAGATGGGCAGATGGGAGCAGGAGGAGGAACTCACTGCTGCCACCAGCTGGCGGAGTCGGGTTAAGCGAAGGGGGAAAGGGCCCTGTTCTAATGACACAATCCTTTTCTCCTCTTAACGAATGGAATGTGCAGAAAGTGCAATGTGACGCTCTGATGCAGCTTTCTGTTAAGGCTGTGGATTTGTATAAAGGTAATTGAGATACTTTAATTTGGCTCCAGTTGTGTTGGTAATAAAGACCTTTTTTTTTTTGTATACATTTTTCCATCCATCCATTCATTCATTCATTGATCCCTCCATCGTTGAGCTGTACTGAGCTGATAAAAACGTGTACAAGACGAGAAATGTCACTTTGCAAAAAGAAACGTGTGCGTGTGTGTGTGCGTGTGCGTGTGTGTGTGTGTGTGTGCGTGTGTGTGTGTGCGTGTGCTGTAGCTACATGTATGGGTTTTTACCTCTATGTATGCAGAGAAATGTTTTTTAGATAAATAAATGTCATGTGAATATTAATATCGAGTGTGATATGGTCTATTATGTATTCTGTATGATGTGATGTAGTACTTTATTGTCAGTTCACACTGAAATTTGTCTTGCGTCCCAGCAGCCAAGTATGCAGAACACACACACACACACACACACACACACACACACACACACACACACATTTGACATAACCCAAAGAACAAGACAACTTACATACATAAAGACATGAAGACAAGAGCAATGTCCACCGCCTAGATTACCCCATAGAAGCTCATAGATTTCTGGAGGACCCTGGCACAAAATATTGGGGGGCCCACTCCGTAGCCAAATGAATCAATCTGGGGCCCTTGACATGAAGAAGGTTTGAGGCCTCCCCCTGGCCAGCCGGGGCGCCTGATGGAGGGGAAAGGAACTGGTTGGAATAACGTGTTCCTTCCAAGCGCTACGTCCAACCAGGGAAACTCCCCCATGTCAGGTGTAAAGGAGCAACTTGGACACTCCGGCATGAAGGAAGCATGAGTTCAAGTCTGTTGCTCTCCCCATGTCCCCCATATATGGGGACTAGGTTGGCGGAGGGTGTGTAGAGCCCAGGATCACATTAGATAATTGACACGGGGGTGAAAAATGGGTTATAAAAACGGACGAAAATCACTCCGAGACCATGGCCTCGGACGGCATACTATAGCACGCCGTTTTTCATCATTTTTGAGGATTTGAAAAAAGACAAAACATTTCAAAGTAATAACTTCCAGCACGTGTTTCCACAGTAAGCTGAATTATAAAAAGTGTGAATGGAGTTTCTAGGTGAAAGTCATTTTTTGTGGGCACCTGATTTATTTGATAAATAAGTGGCCAAATACACTATATATGTTTTATGGCCATATATTTCTACAAAATACAAAACCTGTGATGTGCAGTCATTTCGGGGATAAACAAGGAATTGAAGGGTCAATAAAGTTGTTTTAAAGATGTACTGGGCATGTTCAAATCATATACTTTACATTTATTATTCCAACCATTTTCCAAAGCATAGACTTACGTTTTGGGGATGGTAATTTAACATTGAGGTGCCCACTGGCACTGGACCTGTATCCGTCGCTGAGTGTGGCTGATGATGGGTTCCTTCCATCACCCCAGACTCCAGAGAGTGGATTGTCACATACATCCATACAGCTGAGGGGAATGTGACGCCATGGCTGCTGCCTCCTCCTTTTCACCTTTCTCTGCTTCTGACCTCCCCATGGATGGATGGATGTCCTCCAGACTCCTGCTCAGCTCAATCAGCAGGACCACACATGACACGAATACATTTTCTTCCAGTTCGTCGTCAGATCGTCTTGGTACAGAGCGCCCCCTGGTGACTGTAATAATGTCTATGATGAATGAATGCATTTCCTATGTAGGGCCTACTACAGCTCAGTCGCTGTGTAAAGTGGCTAGTGTTCAGAGGGTCACCAGAGATTTCGACCCAGGACTATTCGACCCGGACCATTCGACCCGCTCTCGACCCGCTTGGACCTGACTTTTCGACCCGGACCGCGAGAGAGAGAGAGACAGAGAGAGACATAGAGAGAGAGAGAGAGACAGAGACATACTAATAATAATATGTACATTGATTTACCAAACAATTATTGTGTTGGTGTTTTTATTTACCAAACAATTACAAAGCTAATGGAGGCTAATGGAGGCTAAAGGGAGCCACCCACAGAGACACAGAGACACAGGCCATCAACGATCACATTCCTAAGGCTAGCAGCCACCATCCTCATCCCCATAGCAGAGTATGACGTTTTTTGCTAGTGGGGTTTTGTGAATAATCACATGAAGTATAAAAGTATGATATATATAAGAAAAGTTATAGCTATAATGGTAATGCCTTTATTGATTGTATGCTGTGATTTGAATACACTATATTTTGTCATTCAGTCATAAAGTGACGTTCAGTCTACACATTAGCAGCAGCTCTGTGTTGTCTGACAATTATTCTTGCACTCATTTTATTCTCCCATATAGAACGACACAATGTAACATAGCTCTGTTTACACAATGCTGTACCCCCCTCCAACTGTATATGTTCCCCATCTTAAATCCTGAATATGGAGAATTAGGCATCATATATGAGATGCGAATATTATAATTGGGATTTCATTTATATTGCATATTTCATCTTACTTACATTTTGTTTACAAGGTGAACCCTCTAGGGGTTACACCGTTTGTCTGTTTTTATGTTTTGTGTGAGGACTGCGGATGAAAATTAGCATCTTTGCTAATCCCGGTGTATTTACGTTCATGTGACGTTCATTAATATGCTCTGTCCTGTCTAAATAAACAAATAAAGTAAAGTAAAGTAAAGATAATTCGACCCGGTAAAAACGGGTCGAACGGACTCGAATTTGCGGTTGGTCGAATAGTCCTGGGTCGAAATCTCTGGTGACCGTTCAGAGGGCAGCTAGATGTTTCTGTCGTTGGTGTTGTTAGGCATTTTAGATAACAACATTTAACTTTAAACCTTGAACTCGCAAATCATTAAAAGTTCTAATTGAGTTAACAGTGGTCTACCGTCTCAAGTCTTTAATGTGTATTATTATTATTATTATTATTATTATTATTATTATTATTATTATTATTATTATTATTATTATATATGTTTTTGTTTGTACATTTTAAATTGTATTACATTGTAAAATGTGATTTATTTACCCACGTTGAAAATGTGCAGTGTGCTTTAGCGTGGTGACGTAGAATACGTGGGCCGGAAGTAAATTCCACACAACTGCATGGTGTGTTGACGTCGCACGTGCATGTGGAAACAACCCCAGTGAACACTAACAGGTCAGAACTTTAAACTATTCTACACCAAAATAGATATTGTTAAAGTATTAGTGTAATTGTCAACGAGGTGTTTTATTTAATGAAAGCACCTTAGTAGTCACACAGTGACAATGAAGGAGGACACTGCTATCTAAACTGCTAGTAGAGAAGTGCTTCCAAAGTGAAATACCGGGTAGACCAGTGGGGTTTCAACCCTTTTCATTGAGCATTAACGGACCACCATTTGATGACATCTCTCAGACCTATAAAACGTGGCATATTTTGTTTTCGTTGTATAAGATTTTGTCCACAATGCCATGCTGTATTTATTGATGTGGTACTACTAAGATTTAGACTCTATAGATATATTTATCGATTCTTATGTGGTACCATTAGGAGAGGAGGAACGTTGATCAAAATAACAATTATTCTTCATTATCTATTTTGTTTAGACTTCTTGTGAACTACGTACGTAATGCAATAATTAACTATTGAGAGCGTACAATGAAACCAAATGGACCCGTAAGGGTTCATTTGGGTTTCATTATTTCACACTCGAGATCTAATAAGGGTCCATTTGGTCCACTCCATCATTTAGCTGGGGTCTATGGGGAACCCCTGGAATTCCCCCAGGGACCAACCAGTGAAATAGACCAGGGGTCTGCAACCTTTTTCACATGAAGTGCCATGTTTTCATTTTCTGAGTGTGCCATATATAATTATGACACTACATCAAAATTAAATATTCTCAGTTGATTTTGATACATTTGATTGTCCATTATAGGATACACATAACCATAGAAATATTTTTCTTTCACATCAGGATGTATTCTGATGTAGACGAAGACCTTTTAAAAAAAAGAAATCTTGATTTTCACCAGTTCTGATTGTTCTGTTTTGTGTCTCCTTGTTTTATTGTTGACATGTGTTGCTTTTATTGTTGTGAAATGTGCTCTATATTACAATTGACTTACTTACTTTGTGTTGCTTACATACCGATATTATATACTTTGATTGTTGAAAATAAAATCAATAGTTCGATGCAGTTACTATCGTTACACCCCAGCCCTACTGTGTGTGCATAGCCTAGGGGAACCCAGGCGTTTTGGTTACTGTGTGTGTGCATAACATTGATTGATTGATTGATTTATTAACAGTTTGCAGAATTACAGTACATTTCAAGTAATACAAAGTGAGTGGACGACACCATAAAGCATTACACTTGTTTACAATAGGGCCCACCACTTTCAATTCATCAAAACATTTAGAGACGAACGAATATACACAACTATATAGTCAAAAAGAAATCATCATAGGAGGTAAAAAGGGAAAAGAAACATACAGTGAGGGGAAACGGGGGTGGGTGGGGGATTCAGATTTTACGGGCCAGTTTCGAATTGCAGCCGTCCGTAGGTGCCCTTTGAGAGCAGTTTTGAAGGAGTCAAGGGATTTGCATGTCTGAATGACTGTTGGTAGGGCGTTCCACATTTTGGTGGCATAGGAGTGAAATGAATGTGATCCCTTGTTTGTGCCGAATCTGGGTTGCACATGGTTAGTTGAACTCCCTCTGGTGTTGTGGGTGTGGACTTCGTTGACATTATTTAGACTGGTACATGGGTATCTTGGTGGTGTATCGAATCTTGTGGACCAGACCCATTGCAAGGTGCTGTACTCTGTCGTCAACCCTAAGCCATTCCAGCCTGTCAAAGTGGCCATGGGTGAGATGGGTTCGGGGAGTGAGGCCAAGTAGTAGCCTGACCAGTTGGTTTTGGTTTGTACATAACATAACACAACATCCTACAACCTGATTCTTCCCCTGGTTGTTGTTGTTTTTTGGACAGATAGACACCCCAGTCGCAACAATGACGTCTTTAGCTCACCAGCTGAAGAGGCTGGCCCTGCCCCAGAATGACCCTAACCTGTTGACTCGGAAGGAGGTGTCCTCCTTGCTGTTCGACCAGAAGGATGCCTCCACCATGGACAGGAGCACCTTCTATGCCCTCGGTCAGTGTTGATTTCGTCCACTAACTAAACAAACTAAACAAACAAAAAATATTTGTCGTCTTACCTTTTTTCACAAAACTAAATGGAAACTAAATGAAAACTAAGCTATGATGACTAAGACTAAATATATTGGCAATTTCGTCGGGTACACGACAACCTACCTCAAACCCTAACCCAACCATAACCGCAAGCACGTGACGGGAGTAGTGCATGTCCGACCGTTGTTTCCGCATGTCGGACCATTGTTGTGTCGGATCTGCGTGTGCATCCCATTTTGTCAACAAATAAAAACTAGACTAAAATGTTAGGAAGGGACTAGTGGACGTCACGAGAGATCCAGTATAAGTCATTTTACACTTGTTTGCATGCTGAAAATAGCCTATCTACAAGCTCACAACGCGTCAATGCTGCCTTTACCTAACCCCAACGTCAGTAAAACTATTCCTAAACTCAGTAAAACTGTACCTAACCATAACTCGATAAAACTATGCCTGCTTGGGAGCCAATCGGACGCATCGTAAGGCGGGTCTATCCTAGAACGTTGGTGGGATTCATAATCACACGAACTAGGGATGCTCCGATCAGGTTTTTTGGGACCGATCACCGATAGTTTTTCTCATGATCGGCCGATACCGATTCCGATCTTGTGCTTAACCCATTTTGGGCGGGAACCCCTTTTGGTGTTTTAACTAAGCATTCATTATGTTATACTTTAGCTATTGAAAAATAGCAGATCTACAAGCTCGTAGCGCGCCACTCGGTGGCGCGCTACGAGCTTGTAGGTCTGCTATTTTTGAAAAATCGTAAAAATGCGGCACAAATCTTTGAATATATATTCTTTCAGAGCGAACGTTTTATTTATTTCGACGTCAGGCGGCTCAGGCCTAAATGGGTTAAGGGGAAAATTTGAATATTTCCAAAATTATAACATGTAAAAATGTTTGGGGAGGAAGGGGAGAAGGCTTAGACCCGTCACAAAGATGCAAAATTACATTTACAACACTTAAATGGTATAAAAGTTGGTTTCTCCAGATAGGGTAAATTGTCGATCACTGATCGAGTCATTTGGAGGCCGATCGGTGGTCGATTGATCGGAGCATCTCTAACGTGTACCCCCCCCCCCCCCCCCCACAGGTTGCAACGGGCTGGAAGCGCTGCTGGGGATCGAACCTAAGTTCCTAGAGTTCCAGAACACCCTGTTCAGCCCGTCTTCCGTGACCTTGGAGAGGAGCATCCAGTCCAAAGAGGTCAACGCCAAACTGGACGCAGGAATCTCACTGTTCCTCACCCGCCTGTCTCCTTACTTCCTGCTCCGCCCCGCTCAGAAGTGCATGGAGTGGCTCATACACAGGTAGGTGTGTCCTTGTGATGGAGTGGCTCATACACAGGTAGGTGTGTCCTTGTGAGTGTGTGTTGGTGTGTGCTCAGTCTATGTAGTGGCTCATACACAGGTAGGCGTGTCCTTGTGATGGAGTGGCTCATACACAGGTAGGTGTGTCCTTGTGATGGAGTGGCTCATACACAGGTAGGCGTGTCCTTGTGATGGAGTGGCTCATACACAGGTAGGTGTGTCCTTGTGAATGTGTGTTGGTGTGTGCTCAGTCTACTGTAGTGGCTCATACACAGGTAGGTGTGTCCTTGTGAATGTGTGTTGGTGTGTGCTCAGTCTATGTAGTGGCTCATACACAGGTAGGTGTGTCCTTGTGAGTGTGTGTTGGTGTGTGCTCAGTCTACTGTAGTGGCTCATACACAGGTAGGTGTGTCCTTGTGAATGTGTGTTGGTGTGTGCTCAGTCTACTGTAGTGGCTCATACACAGGTAGGTGTGTCCTGGTGAATGTGTGTTGGTGTGTGCTCAGTCTACTGTAGTGGCTCATACACAGGTAGGTGTGTCCTTGTGAATGTGTGTTGGTGTGTGCTCAGTCTACTGTAGTGGCTCATACACAGGTAGTGTGTCCTGGTGAATGTGTGTTGGTGTGTGCTCAGTCTACTGTAGTGGCTCATACACAGGTAGGCGTGTCCTTGTGAATGTGTGTTGGTGTGTGCTCAGTCTACTGTAGTGGCTCATACACAGGTAGGTGTGTCCTTGTGAATGTGTGTTGGTGTGTGCTCAGTCTACTGTAGTTTTCAATTGAATTGATAATAATAATGGATTTAATTTTATAGCGCTTTTCTATGCACTGCATTCGAGTGGGACTTGAATGCAGCATTTACTATGGTGGTAGAAATGCAAAATGCCACTCCTTTCCTTTCCATGCCATGCTGGAAGGCAGCATTCTCCGAAGTCTCCTGAACTTGAACGCAGCATTTTGCGTTGAACAAATTTGTTTAGAAATACATGTTGTTACACCGCATCTCCACTAGCTAAAGAGTGCTGGGTTGCTCCCCGAAAATTGCTGATCCACAAGCTCTGAGTCTCAACGCGTTGCAGCGCCAAAAGTGCCCTCTTACGGGATTTCAGCCCCTGCCTCTCTCACACTCTCTGCACGTCCCTGCTAATGTGCGTTACGTACGCGTGTGGGTCTGCAGGTTCCACATCCAGCTGTACAACGTGGACAGTCTGCTGGCGTGCGTTCTGCCCTACCACGAGACCAAGATGTTCGTCCGGGTGGTGCAGCTGCTCAACCTCAAGGAGCCCACCAGCCGCTGGAACTGGCTGCAGTGTCTACAGGTCTGTCTGTCTGTCTGTCTGTCTGTCTGTCTCTGTCTGTCTGTCTGTCTTGTGGATCCAGGTCTTATTGAGTTGTGCTCAACGTTTGGATGGAAACTAACCAGTTGTTGTTGTCGTTTAGAAACCAGGCGTGCCTCTGGCCAAAGGAACTCTGATCACACACTGCCACAAGGACCTGGGCTTCCTGGACTTCATCTGTAGCATGGTGACCAACTCCGTCAAGGTATGTATGTAGCATGGTGACCAGCTCCGTCAAGGTATGTATGTAGCATGGTGACCAGCTCCGTCAAGGTATGTATGTAGCATGGTGACCAGCTCCGTCAAGGTACACCACCACCAACGCCTGCTGTGCTTTCACCTCGTATCAAAATATCTACGGATCTGAGTCGCTATGCGACGCATTGTGAGCTCGTAGATCAGCTATTTTCAAATGGCTGAAATGTATACAGGGCTGAAGATCCAACACAATAGATATTTCACTAATTTCACTGAACTGCTTTCAATGCATTGGGAAAAAAGTAAACAACCGACTAACCATTTACCTATTCATTGCAGCATATTACTTTTTGTTCTTGTTTTATATTGTGAGTTGTCACCTGACCTAACCGATGTGACAAGGCCTCTCTTTTCCAACTAAAGGTGTGTGCGTGTGTGCGTGTGTGCGCCCCCTACAGGCGTATCCTGGTGCCTCTGGCAGCTGCTCTCAGCTCAGCGTCATGTTCTCCTTCTACGCGTCCAGCGTGGTTCTGGCTCTGGACTCTGTGGAGAGAGTCACGGACAACATCATCGCCAAGCTGCTGCCCTACATACAGAAGGTAACGGTAACAGACAACATCATCGCCAAGCTGCTGCCCTACATACAGAAGGTACCGCTAACAGACAACATCATAGCCAAGCTGCTGCCCTACATACAGAAGGTAACACTAACAGACAACATCATAGCCAAGCTGCTGCCCTACATACAGAAGGTACCGCTAACAGACAACATCATAGCCAAGCTGCTGCCCTACATACAGAAGGTAACACTAACAGACAACATCATAGCCAGGCTGCTGCCCTACATACAGAAGGTAACGCTAACAGACAACATCATAGCCAAGCTGCTGCCCTACATACAGAAGGTACCGCTAACAGACAACATCATAGCCAAGCTGCTGCCCTACATACAGAAGGTAACACTAACAGACAACATCATAGCCAAGCTGCTGCCCTACATACAGAAGGTACCGCTAACAGACAACATCATAGCCAAGCTGCTGCCCTACATACAGAAGGTAACACTAACAGACAACATCATAGCCAAGCTGCTGCCCTACATACAGAAGGTACCGCTAACAGACAACATCATAGCCAAGCTGCTGCCCTACATACAGAAGGTACCGCTAACAGACAACATCATAGCCAAGCTGCTGCCCTACATACAGAAGGTACCGCTAACAGACAACATCATAGCCAAGCTGCTGCCCTACATACAGAAGGTAACGGCACAGCGGGGTCCACTTGACACCCACCGAGTCTCCTCTTCAGTGTTTTTTCAACCATTTTCATTTCAAGGCCCCATTATTTATTCTGCATTTTAAATTGAGCCATGGACCGCCATTTGATGAAATGTATCCTCTCAAACTTTGGAATATTTTGTTATCATTGGATAAGATCTTGTCCACAATCCCATGCTGTTCTACCATTAGGAGAGATGACAGGCAAATAATGATGTCTAAAGTGGTTAAACGCTGTGAGGTGACACGGATGTGGCCTCGGGTCTAAATGGGGTTAAAGTGTCTCGTCTAACCACGCCCCCCCGTCCCGTGGTCCAGGGCCTGTCGTCGTCGCTGACGGACCACAAGGCGGCCACCTACATGATCGTGTGCCAGCTGGCGGTGAAGGTGGTGATGGAGGGCGGCCTGGTGGACACCCTGGCCCTGCAGCTCTGCAAGTCCCTGGTCCGAGAGCCCGTCCTGGGCAGGGAGGGCCTGGCCTGCCTCATCGTCCTGCTGCAGCACCAGAGGGAGGCCGCCGTCGGACCCAAGTGAGTAGAGAGTACTGCGATATACGAGCGGTGTGGGGCAACTTATGGAGAGGGCCACTATGTTTACACAACGCTCACTCCCGAGGGGCCACATTGCATATTATTGTTGTAGCAAAAGAATTGCAGATCTACAAGCTCAAAACGTGTTGCACTGTGACGTGTTTTGAGCTTGTAGATCAGCTATGTTTGCTATATTTGAATTGAAGCCTGAAAGGCACACAGAAGTGCAAATTGTAACGTTCCACTTCCAGTGTTCCTTGCAAAAGACTGTAATGTGTGTGTGTGTGGTGTTGCAGTGTTGCCTGTGTCCTCCATGTCCTCTCTGGTTCTAATGTGTGTGTGTGTGTGTGTGTGTGTGTCTCAGAGCCTACAGGCGTCTGTCCTCCATGTCCTCTCTGGTGGACACTCTGCAGAGCATGGCCGCGGTCCATGACGTCAGTCCCCTGCTCCGCTACATGGTCCCGCACCTGGTCCGTGATGTCGTCACCACCGCCGCCACCACTGGTAAGAGACGGGAGGAGGACACATGTTGTCTCTCTGTCTGTCCATCTACCGAAATCATCTTTCATGATGACATACAGCTGCATAGTATGTGCAGGGCGGCTGTGGCTCAGGAGGTAGAGCAGGTCGTCCAATGATCCCTGGGTCGGCGGGTCGAATCCCGGCACCTCCTCCTGTCCACGTGTCGAAGTGTCCTTGGGCAAGACACTGAACCCTACATTGCCTCCAATGAGTCGGTCGGTGTGAGCTCGCCACCGTTGGTGTGTGAATGTGGGAAGTGAGGACGCTGGCGTCGACTGTTCGCCGCTTCACATCCCAATGTATGAATGAATGAATGAACCATTGTAAAGCGTTTTGAGCACTTGGAAAAGCGCTATAAAATGCAATTCATTATTATTATTATGTGCGCACTGCGCAGATGAAAAAGGAGGGACTCCTGCACACTGCAGATAAAAGTAAAGGCAGGACAACACGCATTTGTTTTCCCTTTTAATTTTTTTATATTGTGTTCATCTTGTCCCTGTCATCACGTTTGTTTCCCAGACGAGACCGAGTCTGAATCGTCCAGTTCTAGTCGCATGTTTGAAGGCATCGTGCAGGCTGTTCCACTGACCAAAGACTTGGACAGCACCATGGCCAGGTGAAAACACACACACACACACACACACACACACACACATTCATTTAGGACATAATTTAGGACTGAGGACGATTCCACTCCTTCTAAATACTGCCTGAAGTTTTCTGAAAAATGCAAATGTATTTTTTTTAATTAAACGTTATGTTGCTATATACTGTACTTGAACGGGTAAAACACCAAAAGGGGTTCCCGCCTAGAATGGGTTAACCATTTTTACCCTGGCCTAGAATGGGTTAACCATTTTTACCCTGGCCTCCCGCTTTTAGGAATGTGATTGTGAGTATTATAAGCAATTACAATTTTTTTGAAGATTTAAAACAAACAAAAGGCTAATCTACAAGCTCACAACAACGCATCGCAACACAATTGTTTTGTAGTGGCTACACAGTGGCATTTCAGGTGACTAAAATATGTCCAAGACTAAATAGAATG
The DNA here is from genome assembly GCF_951216825.1 of Electrona antarctica. Taxonomy (NCBI): domain Eukaryota; kingdom Metazoa; phylum Chordata; class Actinopteri; order Myctophiformes; family Myctophidae; genus Electrona; species Electrona antarctica. Next base: position 3,943,480 of record NC_136805.1, on the reverse strand, counting down.
TTACTCAAAAGACTACGACTAAAACTAAATCAAAATGTGCTGTCTAAATCAACACCGTTATGTTTTGTGTAGATTACTGCTGGATGAGTACATGGCTCTGGGTCAACGCTCCGGCCAATCCGTCCCAGCCCTCAACCAGCGTCTCCAGCCTCTGCTGCGGCTCTTTGAATCCAAGTAAGTATCTTTTTCCTCCACATTTGTATTTTCAGGCCGATGTTGATGTTTATTCACTTTGAATTGGCCCCTTTACACCTGGGGACGCATCCCTGTCACCTTATAACCTTTAACCACTTTAACCGTTATTTTAAACTTTTATCGCTTGTAGAATCTGGTCTTGGGTCTCAATGTGTTAAATGAAATGTATGCTATGTGCTGTCACTGTGTGATCTGATCCAGGTACAGTGGAGCGATGGACCTGGTTCTGTGTCTGCTGTATGTAAACGTATGTGTGTTCTGATCCAGGTACAGTGGAGCGATGGACCTGGTTCTGTCGTCGTACGTCAGTGACGGCTTTGACGCCGAGCAGAAACAACTGTTGCATCAGTTCATCTCCATCGCCAGCACCAGCTGTGGCAAACACCAGGTAACCTCCTTAACACTTTCACTACTATTCACGAGCTGTGGCAAACACCAGGTAACCTCCTTAACACTTTGACTACTATTCACGAGCTGTGGCAAACACCAGGTAGCTCCTTAATTTTTCCCTTAATTTCTTTCTGTGCTTTATTCCCAGCATCAGTGCGGCGTTTAGTCTTTCACCTCCTGTAATAATTCTAAATCTAAATGAGGTTCAAGGTTGTACTTTATTGTTACATCTTGTGTACAGGTACATAAGAGTAAAACTTATTTTTGTTTGGCTTCCTCACAGACAATGCAGCAGCATATAGATAGCATAACATTCAAACAACAAAAACACAGCAAACAAAGGGATAGAATAAGTGCAAGAAAGAGCATTCAAAGAGTAAAAATCACACCGTGTGAACTGAGTGGTGTAAGGTCTTATATAGACTGATCAGCTGTGGTCTGATGTAATGTCTGACGTAATGAAATCACACCCGTGTGAACTGGGTGACCATAGCAACCATGCTCATTTTTGATTGGTGTAAACCACTCCTACAACTGGCTTTGTTTGTCTGTCTGTCTGTGCAAAAAAAATGAGCATGGTTGATGCTGATTGGTTGATGCTGATTTCATTATGTCAGACATTACGTCAGAACACAGCTGATCAGGCTATATAATACCTTACACCACTCAGTTCACACGGGTGTGATTTTTTTTGGTACGAACAGACACGGGTACATTTTTGAGTGGTGTAAACCACTCCTACAACTGGCTTTGTTAGTCTGTCTGTCTGTGCTCAAAAAATGAGCACGGTTGCTATGGTCACCCAGTTCACACAGGTGTGATTTCATTACGTCAGACATTACGTCAGACCACAGCTGATCAGTCTATATAAGACCTTACACCACTCAGTTCACACGGGTGTGATTTTTGATTTTTGGTACGAACAGACACGGGTACATATTTCTTGGTACGAACAGACACGGGTACATATTTCTTGGTACGAACAGACACGGGCACATATTTTTTGGTACGAACAGACATGGGTACATATTTTTTGGTACGAACAGACACGGGTACATATTTTTTGGTACGAACAGACACGGGTACATATTTTTTGGTACGAACAGACACGGGTACATATTTTTTGGTACGAACAGACACGGGTACAAAGCCAGTTGTTGGAGTGGTTTACACCACTCAAAAATAAAATAGTAACATTTGTACATGTGCATGATTTCCCTGTAGTAGCAAAAGTTAGGTAAACATATGTTCATATTTATGTGAACAGCTTCACAGTAGGCTCCATATATAACAACACAATTTAGTTTAAGAAGGTGCAATTTGAGGTTATGCATGAAGTGGAGTTTAAATGGACAACGTCCTTGTCTTCTTGGTGCTATAGATCCTGGGAGACTCGGACACCTCGCTGCTCCTCAGCCTCTCTCACCCTCTGGCGTCCGTCAGGACCTTGGCCGTGGAGCACCTGATCAACATCATGACCTCTGGACAGGTAAAGCTATACCCACAGTGGTGGGTGGGAAGGGAAAAAAAGTACTTGCATGTTTTTCTTAAGTCAAAGTATCAGTACCGCAATGTAGAACGCCGTTACGTACAAAGTCTGGAATTTCAAATGTACTTGAGCGAAAGGAATGAAAATACACCCGCACACTGTATCTGCTCGGTACATGAGTATTAAATACACCCGCACACTGTATCTGCTCGGTACATGAGTATTAAATACACCCGCACACTGTATCTGCTCGGTACATGAGTATTAAATACACCCGCACACTGTATCTGCTCGGTACATGAGTATTAAATACACCCGCACACTGTATCTGCTCGGTACATGAGTATTAAATACACCCGCACACTGTATCTGCTCGGTACATGAGTATTAAATACACCCGCACACTGTATCTGCTCGGTACATGAGTATTTTATTGTAATAATGCAACGTTTCGGTCCCTCCGGACCTTCTTCAGGACCTCCAGACCTTCTTCAGGCATGAAGAAGGTCTGGATGGACTGAAACGTTGCATTATTAAAAGAACATACCGAGCAGATACAGTGTGCAGGTGTATTTTCATTCCTTTCATTGATGTCCACTGGCCTACGCATGTATCTTTTGTAATAATAATCCAAATCTACAAAGTCACTAAGGCAGTAAGGCACTAAGTCAAAGGTTTTTACTGTGTGTGTGTGTGTGTGTGTGTGTGTGTGTGTGTGTGTGTGTGTGTGTGTGTGTGTGTGTGTGTGTGTGTGTGTGTGTGTGTGTGTGTGTGTGTGTGTGTGTGTGTGTGTGTGTGTGTGTGTGTGTGTGTGTGTGTGTGTGTGTGTGTGTGTGTGTGTGTGTTGTTTTTTTGACAGCGGGACAGTTTAGATGAGGCCTTCGTGACGGAGGTTCTACTGGACAGGATGAAGGACGACGTTCCCAAGGTCGTAGCTGCTGCCCTCAAAGCCCTGGAGGTCAGTACTGACCGGTCAGCACAAGGCGGTGCAACATTTAATGCTTTCAGCTTTAGATTGAAAGCCGTTTCACTCAAGTCAGGAGTCAGGAAGTGAATTGTCGCTATGTAACGGGTGCTGTGATTGTTATTTAATTCACCCAAAACATACATTTTGTAACCTGGGGATCATATCGTTCAGAGAAATGAGGTGCAAATCAAGCTTGTTTTGACCAAATGTATTGGCTCAAGCAAAACCCCTAAGTGTTTATTGAGGCATCAGGATAATCTAGTAAACTAATGTCTTTCTTTCTTTCTTTCTTTAGCTCTATTTAGACCGTTTGGATCCAGAAAGGACCATATCCTGTTTATTGTCAGTGCTGCAGAGAACGGAGCTCTCATTGGCTGGAGAGTGGTTAGTCGCACACACACACTCACTCACACACTCACTCACTCACTCACTCACTCACACACTCACTCACTCACTCACTCACACACTCACTCACTCACTCACTCACTCACACACTCACACACTCACTCACTCACACACTCACACACTCACTCACTCACTCACTCACTCACTCACTCACACACTCACTCACTCACACACTCACACACACACTCACTCACTCACTCACTCACTCACTCACTCACACACTCACTCACTCACTCACTCACTCACTCACTCACACACTCACTCACTCACTCACTCACTCACTCACTCACAACTCAGTCATTCATGCGTCATTCATTTGACTGTGACGTCCTGGTCAACATGGCAACTACACATTCGTTTACCACTGTTGCTTGTTTATATTATTATTCATAGAGCCATATTTTCATAAATGCCGTCCGTCCGTCCGTCCCAGGTTGCCAGTTCTGCAGGAGGCAGTGCGGGTGCTGTGTGACCCCAGACTAGGACTGGGGTCGCCGGACGTGCGGTTGAATTTGGGCTGGAAGCTTCTCCCCCTGCTGGTGATCACCAGCAGCCAGCCGGAGTCCCCCGAACTGCAGCTGGCGTTGAGCGTGGCCCGTTCCGCCGTCATGACCCAGCACCCGCTCACACAGGACTGGGCCAAAGGTTCGACTAGTCACAATCATTTAAGAATGTATTGTAATCCGTGTTGTTTTTGGCAGTAAATTTAGATTTTAGTTTTAGTCATAGTGTCTAGTTTTCATTTAGTCTTCGTCACATTTTAGTCACCTGGAATGTTTTAGTGTTAGTCTAGTTTTAACATTTTAGTCTAGTTTTTATTTGTTGATGAAATTGTCAATATATTTCGTTTTAGTCATCATATCTTAGTTTTAATTTAGTTTCCGTCAGTTAAAAAAGGTAGTCGACAGGTTGACATTTTTCGTCTTAGTTTTAGTCGACAAAATCAACACTGATTGTAATTTGCTGTGGGGAAAGTTCCGCCAGTATGGTTTTCCTCACCTCGCCCCTCTCTCTCTCTCTCTACAGAGTTGACGGAAGTGCTGAAGAGCAGCTCCGAGCGTGACTTCCTGGGCTCGGCCAATCAGCGGCTGGTCTCCACTCTCACCGAGAAGCTGGCGAGCATGGACCACATCTCCAAACGAGACGCCGTGAGTCACTTCTCGTCAAAATAGTTGTTTTGTAGTAGAGTAGTAGAGTTTACAATATATCTCTGCTGTCGGGAGGAAACCTCATAACTCCAAAATGTTAATTTTTCAGGAAATAAAAAACATACATTTTTCAGGAAATTAAGAAAACCTTATATTTTTAAAACAAAGACATACAGCCTCATCAAAGTTGGTGTTGTAACTTTATATTGTCAATTACTTCCATGAGAGGGGGAGAGGTTGTGGAGTTAGTTGCTTTAGCAGACATTTTGAGGGTCCAATGGAGTTGAGAGGTTTTGTCCAAAGCACCTTTTACTACTTTCCATTGGTTCAATATTTTCTAAACAACACACAGACGTAAAGGGTGTTCAATAGCACTGATTTATGAAACAACACACAGACGTAAAGGGTGTTCAATAGCACTGATTTATGCCAAAATAAAATCAAAAACCTCAAAAATTGAGTTTTGAGGTTTCCTCCCGACAGCAACGTTATGGAACAGCATATTTTCAGATGGGGGTCTGCAGCGAAATACAGATCATTCTGGGGGTCCTTGTCATTGGAAAAAGATTGAGCACCACTGACAGAAACAGGTTTTTCAGAAAACTGTTTAATCATCATGGTGTTTTGTCTCTTCCTGGTTGTTCTCCTGCAGCTGGACAACCTTGCCCAGGTGGTGGAGGACCAGCGTCCAGCCTCGGGGGGTCCCCGGGCCAGGGCAGCCTTCCTGGTGCTGACCCAGGCCTTGCTGCAGGGCCTGGGGGGAGCGGCGCTGAGCGACACCCTGCACCTCCTCACCGCCCAGCGGCTCTACTCCACGCTGCAGCGCCCTCTGCTGGAGCTCAGCGCTCTGCAGGACGACACACAGGTAGAAACCTTTTTACTCTGCGCTGCAGCGCCCTCTGCTGGAGCTCAGCGCTCTGCAGGACGACACACAGGTAGGAGGAACCTTTCTACAACCCGAAGAATTGGATTTGGTTAGATTCTCTGAACCAAGGTTATTTTAGTTAACTAAAAGTAGAAAAAATAAAATAAAATAAATCGTTAATAAAAACGAAATAAAAACTAGAAAAGGAAAAGAAAAACGATAACTAACTGAAACTGTATTGTGTGTTTACAAAACTAACTAAAACTAACTGAAATGATAGACAAAATGCCCTGAGTTTTCGTTTTTGTCAATTAATTTATAAGCTTAATCTTTTTAAATGCTATCTTTTCTTGAGTTAATATTACACAATACTTACTCTGGCCCTTTTCAATCCTGCAACATATTTCCAGAGGGGGGTCAGCCAGCGCCCAATTTCATATAATTTTTGGGTCCTTGACATGAAATAGTTTGAGAATCACGTACATAGAAACATGACATCAGAAAACTGTCATTATGAAGAATCTGGCCTCAGTCCTAAATGGGTTGTTTTGTGTTCCAGGCGTCCTCCGAGGAGGTTTCTCCCGCCTCGTTCTCTGAAGCCCTGGCCGCGTACCTCCAGGACGCCACCGCTACCAAGAAGGTCAAGGTCGCTGAGGAGAAGTACGGCACCGTCCTCCTGTCCCTGCTCAGAGAATTCATCTCGTCGCTCAGCTGCCACGACAAGTCCTTCACAGGTGAGACACATGTAGTGTTAAATGGTAAATGGTGCATTTATATAGTGCCTTTATCCAAGGCGCTTTACATAGACACTAACTCTGGGGGAGCCCGGAGGGTTCGAACTGGCAACCTTGCGGTTACCATCCGGCCACTCTACCCCTGAGCCACCGCCGCCCCATGTGTTGATTTTGACAGCAAAGTTTTGATTTTAGATTTTAGTCTTTGGAATGAAACTCCAATTTAGTTTCAGCCATATTTTAGTCATCTGAAATGTTTTGCCGTTGGTCTAGCTTTTAGTCCACTAAAATCTTATGATATTTTGTCGACTAAATCTACAGTTGATTTTGAAATGTATTTCGGTGGGCCTTGATGGCTTCATAATGGCAGATTTTAGGTTGCATATCAGGTTGCATGCTGAAAATAGCCGATGCGATCATGCAATTCAACCAAGCATGAATTGACTCCTTTAGTTCTATTGGATCTCTTGTCCACTAGTCCCTGCCTAACATTTTAGTCTAGATTGTTGTTTGTTTAAATTGTCAGTATATTTATTTAGTGTTAGTTTTAGTCATCATAGCTTAGTTCTTATTTAGCTTTAATTTAGTTTTTGTCAGTGAATATAGGTAGTCAACTAACATGTTGTGTGTGTTCTGTCAGCTGAGGTGTGGTGGAACCCAGAGAAGATGGACTCCAACGCCTGCTGCTACCTGCGTCTGCTGTGTCATCTGTTTGAGCTCCTGCTCAGGGGGTCCTCGGGGGGCCGCGCCGCACCCAGCTTCAGACTCCTCATGAAGTTCTTCTTCCAGGTAAAACTGTGACAATGATATTTTTAGGGGGGGATCTTTGGCAAAAAGCAAAATTGAATCATCTTTATTATCACATCACAAGTTAAAAAAAAGTGGGTGAAATTTGTTTTTGTGCATAGTTGTGTGTAAAAGTGTAAGTACATTTGATTTCTCTTGTTCATTTGACATTTGAAGAGTTACATTTGTACACACTGAGGTCGATTCTACAAATGTCTTCTAAATCATGACAGTTTTCTGAAAATCCTATGTTTCTGTTTCAGGGACCCCTAGATTTATATGTATTTGGCCGCCGACCCCATCTGAAAATATGTAGTTCCAGGAAACCCCTGTGAAGCAAAGAGTTAAAAACGTTCGCTCTGAAAGAATATATATTCAAAGATTCGCACCACATTTTCACGATTTTTCAAAAATAGCAGACCTACAAGCTCGTAGGCTCGTATGAGCTTATAGATCTGCTATTTTTCAATAGCTAAAGTATAACATAGTGCTTAACCCATTTTGACCTGAGATCAGATTCTAAAAATGTCTTCTACATCCTGACAGTTTTCTGAAAAAGCTATGTTTCTATGTCAGTCATTCTTCGATTTCTCAAAAATATTTTTCAAATATATTTTTCAATAGCTAAAGCATAACATAATGCTAACACCAAAAGGGGTTCCCACCCGAAATGGGTTATTATATGTTGTACAGTGCATTGGGTGTTTTCTCTATTGATTTTCCCCCAGTGTGTATAATAATCACTGTCCTCGTCCCCCCCCCAGGTGCACCTGAAGGAGGCCGCCTCCGTGTTCAAGTTCCTGTGCGTGCTGTGGGGCTACGGGGCCAACCAGGGCGACCAGCTGGAGCTGAGGGTCAGCGTCATCCTCCAGACGCAGGCGCTGTGCGTGGGCAGAGCCCTGCTGGCCGCCCAGCCTGCCAGCACGCTGGAGGAGCTGGCCTCGGTCAACTCACCAGGTAAAATAAACCACCCTGACCAGTGGTAAACTAAGTAAATAAATTCTTCTGAAATTGTTTACTGTATTTTTTCAAATAGTAGCTCGGGCGTTTAAGTCACTCAGAGCCAAGGACTTAATTAACGTGTATTTCATGAAATCGTCTTATTGAGCTTTCTATTAATGAATACTCGTCTCGATCATATTTACCGTAACGCAGGGCTCTCGGTCGATCGGCAGATCTGTGCTCAATGCGTTTAGCCTGCAGCCAGATGGAGGCCCCGTATCATCCCAAATAAAAACCTTAGCAATTCATAATGGCTGCTCTTAACAAAATCTATAGTTTTGGACCCATCAAAATGATCTAACTGTGTGGGTGGGTAATCGTATTCCTTTCTATAGCTTTCCAGTATTTAGTTTTTATTTGTCTACATTAATGCGTTCTCTTTATGATATTTTTATAAAGCAGATAGTGGCCCAGTCTGAAAGTGATCTCTGACCGGTGCAGTGGTCAGAGATGATGTTAACGAGGCCCACAGTGACCTGGCATGTTGTGCTTATCTCCTGTCCTCATGGCAGCATGATGAAACCCATGTGCCTACAATTTAACATTCTATAAAAAAATGGCCATTTTCTCATTGTCGTGAGTTGTGAGCTTATACGTAAGGAAATGGCATCGGGAACAATGTGGCCCATAGGTCAGGAATCTACCTCCTGTTGCCTTTAGTATGAGGTAAATGGTGCATTTATATAGCGCTTTTATCCAAGGCGCTTTACATAGATTGTGCATCACATTCACAGTTTCACACACCGATTGGTGGAGGAAATCATGGCAAGACCTACGCTGTAGACGGTATGATTTGTTTTGGGCGGAAGTTGCAGGATTTCGGCGGAAGTACCGCGCACGGAAATGACGTTGACGCTTTACAAATCAGTTTACATTCTCCGTGTATGAAACAAGTGTTGTGATTGGTCGAAAGAATATCGTATCCGGGGGAAATGCATCTGACGGATGTTCCGGCCAACACTTCCACCGATACCGTCACTGCCTTAGGTTGGGGCGTCACTGCCTTAGGTTGGGGCGTCACTGCCTTAGGTTGTGACCAGGCTTTTCTCTTCTATAAACTCTGCCTTAGGTTGTGACCAGGCTTTACTCTTCTATAAACTCTGCCTTAGGTTGTGACCAGGCTTTTCTCTTCGATACCGTCTCTGCCTTAGGTTGTGACCAGGCTTTTCTCTCTGCCTTAGGTTGTGACCAGGCTTTTCTCTCTGCCTTAGGTTGTGACCAGGCTTTTCTCTTGGCAGATGAGTAAGCCTGGGAGCCTATGGCAAGGCACCAACCTGCACATCAGGAGTTCCAATTTTACATTTTTGTGTTAAGTGTGTAGGACACACGGCACTAGCGTTTACTGTTTCACAAATTACATATTAGGACTTGGCCTAGCAACAACTTCCAGTTGTGAGATTTTATTTTGCTTTAATCCATGGCTAAAGTATGCAACCACTAAAAGGAGCTTCTCTCTCTCTCTCCCCCCCCCCCTCCAGTGGTCCATTCCTTACTGGGTTGTCTGTGTTCTCCGACGCAAGAGGTCCGCGAGGCGGCCGTCGGCTGTCTCCAGAGCCTATCACAAGCGGCCGCCTCTCCCTTCCAGCCAATCATAGAGCGGCTTTTAAAGAACACAGAGGAGATCGTAGCTGACCCCTCCCACCTCAGCCAGGTGAGACAGACTGTCACACACACACACACACACACACACGCACACGCACGCACGCACACACACACAAGGGGGGGGGGGGGGTCCCCAGCACTAGAACAGGGTTGTTTTTGGCAGCAAATTTTGATTTTAGTTTTAGTCATAGTTTTTTTTGGTCACATTTACTAGTCACCTGGAATGTTTTAGTGTTAGTCTAGTTTTAGTCGACTAAATATCATAAGATTTTAGTCGACTAAATCTAAATTTGATTTAGTCGACTAAAATGCAGTTTGGCGGGCCTTGATGCCGTCGTAATGACTGATTTTACACTTGCTGAAAATAGCCGATCTACAAGCTCACAAGTTGTGAGCTTGTAGATCGGCTATTTCCAGCATGCAACCAAGTGTAAAATGACTTATACTGGATCTCTTGTCCATAAAGTCCCTTCCTAACATTTTAGTCTAGTTTTTATCTGTTGACGAAATTGTCAATACATTTAGTTTTAGTCATAATACCTTAGTTTTCATTTAGTTTCCATGTAGTTTTCGTCAGTGAAAAAAGGTAGTCGACGAACATTTTTCGTCTTGGTTTTAGTCGACGAAATCAACACTACACTAGAACATGGATATCGTGTCCACGTGTACATGAAAGTTTCTTGTTTCCCCGTCCCAGATGCTGGGCGCGGTGCATGAGGAGTGCGTGTCCGCTACACTGAAAGGCCAGCAGCAGCAGAAGAGGCTGGCGGCGTCCATGGATCAGCTGATCCAGAGCGTCCAGGCCCACGACTGCCCCTCCTACAGCGCCAGCACCCTGCTCAGGACCCTGGACCTGGTCCACGGAGAGGTCAGTACTGGACCACCCCGGCCCACATGGTGTCTGTCTGGCCTGGCCAGCCCACGTGTTGTCTGTCTGGCCTGGCCAGCCCACGTGTTGTCTGTCTGGCCTGGCCAGCCCACATGTAATGGTGTCTGTCTGGCCTGGCCAGCCCACGTGTTGTCTGTCTGGCCTGGCCAGCCCACGTGTTGTCTGTCTGTCTGGCCTGGCCAGCCCACGTGTTGTCTGTCTGGCCTGGCCAGCCCACGTGTTGTCTGTCTGGCCTGGCCAGCCCACGTGTTGTCTGTCTGGCCTGGCCAGCCCACGTGTTGTCTGTCTGGCCTGGCCAGCCCACGTGTTGTCTGTCTGGCCTGGCCAGCCCACGTGTTGTCTGTCTGGCCTGGCCAGCCCACGTGTTGTCTGTCTGGCCTGGCCAGCCCACGTGTTGTCTGTCTGGCCTGGCCAGCGCCGAGTCTGAAGCTATAGAGTGTTGCAGTCCCGCCCCCGACGAGCGGCCCGGAAGATATTTCGTTTTTTTTGTCCCATAGACGTTTCAGAAAGTATTTATTTAACCCTTTCTGAGCGGGAACCCCTTTTGGTGTTTTAACTAAGCATTATGTTATACTTTAGCTATTTTTGAAAAATCGTAAAAATGCGGCACAAATCTTTGAATATATATTATTTCAGAGCGAACGTTTTTTTTTATTTCGACGTCAGGCCTAAATGGGTTAGACCTTTACGCCTCAGACAAAGCCAACTGGGATGGTGACAACTCATGACAACAAACACATTTTTTTGGGCCGAACAAATAATTAGAAATAAGAAAAAAAGGGCAGCGTACAGGCTACATATAAATATTAGAGCTGGGACTCGATTAAAATTTTTAATCTAATTAATCAGAGGCTTTGTAGTTAATTAATCTCGATTAATCGCATTTTAATCGCATATCATTATTTGACCCGAGAACAGTGAGAAAGCTATTTTTTCAAATGGATTTTGGTATACTAGTGAATCAATGAATAGTGACTACAGGATACCACTAATTTTCAACATTTTACTGTCATTAATATACCTTAGAGCTGTTAATAATAATAAATAATAAAAAGGTCACCCCATTCTGTGTTGCCTAGAACTGGAGGTCTGAAAAAAAATCAGTGACAGTAACAAGTACATCTCAGTGACATCACAAAGCTGTACTTCATATTGTTACTGTTTTTTGTCAGACCTCCAGTTCTAGGCAACACAAAATGAGGTGACTTTTTATTATTTCCAGTTTTCCACACAACTCCATAGAAAAATGTTGAAAATGAGTGGTATTCCCCTCTAAGCAATACAACTTTTTTTTCAACAGATAAACAAGTGCAGCAAGTGCCTATATAAAGTGTCTATGAATACTCAAATGTGCTTTGCATGGTGGGGCATTATTAGGGGGGAAACACTTAGACAAAGGAATAAAATAAAAAACGGTGGAATGAACTAGCTGGGGAATGCATTTCACATGGGGTTGGGGCAGAACATTGTCTGACCACGGACTTTCACACTTGCTGCTTCAGTATGTTTCGCATCGAGGACAGCTTGACAGCTTCGTGCTGTGGTGAAATCTCTGCGAGCCTCTGCAAGCCTCTACTCAGTGCGAGACATGCTAAGCTGAAGCAGCTAGCATGGAGCTAACATTGGTCATATGGCTTATGGATCCTTTACATTGCACACAACCATGCTGCTATCCACGCGTCCATCCGATAGCTTTTAAATCTAAATGCCCCATCCACGGAGCAAAAGCGATATAAGCGGCTTCTTCATTCGATTCGTTTCTCGTTTGGGTGGTGTTGTTGTCTGACGGAGCTGTAGTGTAGAGTGAAAATGGACTGCTGCTGCTGAGGGGGGGGGGGCTGCTCCTCCCCCTGCAAGCAGTGCAAGGCATGCAGGGGGGGGCTGCTCCTCCCCCTGCAAGCAGTGCAAGGCATGCAGGGGGGGGGCTGCTCCTCCCCCTGCAAGCAGTGCAAGGCATGCAGAGCCTATTCAGTACTAGAAATGCGCCCAGTGAGAAACGTTCCGCCGTGAAAAAAAAGGTGCGATTAAATGCGTTAATTTTTTTAACGCGTTAATTTTTCTGTAGTTAATTAATCTCAATTAACGCGTTAAAGTCCCGGCCCTAATAAATATGTTGTATTAGTATCAGTATCGGCTAAATTGTGATTATAAACATCGGTATCGAGCCATGAATTTCCCTATCGGTGCGTCCCTGATTTTACTGCATGGTGGCCCAGTCTGAAAGTGATCTCTGACCGGTGCAGTGGTCAGAGATGATGTTAACGAGGCCCACAGTGATCTGGCATGTTGTGCTTATCTCCTGTCCTCATGGCAGCATGATGAAACCCATGTGCCTACATTGACCGTTTATCTCCTGTCCTCATGGCAGCATGATGAAACCCATGTGCCTACATTGACCGTTTATCTCCTTTTTATTATTTATTTTTTCTTTTAGGTTGTATGACCTCAATTACAGCCACACCACCTGAACGTTGAACATTCAGTGGATTTTCTGTGGTCTGGGGGTTTTCTCTGTGTGTTCTGAAGCCTTCTTGAGCTGCAATGCAAACGGGCAAAATCCCTCAATAGTGACATCTGCTGGCAAATTGTCATATAAATGTCATATACAGGCATGTGATTTGCCTCATAGTCCGCAGGCACATGAGAGCACTTATTTGAGCCAGAAAACCCCGGCCACAGAAAATCTACGGAATGTTAAAAGTTTTATTTTGGCTGCAATTAAGCTCAGAAAACCTAAAAAAAAAATAAGAAAAAATACAAAAACATTTTTGGAGTGGTGCAACCACTCCTATAGACAGCTATGTGTGTGGCTGTGTCCCTGGGTCGGTCACTGGCTTTGTCAGAGCACGAAAATAGCGTTTGTTCACCACCAAGTGACACCAAGTGTCACTGTTGTACAGCCTAACACACAGACACACACACACACACAGGCCAGGGAGGAGGGCTTGTACAGTACAGCACCAGTACAGTACAGCACCACTCACTTCAGACGGGTCTGATTTTCTTTTCCTTCCCCAGTCCGTCCTGTCGGCCATGCTGCCCGTGCTGGAGCGTCTGCTGGAGCAGAGCAGTCCGGAGAGGCCGGCCCTCCTGCGGGACAAGGCCCAGCTCATGTGCCTGGTCCTGGGGAAGTTCAGCGAGGCCTCGGCCCCCCTGCTGGCCCGGGACCCGGCCTGTCTGGAGCTCTTCTTCAGGGCCCTGAGGACCGCGGCGCAGCCCTACGGCGACGTCCCCAGCTGTCAGATACAGGCGCTGGAACAGGTACGGTACCGCACGCTTTGGGTTGGCTTTAAGCCAGTGGAACAGGTACCGTACCGCACGCTTTGGGTCCCCAGCTGTCAGATACAGGTGCTGGAACAGGTACCGTACCGCACGCTGTCAGATACAGGCGCTGGAACAGGTACCGTACCGCACGCTGTCAGATACAGGCGCTGGAACAGGTACGGTACCGCACGCTTTGGGTTTGATTTTTGAGCCATCGAGACCTTACTGGAACATAATCTGTGTCGCTGTAGCTTTTAACCACTTTTAAACATTATTTTAAACTTTGGCTGTTGGAAAAATAGCAGAGCTATAAGCTGAGCTTTTAGCTCTGCTGTTTTTGAAAAAAAAATCACACAGGTGTGATTTTTAACTCAAATGGTACAAACCATTTTCAGATGTGGGGGCCGGCGGCATGAATACGTTTGAGCAGAGCACCACTGACATAGAAACATAGAACGTAGGTTTTTCAGAAAACAAGATTTAGAAGACATTTGTAGAATCTAAATGGGCCGACAAGTTAAACTCACGTGCCGACGGTTGTTTAATGTCATTCTGTTGTGATGACCATGGGGTCTCTTGGGGGGGTTTCCCTCAGATCACCAAGCCGTTCTTCTCTGCGCTGGGGGACGAGAAGGTGCAGCAGAGGCTGCTGGGACTGATGTTTGACCTGCTGACCGACAGCAGGACCCCCGCCGTCTCCAACACCATCGGCAGTGTCTTCAAAGGGGTACGTGTGTGTGTGTGTGTGTGTGGCCACTTTTTGCTTTGGCAATGTAAACGTATGTTTTCTCTTGCCAATAAAGCCATTTGAATTGAATTGAATTGAATTGGGGGCACGGTGGCACAGTCGGTAGTGCTGTCGCCTCACAGCTAGAAGCTGGGTTCGATTCTTGATTATGGAAGGAGGTAGGGCCCGCACACCATTCTTTTGTGTGGGTGCACCCACTGTCGAGGTGCGTGTAAATAGGTATGCTCTTCGATTCTTGATTAACCACATGAACCCTAGCTTCCCTGTTCTCATAGGGGGGGGGGACATGGGGGCACGCAGCCCCCATGTTCTCTTCAAGAGATATTTGAGAGTACAGTGAGGAAGCAGGGCCTCAAAATCACCCGAAACCCGAACCACATCCTCCATAAGGAATATGAGTTGATGCCGTCTGGCAGACGGTACAGATCACCATTTTGCAAGCTAAACATATATAAATTATGTTTTGTACTATGAACTGTGTATGTATGTATGTATGTATGTATGTATGTAATGTATAACGCTGTCTCTTGGTGCCCAAGACACATTAAAGGCTAATTGAATTGAATTGACTCATTAATGTGAACTCGGCCACCTTTTGGCGGTCATTCCAAGCAGTGTTTGGTTGAATGTCTCTTGTTCCCCTGTTGGGCCGTATAGATTGAATGTCTCTTGTTCCCCTGTTGGGCCTTATAGATTGCAGTGGACGGGCAGCTGGTGGCCAACGAGCTCACTCCTCCGGAGAAACCTAAAGTGACGGTGACCATCCTCCAGACACGCAGGAGCAAAATGCTGCAGAGGTAGGTCAGGAGTTCTCAACCCGTGGCCCTCAGGGGTTCCCCAAATTATTTTCAATTGTTTTTTGCAACTGAATGGCTGTAAAATGGAAATTAAGAGTTTACATAGTACGTGGTGCATGCTTAAACTTTCCTTAATGATTCTATCTGGTTTCAGTATTCATTTATGATATATTTTCTCTATTATTAAGGTTATTTTTGCAGTCAGTTTGTATTGGTGGTGGGGAGGGGGGGCAGGGCGGGGGTCGCGAGACATGGCCAAAGAATTTCCGGGGGTCCCCGGCCAAAAAGGTTGAGAACCCCTGAGGTAGGTGACCATCCTACACACACACCTTGAGCCATCTAGCCTTTATGTCTATGGTCGTGTAGATCTCAGACGTCCTGTCTCTCTCATGTAGGAAAGCTGCAGACAGTGGCGACTCCCCGCCAGAGGAGGGCGCCGTGTCCTGGCAGAGGGTGACGCTCATCCTGGAGCTGCTGCAGCACAAGAAGAAGCTGAAGAGAGCCCAGCTGTTGGTGCCCGCTCTGTTCACGCTGCTGTCCAGGTAGGTCTGTTAGCTCTGTTCTCACTGCTGTCCAGGTAGGTCTGTTAGCTCTGTTCTCACTGCTGTCCAGGTAGGTCTGTTAGCTCTGTTCTCACTGCTGTCCAGGTAGGTCTGTTAGCTCTGTTCTCACTGCTGTCCAGGTAGGTCTGTTAGATCTGTTATACTAGGTCTGTTAGCTCTGTTCTCACTGCTGTCCAGGTACAGGACTGTTAGCTCTGTTCTCACTGCTGTCCAGGTACAAGACTTTTAGCTCTGTTCCCATTCAACAAACCAACATACACCATAATTAATTGCATTTTTATAGCGCTTTTCCAAGTGCTCAAAGCTCTTCACAATGGTTCATTCATTCATACATTGGGAGGTGAAGCGGCGAACACTCGGTGCCAGTGTCCTCACTTCCCACATTCACACACCGTTGGTGGCGAGCTCACACCGACCAACTCATTAGAGGCAATGCAGGGTTCAGTGTCTTGCCCAAGGACACTTCGACATGTGGACAGGAGGAGGAGCCGGGATTCGAACCCGCCGACCCAGGGATCATTGGACGACCTGCTCTACCTCCTGAGCCACAGCCACCCTTTAAGTAGGGCTGCACCGATGTATCGGCCACATATCGGTATCGGACGATATTTGCCGACCGTTATCATTCAATATCGGTATCGGCAAATAACGCTGACATTAACGGATGGCAGTAGCCGATGTTTATCTGTTGTTGATAACCATACATTTTACGTTGACTCGTTTGGTGTGTTGGTTAGCTGCTGCAGCCGAACAATTTGTAGATTCTGAACAATTATTTCTCGTTGATAGTTGATGATGTTGAACTGACTGTTGACGGTGTGTGTTCCAGGAGCCTGGAGCCGTGCTCCAGGCCTAACCCTAACCCTAACCCTAACCCTGTTGACGGTGTGTGTTCCAGGAGCCTGGAGCCGTGCTCGTCGGAGCAGCACAGCAACACGGAGTACAGCAGACAGCTGCTGCTCCAGTGTCTGCTCAGCGTCTGTACCAAGGTGTCCCCCGACGGAGGGCCCATCGCTGCAGGTACCAGTGTTGTTTTTGGCAGCAAATTTTGATTTTAGTTTTAGTCTCTTGAATAGTTTTCATTTAGTTTTAGTCACCTGGAATGTTTGTGTTAAGTCTAGTTTTTGTCGACTAAATATCATTTGATTTTAGTCGACTAAATCTACAGTTGATTCAGTCGACCAAAATGTATTTTGGCGGGCCTTGATGCCGTCGTAATGGCGGATTTTACACTTGCAGAAAATAGCCGATCTACAAGCTCACAATGTGTCGCGCTGCTTAGTTTTTATTTAGTTTCCATTTAGTTTTCCTCAGTGGAAAAAGGTAGTCGACGAACATTTTTCGTCGTAGTTTTCAAACTGTTTCAAACTGTTTTCATTAGCCTGCAGACCCCCATTAGAAATGATATGCTCAAGGGAAGATGCCCAAGAGAAGATTTCTTTACGGCTCTAGCAGTGATTCTCAACCATTTTCATCTCAAGGACCCCCAGGTTTGACCTGAATTAGGCCCCCATTTAATGACATCATAATCTCTGGGACCCCAGTGTATATATTGTACAATCAATGTTAATTTAACTCTGAGCAACAGCTAAAGTTTAGAATAAACTTAAATAACGGTAAAGGTGACACAGATGCGTCCTCTCTGTCTAAAAGGGTTAATGGACACTGTAGGTGTTGGTATACCAGCTCCTCCCATCAGGAATAACGGGGCTTTGCCTTTGTACAAACACACAAAGTTTTGTGTTTTTCTTTTTCTCCCACACTTTTGTACACATCTTTTCACCCAGTGCGCTGTGTGCATTCTTTCTTTGTGGGTGGCGGTGGCTCAGGGGTAGAGTGGCCGGATGGTAACCGCAAGGTTGCCAGTTCGAACCCGGGCTCCCCCAGAGTTAGTGTCGAAGTGTCCTTGAGCAAGACACTGAACCCCTAATTGCTCCTGAGGTGCAGGTTGGTGCCTTGCATGGTTTCCGCTGCCATCGGTGTGTGAATGAGTGAATTTAAAGCACAATCTATGTAAAGCACCTTGGATAAAGGCGCTATATAAATGCACCTTTCTTGCATGTTTCTTTGCCACCAGACGTTCTTCCCGAGGAGCAGTTCAACGTGGAGCTGGTGGTCCAGTGCGTGCGCGTGTCGGCCATGCCCCAGACCCACCACCACGCCCTGCTGCTGCTGGGAGCCGGAGCACGCATGTTCCCCGTGAGTACCGGCCAGTGTTGACTTCGTCGACTAAAACTAAGACGAAAAATGTTCGTCCACTGCCTTTTTCCACTGATAAACTAAAAGGAAACTAAATGAAAGCGAAGCTATGATGACTAAGACTAAATATACTGACAATTTCTTCAACAAATAAAAACTAGACTAGAATGTTAGGAAGGGACTATAGTGGACAAGAGATCCAGCAGCAAGCATTTTCAGCAAGTGTAAACTCTGAACCTCTCTGTCTGTCCTGTGGTCTCCAGGAGAAGGTCCTTCACAACATCATGCCCATCTTCACGTTCATGGGCGCGGGCATCATGCGTCTGGACGACGCCTACAGCTTCCAGGTGATCAACAGGACGGTGCAGACCGTCATACCGGCCCTCCTCAAGGTGAGACCCCCACTCTCTGCTTTACTTACTGCTCTCATAACATCATACCGGCCCTCCTCAAGGTGAGACCCCCACTCTCTGCTTTACTTACTACTCTGTTGGCCTGTCACAAATTAATACATAATAATCGCCTACTCGCAATTATTTGATATAATCACAATTTACGTCAATCGTTTCCATCCTCCCCCACCCAGGCCCACGAGGGCGGCAGCGGTGCGCCGACCGAGTCTTCGGCGAGCAGCAGCATGGAGGCGGTGGCCACGAGGGTGATGCACGTGTTCGCGGACGCGCTGCCCCACGTGCCCGAGCACCGCCGCTTGCCCATCATGGCGGAGCTGACCGCCACGCTGGGCCCCGCCCGCTTCCTCTGGGTGCTGCTGCTGCTGCTGTTCAAGCAGCACGCCACGCACGCCACCGGCACCGCCAGCGACAAGGTGAGGGGGAGAGGGGGTAGTAGCTGCTTTATCCCATTAGACCTGAGATCAGATTCTAAAAATGTCTTCTAAATCCTATCATTTTTCTGAAAAACCCATATTTCTGTGTTAGTAGTAATTCATCTCAAGGACCCCCAAAATTATATGTAATTTATTTGGCCGCCGACCTCCATCTGAAAATACGTTGTTCCAGGGACCTTGCCAGAAGCAAATATTTGAGTTATAAAGAGCTGTACGTAACACTCCGGTTCGGGTGCAATGAAAAAATACCTGAAATGAAACTTCCGCTGGGAACACAGTTCTTTAGGATGGTAATATCTCGGATTCTTCTGTACTTCTTCCAGCTTCCCTGCGTTGGCTGATCTGATAGTTCTCTTATCTTTCCGTTCACGCCGTTCCCAGCATTTAATCCCCAGTTCTGCTGGCCGGGGCTACTGTGTGTGCAGCCAAGGTCAAGGTGATAACTATAGGCTGTGTACGGTGTTAGGATATGGTTGAAAGCAGCAGGTCTTTGGGAGGGAACGATAACGGCCAGCCTTGTCTATAAACAATGCTGAGAAACACACAGAGAGACACTTGTTGTGTGACGTGAACAGCTGTGGTCTCGATGCCTGTACTGTACTCATTAACCCTCATGAGAACCTGAGACCACATTCTACAAAAACTATTCTATTCTATCCAAAAACCTGACAGTTTTCTGAAAAACCCTATGTTTCTATATCGGTGGTAAGTTGTAACACACAAACAAGGCAAACAAATGAGTTAGATTTAGTGGATGAAAGATGACTGTTAATAACTTGCACGTGTTTCATATTGCTTTAATTTCTTGTTGTAAGAAGACAAAGTTCACAAGGTAAAGTGTGTGTGTGTGTGTGTGTGTGTGTGTGTGTGTGTGTGTGTGTGTGTGTGTGTGTGT